>NC_091058.1:194879383-195479383 GCF_000393655.2 Nicotiana sylvestris | reverse complement strand
TCTGAACTGCTTTTTAAAGCTATCCTATTAGCCTTGTTCTGGAGTTGATCTCTAAGTTGTCTGTAAATGTCGAACCCGATAATTAGATCTTTTCCTGGTACATCAGATCCTAGCAGCTTGGTTCTGTACTTCAATCCTGGAAAGAACTCAATTGTGACCATGTGCTTTGTAATGACAGATGTGGTCAAGATTGCATTTGATGTAGTGTTGAAATCCTTAAAATGCGGCACCCATTGATCTTCAGGGAGAACAATAGGATTTATGAGTGAAGAAGCAACTCCAATGTAGATGAAAGCAATAACTCGAGTTGGTTTATCCCATTTGGATGAATAGACTTTGAGTTCTACTTGAGAAATGGCTGCGAGAGCGTTGATCTCCTCTCGGGATTCAATCACTGGTTCTGAAATTTGGTATTGATCATTGCCTTGATCTTCATAGATATCAAGAGAGAATAAAGTTTCTTCATTAGGTTCATCATCCACAGAGAATATGGATTCAAGTTCCTCCTCTTTTCCAAGATGTATGTAGTGTAATCTTTGATCTCCTCAAAGAGTTTGACAGATCTTCTTCATTGGGGACAATTTTTTGCAAAATGTCCAATCTTATGGCAAATAAAGCATATGTTCTTCTTATTAAGATTTTCTGGCCTTCTACGTCTGAATTATTTTGTGCGTCTCTTGGACCTTGATTTCCCGTTTGGAATTCTTGGCCATCCGAACCTCCTGAATTCTCTCCTTCGCCTGGATGTGTGGCAGGAACATCCTGATTCGGTGATTAGATTAGATTTTCGGCATGCTTTGTCAAGCACTGGATTGTGTTGGATAATTTGTTTAAGGGCTGAGCGCTTTGTACAAATGTAATCCAATGGGACGAAAATAGCTTGCCTGATGTAACCAATTTGTGGGATTCTTATAGACTGAAACGTTTATTAAATGATGGTCATGGTTCAGCTTGCCAACAACATTGGAAGGGAGGAGACAAAGGCTTGCTTCAGATTGATGTCTCCTCAGATTTCAAAGTATATCTTCGGCATTTTTTGAAAATGCATGTCAATGTCATCTCTGTCGAATGACACACACTTCATCTCGAAGAGTTGTCTTCGCATTTTCTCATGTCTTTGGCCAGTATCTCCGCTGAAAACTTCATGTAAGATTCTGATGTTGAAGGCAAAATCTTGGGAAGTAAGAAAAGTATTTTTGTCTTGAATTCCAAGTGAGTTCCACCAACCTCTGAGGATTCCTGAGAACCGTGAAGGGATTTCTGACAGGATGATATACTTTTCTCCTTCCACCAAATTTTTGGTCACCATCCAAGTATAGAAGTCTTGGATCCTTTGAGGCCATCTTGAAATCTTGATGTCATCTAAGGTGAAAGTGTGGAAACTATTTCCAATGGGTTTTGACGCCATGGGCTCATATCTTTTTTTTTGGGGATTGGCTCATCTGCCATGCCTTCTTGTTCCTCATCTACTTCAGCTACTTCTTGGTCTCTTGGCTGGTTTACAAATATTGGGAGATTGTCATCTTCGAAAGAGTTCGTTGTGGATTCATTGCTTGATTGAGAGCTATCTTCCATCGATTCATCATCTGATGAATTTAGAAATTCCGACCATGGAGTATCTTCTTCCAATATGTATCTTGGCTAGGAGACATAGAGGTCTGGAGCCTTCTAGTCAGAATTCATCAGACTTTTGGGGTTGACCCTTTTGAACTTTATCCTTGGTCTCGCCTTTTCTTGGTTTGTTTAAGTGCTTCAAGGGCATCTTTCCTTTCCCAAACAATTTTTTCGATATCAAAATCATGTTCTTCTTTTAAGGGTTGGGTGAAAGAGATTGGATTTTGTGAGGTAGATGGAAAAGTAGAAAGGTGTAGTTTAATTTTGATGGGAAATATGCTTGTGGAGACATAGGGAAGAAGGTAGGTTTTGAGGGGAAAACTAAGGTTTTCTATGGCTCAAAGTGGTCATTTCTCAGAAGATGAATTTGCTCTTTGATGGAAATCGTCTCCTTTTGTTGTTGTTGGAAGAACTGGGAAAGTGAAATTCCTGGCGGACAAATCTCATATTGTAAATTTGCCAATCTTAGTTCCAAGGCTTTGATTAGTCCGGCATGGTGAGACGATGTCTGCTCCATCTTTTTCTCAATTGTTTTCACTTTGCTCATCATTTTGTTTTGTGTATGAGCCACATTCTTTATGGTGTTGCCTATGTTGTTTAGTACCTTGTTTTGGCAGATGGAGTTTTCTGATTGCCAGTTCATTGTTGCTTCGATGTCACTTGTTGGGGGGGTTTTCTCCAGTAGGTAGCACTATGTTTTTCTTGGGAATTTTCGGAGCATGGCTTATACCCTATTTTTCAAAAGGTTAAAGTGTAGGAAAATCTTGGGTATGACTGGAGCTTGAAGAACATAGCATGAATATTTGTGGTTGTGTAGGATTTATGGTTTTTTGAGTTGGTGAAGTTTCAGGTTCAGGTGGCTTTTTGGATTATGGGGTATGAGCTGATGGTGATTTGAGTTGGGGTGTGCTTTCACTATCCTCTCAGCTTGGAGTGAATTTTTTTGGTAATTTTGGCCATTCCTAGTGTTTGTAACTGACAAGAAATTCATATTTACCTGGACGTCTTAATGAGCCAATTGAAGGATCGTTATTTTCATATTTGGCTCGAAATTGTTTTTCAGTGGTTTTTCCCTTTTTCTTGGATTTTGGTTTGGTTTTGTTGAGGCCGAACCTTTCCCAATGACGCTGGTGGTGTTCATCATATTCTCCAATTGGATCTTCCAAACAGTCTTGACAGTCGCAATCAATATCCCAAGGGCAGTGTCCCGTAAAGGGGAATTTGAACCACCAAGTCCTTTTTCCTTCTTTGTCAAAATTTTGACACCAGTCATGTTCTTCCATGATGCTTTGTATATTCCAAAAGAACTCTCCATCAGGTTCAGGGTATGTATCTGTTGTATCTTTGGGTTGATAATTTGGCAAGAGTATATGGTTTTATTGGGTTTTTCGAGATGGGAATGGTCAATGCTTATAAAAACGGTTTTGTCATTTCTTTTGGTAAACGATGGTTCACCAGATTGTAGAAATTCCTCCGGTTCTCTTAACTTTTCATAATTTTTGATCCAGGAATCAGGAAGAATTTTGACAAGTTCATCTTTGGAAATTTGTTTGGGTACTTGGGTGCACATGGTGTTTCCTTTGGTAGCATCAATATTTAGGAGTAACGCATTTTCTCCTCCGGGAAGGCAAAGATCCATGGCATAATTTTGGACTCGCCACGCCATTTGGTGATGAAGAGTGGCTTGGATGGAATCTTTAGTTTGAGGGGCTCCTTGGATTTGGACTTGGATTTTTAGAGCTTCGGTTAGATATGGATCATAAAGGGACGTGTTGAAATTTGGAAAGATAGTTTTTAAGATAATCCCAACATTCAGGGTAACTTCTGTAGTACCCAAATTTGCAAGTTGGCACTCCATGTATCTTGTATCTAGAAGAGAAAGTCGAGCTACAACAGGTTGACCTTTTTTTCCGTGATATGTTAAAGCGATTCGGATAGCTCCAAAATGGATATAGGTAAAACCATGATCTCTCCATTGTCTAGGAAAATCATCTGGGATTTGAAGAGTGATAAATTGTTCCTCTCGAGTGGCAAGAATAGGATGATAGTCAAGTTTTGAGGCAACAACATATTCTTTGACTCCTTTTGGTATGTGTTGGACTAAGGAACGAATTTGGGTCCAGGGTGCAAATGATTTTTTGGTGAAAGTTGAGTAGGGGTTTATGAGGGGTAGTTCAGTGGAGGATACTTTTTGTTCATCGGGTAAAATATCTACTTCATAGAGGTAATCATATTTTTTGGACAAGGTTTTATATAGAGTAGGAGACATATTCATTTCTGCAAGGGAAGAGTATGATGGAAATGACTTAGACATATTTAGTAAACTGTTCCTCCCTCCGAAAGGATGGGTTGACTCTGATACCACAATATAAGGAACAGAGCAAGAGACTCTATGAAAGCAAACTAAATATATGTCATGAATTACTCAAATTTCCGGGTACCAACTTCACAACAAAGCAGATCCAACAGTTCTTGGGGATAATAAATTATGTAAGATATTTCATCCCAAATATCTCTACATACATTTCACCGCTCACAGAAATGCTGAAGAAAAATGCTCTATCATGGGGAGAGAAACAGGATGAAGCAGTCAAAAAAATAAAAGAGATATCTAAATATGTCAGGTCTCTCTACATCCCTTTAGATGGATAGAAGATACTGCAAACTGATGCCAGCCATGAATATTGGAGTGTTGTTCTATTTGAAGAAAAAGATGGCCAGAGGAAAATATGCGGATACGTCAGTGGAAAGTTCAAAGATGCCGAGCAACATTATCACTCCACATTCAAGAAAATTCTTGCAGTAAAGAATGAAATCAAGAAATTCAATTTCTTCCTTATCCATATAGAATTTCTAATAGAGATGGATATGAAGGCCTTCCCAAAGATGATCTAGATAAATTCAAAAATAATTCCCCTCCTGATCTACACGTCCGGCGTAATTCAAAATACCAAGTTCCAAGTCATCGATGGCGACATCAAGTTCAATGCATTACTCGGCAGGCCTTGGATATACAACGTGAGGGCAGTACCATCAACATTACACCAGGTGATAAGTTTCCCACGAAGGACGACATCATGACCATACATGGAGAACAACGGGTAACGAAAGAAATGTTTGAAGTCCACCATAAGGTGTTGATCCCCACGTGCCCAATCTCAGACGAGGTTAAGAACACAAAGACACCCGAGGGCGACAAAGAAGATTTCTTCACTCCTCAAACCTTCTTCTCCCTCGAAGAATCGGACGCGACTAAATCAATAATCGAAGAGCTGGAGCAGACCATTGTAATCGAATACCTCCCGGATGGTATGATATACCATGGAATGGGGTTAACCCCCAAACTCAGGAAAGGGTTCATTCAATTTGTTAGTAATAATATCGACTGTTTCGCCTGGACTACTTAGATATGAAAGGAATTCAACCAGAAATAACCTCCCACAGGCTGAGCGTTGATCCCAAATTAAAACGCGTAAAGCAGAATAGAAGACCATAGTCCGAGGTAAGACATACCTTCATCAAAGTAGAGGTAACAAAACTTCTTAAAATCGGATCCATTAGAGAGGTAAAGTACCCCGAATGGCTGACCAACGTAGTAGTAGTGCCTAAAAAGGGAAACAAGCTAAGAATGTGCGTAGATTGTAAAGAATGGAATAAGGCGTGCCCCAAGGATTCCTTCCCATTGACTAATATCGATCGTCTGATCGATGCTACAGTCGGCCACGAGACCCTTACCTTTTTCGATGCCTACTCGGGGTATAATTAAATCCAGATGAACCCCGAGGACATGGAAAAAACCTCACTCATCACAATGTATGGTACCTACTGCTACAACGTAATTCCCTTTTGGCTAAAAAATGTAGGGGCAACGTACCAGCGCCTAGTTAAGAAAATGTTTGATCACCAAGTAGGTAAATCAATGGAGGTATATATTGAAGATATGCTAGTTAAGTCCCTGCGCAGAGGACCATTTGACTCATTTGCAGGAAACTTTCGATATACTCAGATGTTACAACATGAAGCTCAACCCCGAGAAGTGCGCCTTTGGAGTGGGTTCGGGCAAATTCCCGGGTTTCATGGTTTCAAATAGGGGATTTTAGATCAATCCCAACAAAATAAAGGCCATTAAATAAATCACGGTGGTGAACAATGTAAAGGCCGTCCACGGCTAACAGGGCGGATAATGGCCCTAGGCAAATTCTTATCAAGGTCATCAGACAAAAGCCATCATTTCTTCTCTTTACTCAAAAGAAAGAGCAACTTCAAATGGACTCCAGAATATCAACACGCCTTAGAGTAACTAAAATGATACCTGACTAGTCCACCTTTGCTGCACACGCCAAAAAAGGATGAAACGCTATACCTGTACCTGGCCGTGTTTGGAATAGCGGTGAGCGACATACTGCTTCGAGATGAGCAAGGTACATAATTTCCTATTTATTATGTAAGCTGAACCCTGTGGGATGCCGAAACCCGGTATCCCCATCTAGAAAAATTGGCTCTCACACTGATAAGCACCTCGCGAAAGCTGAAGCCCTATTTTTACTGTCACTGTATCTGTGTTCTATCGACGTACCCCCTCCAGAGCATACTTATAAACCTTAGCTATCAGGCCGATTGGACAAATGGGCCATCTAACTCGGAGGGTATGATATCGAGTATCATCCTCGAAGGTTCGTGATGTCCCAAATTATAGCAGACTTCGTAACCGATTTCTCGCCATCACTTAAACCCGAGGTAGAGAGGGAACTTCTATTAAAATCAGGCATGTCTTTTGGGGTATGGACCCTATTCACAGATGGCGCTAGAAATATTTGAGGATCTGTGCTCGGTATAGTCCTAAAGCCACCAGTTGGCGGCGTAATCAGACAATCCATAAAAACCGCAAAATTGACTAACAATAAAGCCGAGTACAAAGCTATGATTGCAGGTTTAAAATAGGCCAAAAGCTTAAGAGTCGAGACAGATGAGGCGAAATGCGATTCGCTCCTCGTAGTGACCCAGATGAATGGGAGCTATGAAGCTCGAGTAGACAGGATGCATAGGTACTTGGACAAAATCCAAATCGCATTGCGTTGCTTCAAAGAATGGACCTTATTTCATGTACCTTGAGATCAGAACAGCGAGGTCAACGCCCTCACGAATCTGAGATCTTCTATTGAAGACGAGGACCTACTACCCGTAGCTGTTGTCCCATAATTTAAATCAGTGGTCGAGGAAGGTCACGCAGAGATTAATTCTACCAGTCTAACATTGGATTGGATAAATAAGTATATTGATTATTTAAAAGACGGGAAGCTGCCCGTAGATCCAAAAGAATTGAGGGCCCTGCGAACCAAAGCAGCCCTGTTCTCACTCGATGAATATGAGACTCTATACAGGAGGACTTTCGATGGCCCCCTGGCGGTATGTCTAGGGCCAGGTGACACATATTAGGTACTCCGAGAGATCCACGAGGGTACTTGTGGAAATCATTCCGGTGCCGACTCTTTGGTACGGAAGGTGATCAGAGCAGGCTACTATTGTGACAGCATGGAAAAAGACACCAGAGAATTCGTCCGAAAATGAGACAAATGCCAGAGATTCACTCCTATGATCCACCAACCCGGCGAACAACAACATTCCATTTTATCACCATGGCCATTCATGAAATGGGGAATGGACATCGTCGGCCCTTTGCCGACGGCACCAGGTAAGGCTAGATTCATTTTATTTATGACTTACTACTTTTCAAAATGGGTGGAAGCACAGGCCTTCAAAAAAATAAGAAAGAAGGAAGTCATCAATTTCATATGGGATCACATCATATGCCAATTCAGAATCCCATATGAAATATCATGCGACAACGGGAGGCAGTTCATCGGGAGCAAGGTAACACAGTTCATTGAAAATCACAAAATCAAGAGAATCTTGTCGAAGCCTTACCATCCATGTGCAAATGGCAAGTCCAAATACACAAATAAAACCATCATCCAGAACTTTAAAAATAAACTGGAGAGCACCAAGGGAAAATGGAGAGAAACGTTGCCCAAGGTGTTATGGGCATATCGAACAACTTCAAAATCAAGCACCGATGAAATGCCTTTCTCTCTAGTATACCGCGTTGAGGCTTTGATACTAGTGGAGTCGGGGAGCCGAGTGCCAGATTCCAGCACACTAATGAGGGCTCGAACAATGAGGCCATGACAACGGGCCTCAAACTACTCGATGAAAAACGAGAAACCACGCTGATCTGGATGGCATCCCAGAAGAAGAGAATCAAAAGATGCTATAACAGGAGAACAAATCTCCGATATTTCGGGATTAGGGACTTAGTCCTAAGGAATGTTTCTCTTAACACCCGGAACCCTAATGAAGGGAAGCTGGGCCAGAACTGGGAAGGACCGTACCGTGTCCTCAGAATAGTCGGCAATGGATCTTATAACCTCGACACCATGGAGGGCAAACAACTTCCTAGCAACTAGAATATATCGATGCTAAAATGGTATTACTGCTAGGGCACCCGATCGAAAATTTCGCAAATATCCTTGAGCAAATGTTGCACTCTTTTCCTTCGACGGTATTTTGTCCCAAAGAAGGTTTTAATGGCAAGGTATTTAGTGAGGCAACACCTACATGCCATCCAAGGGGAATACAACAAGCGTTCAAGGCTTCCTTTGCGATCAACCCCGAACAATGGAGTGAATCCCTCGAAAGGTCACCCACTCGAAGAAATCGAGGAGCTCCAAACAGGGTTCAACTAGGAAAGTGATGTACCAGGCCAAACAGTCGAATGAACCGTGCTCGTATGAGCCGGATCCCCGGCAACAAACTGACATGTACTTATGCCAAGAAATCAAAAAATGTCTTCTACCAAAGCACCTCACACTCTAAATAAAACTCAACATTTTCTCAACAAAGATTCCTCCACCAAAAGCGCCCCGAGTACTTGGAGACTGGCGTCAGTAACTCGGCATTTGCATGACCTCAGGGTTAGAATCTCCTTAATCGTAAGATGAGGCAATTGCAAGCTCTCGAGTAATGGCTCCCGAGCCATAGCAAACCTGATGACTCGGAGACTGTCACCAATCTCCATTCCTTAAAAAACCAATAACCATAAGACCCCAAACGGGAAGACTCGGTCTCAAAAAACTTGTACCGAGTATCAACAAAGCTATAAGACCTCAAGCAAGGCATGAATCATACTTGTACCAGGTATCAACAAAATTGAAAGACCTCAACAATCATGAATAACCTATAAGACCTCAACGACATGAAAAGACAATAAGACCTCAATAGGCATAAAATTTTTGTAAGACCTTACTACAGGCATAAAACTCGATCCCTAAGTTTAGGCTATATATCGAATTTGTAAGACCCCTAAAATGGCATACCCTTGATATAGACAGCCAAACTACTATACTCGGGACCAAAAATGGCTCCAACCAATCACAAATGACTACGGTCATACGGTTGTACCAGCCAAATTAACGCGACTCGGGGATGCCAGACCGTCACTACAAAATCATAGGCCACTACTTCGAATATACTTCGAAAAGAACGGATTAAACAGGCTACTCTTAACAGGCAAAAGAGCTTCGACCATGTCAACTCCAAATAACAAAGCTTCGAGCTACTCAGTGTACGAGCTAAACCTTCCCAGGTGCTCGAATATCGCTACAAATGACTTGAAATCGAGGTTCTTCCCGAACTGACAATGGGTCAGGCAAAATCATTTAAAAAGTGCTTAACGAGAGGAAAACAAAGCCTACATATGCCTAAGGGCAAAACATAAGAGCCATTGTCTTCAGCCTAATGAGCCTTAGGGCCACACACTAAAAGGTCGCAATGGCCAAAAGCATAAGAGCCACTATCGTCACCTTAAAATTTGAAAGCTTGAGGGTCAAAATGAGTTCGAGTCGTAATCCGATTCGGAGACCGGGACCCAAAATAATTAACTATACATGCCTAAGGGCAAAGCATAAGAACCGTTGTCCCCATATTAACGAGCCTCAAGGCCGTGCATATCAAAGGCCGCTTTGACCCAAAGCGTAAGAGTTGTCATCGTCGGCCCATGCAAATACAAACTTGAGGGTCAATCGTTTTCGAGTCGAAATTCAACTCGGAGACTGAACCCAAAATAGTTAAAATACAAATGCCCAAGGGAAAAATGCAAGAGCCATTGTCGCTCGCCCATGCAAACACAAAAGCTTGAGGGTTGAATTAGCTCGAGTCGAAGCCCGACTCGGAGACTAAACCCAAAATAGTTGAGAGAAGCATAAGAACTCTAATGCATCAACCAGGCGCGTAAAAGCCCCTGAGCCATCTAAACGAGCCCCAAGGCTGTATCGCGAATCTAAAGATTATTTCTAACTCTAAAAACAGGAGCACCCGGCCGATTTTCGGACAAAAAAAAGAGTGGATGAAATAAAGCCACAAGGTTTACTTTATACATATGCCAGTAAGATAGGCTTTCTCACGCTCCCGATGTTTCACCTCATCCTGGTATTGGGTGAAAGCCTAGCTGTGAAGCGCTTTAGCCTAAAGCCACGAAAAGGACAAGTTAGAAAAACAAAGATCGGAGCAGCCCAAAGAACTGTCGGGGTTAGCAAAAATTACACCCTCGCAATGTTTGCCCGTCTCGCCGAAAATAAATGAATCCTCAACCTCGGGACTTCCCTCAAGAACTGTCGGCGACCTCTCGAGCGCATCTTCGCCTTTGACTAGTGCCCCTACATCAGAAGGCTCTTCACGTGGGGCATCTTGCATTTCATGCGGAGGTAGGATCACTACCTGAGGGGAATCAATAACGATCATAAGGTTGATAGGATCAGTCAAAGTCTCTGTCCCTTGTTCACCCTTGACCCTAGAGTTGAGCCCCTTCGAACTTCCGACTAAGGACGACTCAACTCGGGGAGAAATCTAGCCACCATCCAACTCAGGGGTAGTGCTTGATACTCTATCTGTTGCCTCCCCACCACAAATATGGGCCATAGCAGCATCAGGCTCCGTTTTTGAAACCTCCATCCCCACGGCCCGAGGATCGGCTGAGTCTATACACTCCTCGGGGGTCATTGGTAAGCTCTTTTACCCCTCACCTCCATCTCGATGGTTTCTTGCCATCTTCGAGGTTAAAGCTGCCGGGTCAACCATGAATCCTTCCACCTTAACCCTCTTGAACTCCGGCGGCCCAACCAGCAGACCCCCCTGTCTTATCTTCTTCTAGCCAGGCGCTAGGACATCCCCATCAACTGGTGTGCCTCCTTCGTCAAAGGGACTTCCCCCAGACCTACACAAATGGAAAAGTTAAACACAAAGAATGAAGAACACTACTAATAGGGATTTGCATTAAAATATGCGGATGCAATAAGGTTCAGAGCTTACCCTGATCTTTGGCTTCCCATCGAGCTTAGGATAAATCTCGCCATACTCGTTTGGCATATGGACAAATCGAGTATAAGCAGCCAACCTAGTTAGGAAGGATCGAAATCACACTAGGGTAGGTTGCTATGGCTAACAAATCAAGAAAAATAGAGTTAGATGCTTGGAGAAATATCGTCAGAAAGAAGTGAAGGAGGACCCGACAACGTATTTACTTATGCCCAACGTTCCACTTCTCGAGGAACGACATATTTTTCGCCTGAATCAGGTAAGAAGTCCTCACTTAGATGTATCGGCTTACCCATCCTTAAGTCCCGATCTCCTCGGTGCTGGTAAAAAGGGGTTTGAGGCCTGACAGCAAAGCTTGATTAAGCCCCCACGGAGAAGACGGGAACTATACATCCGGATTAGATGGTTGAGGGTGAAGGGCATCTCCTCTATCATGTTTGAGTAATGCCTGATCATATAAACAACGTGCCAGAGAAGGATGAATTTGACCCAGAGTTACCTGATAACGTTGACAGAAGTCAAGAATCACGGGGTTGATCGGGGGCGAGGATGGGATGGCCCCACCGGCCCCAAGGTGAATGGATAGGTTTACACACTTAGAAAGCCGACTTTATGAGCCATAATATCCTCTTCCCGAGCAAAAAACTCCACAAGCATGGTATCCCCCAACAGCAGTTAGTCCTCACTTTCCCGACGCCTGTTATCGAGGTGATATACCAAGTCATAGGCTCGCGACGCTATAGGATCAAGGAAGGTCTCTCGACCTTGAAATCGGAGGTCATCGCACAAGATCCTGTGATGCATTCCTCAACACGAGAAGGTGTATCCACTTCACCTTGAGAAAGAAGTGAAGAGGATGAGCCCACAACCTACTGGGAAGCCGAGGTGGAAGTTTTCGCCATCCCTAAAAGATTCTGAAGGAAGAAAAAGAGTTGTGTTACTGAAGAGAGAACGAGAGGAAAGGAAGAGCAAACCTTTTAAGGGATTTGGGCACGCAATGGGTTATAGAAAAGAAGAGGGGGAGTATTTATAAAAGCATCGTGTGTGCGTTGAAGGAGTCCAAGAGGCAGCCTACTACCATAGTAAATGCGAGAACCTGCAGGAGCAGCGTGGGTGTAGTATCTTAGCACCTCGTGGCCGTTGCCGATTGAAATATCATAGAAGAATGAAGGAATTCAAGGTCATTTCTTATTATTTCTTATCACATTCACTCTAAGAAACGCAAAGACTATCTATATGCGGTAAAACTAGGGCCCCAATTTCCCCGTCATTAGGTCATCTTGTGGGCATGCTTCTCAAGGCTCGAAGCCAAGGTCGAGACCCACCCTTGGGAGCCATCGGGTACCGGCCTTGGGGGCATTGAATACTAATGGCTATAATACAGGAGAGACGAGTTCCCAAGGCACGCATTTGATATTGACAGAGACTGATGATGTCTGGTTGTCCCATCCCGCTTTCTTTAATATTAATGTATCTTGTACTATGTTGGGATTTCCCCTCCTATATAAGGGGAATCCTTGACACTTTGTAAACCATGTTGCTCCAACTATTCTACAGGAAATATAGAAGAACTATTTTTGTTCTCTCTAACATATTCTCTCGACACTATCATTATTGCTTATTACTTTCATACTTATTCTTCATTTAATGCTTGATATCGGCCATAAAGAGCCTCCTTTAATTATATAACTATTAGTCCCTTCCCGATTATCCCCGATAGATTGATCCATAGCCCATGCATCACCCTCGAGGCCCCTCATTGGCTAGTCCGAGGCTCGGATAGCTAGCCCATTCAGTTTGATTATAACTCTGCTTTACTTCGTATTTTGTTGTTAAGATTCACACATCTAGCATCAACTGTTGAAACAACTAGCATAAAAATAGATCACATATTTTTAGAGTCCCATCAACAAATTTAATTGCTATTACCATTTTCACGGTAAACATAATCATATACAGTGGAAAAATAAAAGAAGATAATTACAGTTAAAGATGGGAGGGGGGAAAACATGTTGCGAGGAATAACAGATAACAACAGAATATCAAGATGAATATAAAGAAACCAAAATCCAATTACTAACAAGGATAAGGTAAATAAATACAAAATTCACTTTCTTTTCATATCTCGTTGCAGACGTGCAACCCGATACCATTTCATATATCTCGTTGCAGGCGTGCAACCTGATCCTATTTCATATAGCTCGTTGCAGGCGTGCGACCCGCTCCCATTTCATATATCTTGTTGCAGCCATGCAACCCGCTCTCATTTCATATATCTTGTTGTAGGCATGCAACCCGATCCCATTTCATATATCTTGTTACAGACATGCAACCCGCTCCCATTTCATATATCTTGTTACAAACGTGCAACCCGCTCCCATTTCATATATCTTGTTGCAGGAGTGCAACCTGCTCCTATTTCAATTCAACATCAGTCGTAAAAGAATCCCGGCAAGGGACCAAGATTATAACAACAACATCCTAGCAAGGAAGACAATATCATAAACAATAACATCCCAGCAAGGGAGACAATATCATAAACAATAACATCCCGGCAAGGGAGACAATACCATAAATAATAAAATCCTAGCAAGGGAACCAAAAATGGTAATCATTATATTAGGCAAGAGAAAATCACAAAGGAGTCACAATAGTTATAATACTAGACTCACAGGCATGCTTGACACCGACGTATAGAAACTTGTCACCATGCCTATACATCATACTCCACAATTAACATATAGCAAATAAGACACAACTCGTAATCCCTCAAACTAAGGTTAGACCAAACACTTACCTCGATGCCACGAAACAATTCAAGCCTCAACTACCACTTTACCTCTCTTTTCCACCACCAATTTACTTGTATCTAGCCTCAAGTTACTTAATTATATCAATAAATGCTAAATGAATCAATTCTAATGCATGAAAATAAGTTTCTCATTGTTTTCCCCAAAAAGTCAAAAATTGACCATGGGTCCACAAGGTCAAAACCCGAGGTTCAAACTAAAACCCGATTACCCATTCACCCACGAACCCAAATATATAATTTATTTTGAAATTGGACCTCAAATCAAGGTCCAAATACTCAAAATTTGAAAAAACCTAGGTTTTACCCAAAACACCCAATTTCCCCCATAAAAACCCTTGATTTTGAGTTGAAATCATGTGAAAAGATTGAAGAAAACGAGTTAGAAATGACTTACAATCGATTTGAAGAAGAACTTTTATTTGAAAAATCGCCCAAGAGAGTTTATGCTTTGAAAATGTTTGAAAAATGAAAGATTTTGGGCTAAGTCATGAATTTGCCGGTCGCAGATGTTGCAATTGCGAACCCTTCAGAACCTGCTAACCTCACATTTGCAAAACCTCGGGATTCCAGTCCTCTTCGCATTTGCGATCCTACTGTCGCATTTGCAATATCGCATTTGCAATAAATACATTGCATTTGTGACCAAGGCAGGCCAAAATTCGCACTTGCAAGACATTGTTTGCATTTGCGAAACCTGCAGGCCTGCAACACACCAGAAATTTTCTAAGTCCAAATTTCACTCTGTGGCCTATCTAAAACTCACCTGAGCCCTAGAGGCTCCAAACCAAACATGCACACTAACCCAAAAACATTATACAGACTTGATCATGCAATTAAATCACCGAAATAACATCAACAACTATGAATTTAGCATCAAAATCAAAGAAAATCTTAAGAACTTTCAAACTTTCAAATTTTACAACTAAGGTTCCGAATCATGTCATATGACCTCCGTTTCTTACCAAATTTTACAGGCTTGATTTAAAACACATATAAGACCTGTACCGGGCTGCGGAACCAAAATATAGGCCTGGTACCATCAAATTCTAAACATATTTCATTTCCAAAAACTCATATATCTTGCAGAAAATAAATTTCTTTAAAAATTCATTTCTCGGGCTTGGGATCTCGAAATTTGATTTCGAAAATACGCCCAAGTCCCATATTTTATTACGAATCCTCCGGGACCGTCAAATCATGAGTCTGTGTCCATTTACCAAAAATGTTGACCGAAATCAACTTACATTTATTTTAAAGGCAAAATTTATCATTTTTTTTATAGATTTTCACATAATGGCTTTCCGAATGCATGGCCTGACTGTGCACGCATATCGAGGAAAGACAAGTGGGAATGTGTTTAGGTCTCGGAATACATAATTTATTTCTAAAACAAGTGATGACCTTTTGGGTCATCACAGTCTGCTATGGAACAACCTACATCCATTTAAAGATGTAACGCCCCTAGCAAAAGGGATGTTAGTACTATCGAATAGTACTAGTATGTAAAGCTAAAACACCATCTTAATAGAATGAACAATGATGGAAAGGGAAAATAGTCATGATGCACAATAAGAGCTTCAAACAATACTAAAACATCAAGTAAGAGTCACATAAGTTCTCAAGTCATTTTACATCTTATTAGGTTGGGTGATATGTTGTGCCATGTGCCTTAATACACCATACCACCATGTTCTTACACGGAGTCCAATCTCGAACCGATCGGCTAGGTCATCTCATTTGAGACATCAACTCTATCCACGATTTCATTCATAATTTCCAGCACAATTACCACCATGTATGCGGCATGGAATTCGATCACGACCCGATCGGCTAGGCCATCTCACTTGGAAGATCATCCTTTCAATAAATCATGTCACCTCACATTTCTTTCCCATCTCATGCCTCATTTATTAAGTCATTCTTGGAACTTGTCCATATTTCACAATTCAAGCTTTCCTTTTACACATTCAACATTATTATCATATCAATAGCAACAAGGTTGTTCATCCGATACTTGATCACATACGGAAGCAATTTAGATTCTAGAGCACATAGAGGTTTTTCACACAATTTAACATTATAATCTTTATTCGAATTTGACTTCAAGTCTAAGCATTTGTAGCACATATTCCATGTCTTCAACACATTCCCAAAAGATAAGATAACATAATGAAAGCACATGAACGCATATTGCACATACATCGTTCAATGCAAGCACATTTGGAATAGCAAGTTCTATACGATCAATTTGGGACTTACACCGATTTCATGAACACCAAGGGGTTCAATTCTAAGAATAAGATGTTTTATCCATACATAACTCAATTGAGCTTTCCTTAAATTCTACAAAAATTATGGAACCCTTTGCACCATCAATCTATTTTAGGAGTATAACAAGTTGAATAAAAAATTAGAAGGATGGTCAATATTCTAGCTCATTTGAGCACACTATCAAACACTAGGTGTGCATTCTATTCTTAACACCTTTTTGTGAAAGATTCCATCATCCCACATCCCATTTTTCATCATTTTTAGTTCATAATCTCCCTACACTTTCTTGTAACACATGCATGCAAGACAATCACCCTCATCCCCATGAATTACCTTTCTAGTCGCCCATTCTAGTTCCATGCTGATATTAAGAATTTTGGTGATAGAATCTTACCTCTTAGGAAGGAGACCTAGGTTCCTCTCTTGAAAATCTTCAAGGTTGAAACAAGGATTCAGGAGTTATTGAGATGAACAAGTATGGCATAGGATATATCGACATAGGATCGAGACTAAAAATTAGAAATTTGGAGCTCTGACACGAATCTGCGGTCACATATGGGACCGCATAATGGCTATGCGATCCGTGAAATGACCGCGAAAAGTGGCCCTCAAGGGCATGAATTTTCTTCTTCGGTCTGCAACTATTATGAAGTCCAAGAATGAATATGCAGCGAAAGTGCAGCCCGCAAAATGGATATGCGGTCTCATAATTGGCCCCGAACCTGACCTCAAAATTGGCCAAAAAGACTGCGTCACTCTATGGCCATTCTGTGGTCCGCAGAGTGATTATGCGGCCGCATAATGGGCCGCAAAAATGCACACTTCTACAAAACATTTTCCTTTAACTCTGTAGCTTACTGTTCAATTCAAAAAGTCTGAACCGCGGCGAGCTTGTCGATTTTTAGCAATCCATAATCTATATATAACAATCCATGGATAAATATATATATAATATTATAATCAAGTATAAATTACTTACCCTCTTGTTTTGTGTGAAAATCCCTTTAAAAATCACCCTCTCCAAGTGTAGGGCTCGAAATATAAAATAATGGGTCTAAGTCCAAAATACAAGTCTTTAAATATCTGCACAGTGATACCCTTCAAGAACACAACCCAACCTTTTGACTTGCGAAGCATAACTAGCTCTAGCCCTGAAATAACCCTTCACAAATGTGGCGCTTAGTCCACGAACGCAAAGCATAAATTTCCACATACATACGCGAACATGAATGCCTTTACACGAATGTAAAGGCCAAAAGCCTGATATAACCATCCGGTCGGTCGTTTTGAGTGTTTTAGCCTTGTTACCCCATTTATCGCTTATTTTGGGCTCTATTCCTGTTATATGACTTGTCAGAGTAGTTGGCATGGTTTCGGGGATGTTTCGGAATGAATTGGGACACCTAGTCCTAAGGTTGGAATCATAAGTTGAAAGAGTTGACCGGATGTTGATTTATATGTAAATTGATCAGGCATGGAATTTTGATTTTTTTTTGAAAGCTCCTTATGGTGATATTGGACTTGGGAGTGTGTCCGTATATTTATTTGGAGGTCCATAGGTGATTTTGGCTTCAAATAGCGGAAATTGGAAAATTAAAATTTTGGAGAGTTGAGAAGTTTGACCAAAAGTTGATTTTGCATTACCGGGCTCAAATTTTTTGTTCTGAAAGTTGGAAAAAGTTCGTTGTGTCATCTATGACTTGCGTGCAAAATTTGAGGTTAATCGATGTTGATTTGTTAGGTTTCAGCATGGATTCTAGAAGTTAGAATTCATTAGTTTTAATTACGCTTGAATTGGGGTGCCATTCGTGTTTTTGATGTTGTTTGATTTGATTTGAGGCCTCAACTAAGTTTGTACTGTATTTTAGAACATGTTGGTATATTTGGTTGAGGTCCCAGGGGCCTCGCGGATGATTTGGATGGATATCGGATAGGATTTTTGAGTTAGGAGAATTTTTAGGGTGTTGATGTCTGGTATCATCGCACTTGCACAGGTTTGGTCGTAGGTGCGTGATCGCAGAAGAGAACCAGTGGTCATAGGTACAATTCGTGATGAGTTAGGAAGTGGTCGCATGTGCGAGGTTATGGTTCACACCTGCGCTTTCACAGATGCAACTGTGGTTATGCAGGAGCGGAAATGAGATGGGGTTGCATTGTCACAGGTGCAAAGAGGTGGTTCGCAAAAGTGGAGTAACACTTACGAAAAGGAGTTCGAAGAAGTAGATAGTGAGAAAACTGGGTTCGCCAGTTGTTTCTGCTGAACCAGAGTTTTGACTGCAAAAGTGGAGACGCATAAGCGGGTAAGTTGTCCGCAGAAGCGAAGAGGACTGGGCAGAATATAATTGTGGGGTTCCGAGATTTTTATACATTTTGGACTTTGGGAGCTCGGATTAAGGCAATTTTTAAGAGGGGTTTCACGTGATTTCTTGAGGCAAGCCATTTCTGATCATTTTTATTCAATAATATTGATTTCCCATTGAATTTCTCACATAGTTTATGTGTTTTTAAGGTGGAATTTTGGATGTTTTGGAGAGTAAGAATTGGGTTTTGAGTGGTGATTTGGTGTCGCATTTGAGTAATTTTGGTATGATTGGACTCGTGGGTGAATGAGTGTTCGGATTTAGTAACTTTTGTTGGATTCTAAGACGTGGGCACATGGTTGGCTTTTAGACTTGACTTTTTTACTTTTGATTAAGAACTTAGCATTTTCATATGGAACTCCTATAGATTGTGCTGTTTGTATCGAGTTGTTTGTGGCTAGATTCGAAGTGTTTGAGGCCGATTCGCGAGGAGGGCTTATTGGAGTAGAGATTTGCACGGTTTTAGGTAAGTAAAACTTCTAAACTTGGTTCTGAAGGTATGAATCACTGAATAATGTGTTATGTGGTTGGTTTTGAGGTGACACACATGCTAGGTGAGGGGCGTGTGGTCATGTGTTGCGCCCCCTTTTTTCCCTTCCATCGGAGAGGAGTTTCAGGTTTTGACATTCATGGGGTTTAATGACTCATTTCCCTTTGGGAATTAGGTATTTAAAGAGTCGCCACCTAACGATTTTAAGGTGCGTTAGGGCACCTATAAGGTTCAACTACAACTATGTTTGACAACCATAGATAGGGTAATGACTTGAAATTATCCTAAGGGGAAGGTTTTAGGCACCCTTCAGGATCCACTAGTGTGGTTCTCGGCCAGATATTTTTTGTGAATTTGTGCAATTAGCAATTAAACAAATAAGGCTCAAGTAATAGGGATTTTGAGTTTATATACACAATTTTTTGAAGTAAACCATAAAAGCAAGGTTTTGAAAAGAATTATAGTCTAAGCATACTTATAAAACTAAAGGGCTGCCCTAAGTTTGTTTATAATATGGATCACGTCAATGTGATACCCGGTATGACACTCCTCAGAAGAGGGGATACACGTGGTATTAGCACACTGGTCATCATATCCATATCTACCCTTTCCCGCCACGTTAAGGTAATTAAAGCGAGGGTTGGTCTTGACCTCTATTGCATGCTATTACCCATCCCATTCCTATCAGTCCCGGAGGAATTTAAGACTCTTATTCCTATAAGAAGGAGGTTTTAGGCTGACTCATAGGTTTAAAGATAAAATACTAAGGTGACATATAAAACAAGTAGGACTGCATTTAAAGGGAAACATATAAGAAAATAGAAGACTATGTTATACCTCCGCAAGCAGTGCACATCGACAGCACGACTCATACACAGTTAAGGTCTGAATTTTAAATCCTAAGCATGGTCTTTAAGTCAGAGCCAGATTATTTATATAACTCAGAAAAGAAGACCGAATCAGTCCTGCCTGCTGGTTGTAGTGGTTGATATTTAGACGAGGGCAATCCCAGTTTCGGTGTAAGTAATTACCTAAGGCTTGCCTAGGCGGAAGTAGTACTCAGTAGTTATTCAGAATTGCAAAGATAGTTTGGAGCTTATTATTACCTAAGATATGCCGTTCTAGGAGTTCAACGCATAGAGTTATTGCCACTCGATTATAAAGACTAAGTAGAGTTGTTTTATTACTTTTATTCTCTCATAATTAGCCTAAGTGTGCTCAAGCGAATATAAATTAAATCCTAAAGACATGTTATATAATGTGCAGAGATGCAGAGTGATGCATATGCAGGATCCTAATTAGGATTTCTATATACACAAACATTACAGTGTTTAGACATGATCACCAGAATATGCAGAGATGATATGTTGGTCAGTGTTATTTAGCCTAAAACAAGATCTCTAAGTGTGCATACCAGTAGGATCATGATCGCATAAACATTGGTTATTAACACATTTAACGCAGGAATTTCTAAATGATATGATAGTGAAATAGACATGCTGAAAACAGTAAGTGTAAATCCTAAGGAGCATGATCTCTAGTGCATTAAATGAGTCCTAGGCATGGTTTCTATTGAAAAAGTAGGAAACCTAGTGACATGCTTTCTTACCCATTTGATAGCTAAAGCATGCATATTTACCCATTCCCCTTTCACTAGCCAACCCCATACTTGTTTCCAAATTATTACAGACCAAATGGTTGATTTACAAAAGAAGTGCAAAATAAGAAATTACAGCCATATGAATCCTGATCTTGACTTCCTCTCTAAGTTATGTAATGAACCACCTCAATGACAATATTATTCTAAAGCCTTTCTTATATCTGGGTGTGCCAGAGTTCCCTAAGGACCTCAGGGGATCCCGGGCAGTGCTCACACCCAGATTTGCATAACCAAACACAATGAGTGCAGTGTGGAAGGGCCAGCTCTTATGTGTCCAAGTTCAGTGGGAGCTCAAGGGTCCCAAGACAAGGCTCACTCAAAAGGGGAAGAACCTAGATTCTAGGAGTAGGTGAGAGTGCTTGACATAGTTTGTTTGAAAATTGGACTGGCAAGTCCATTTTGAAAGTAATCAGTAATAGGGGTAATTGAAAGCAGTTGCAGTAGTAAACAAAACTCAAACTCCCAAGATGGGATTACACACAAAATCAATAGTCATAAAAAAGAGGTCAAGGGATTTTGGGGAGACATTTGTCTGTAAGCATATGACCCCAGCAGGGGTCTGGTTTAGACATGCACAGCAATAGCTGATTATCACAAACCAGCCAAAAGAACACAAACACATAGAGGGAATAGGGGTTTGAGATTCATAAGATAGCAAGTACACAATAAGTGACTGACAAAGTATGCCTTGAAACACACATATGGGAGTGCATTAAACTAAAGATGAAGGGGAAACATTATAACATGATGGTATGTAACTTGACTGCAGAACCACAAGAAGAAGTAGACAAGAATGAGAGAAACTAAAACAATTAAAGAAGCATGTTCTTGTTGAAGCTTTAAAATTAACTAGAACATACCAGTAAAGAAAGCAAGGTGCAGAAAGGTAAAGCAAGAAGGATTTCACAGTCTAGCCTTGGCTTTCATCCGGCTAAACAAAGAAGTAGCACAAGTAGTAGCAAAGAGAGAGAGAGAGTGAGAGTTTTGAGTGTGTGAGTGTGTATTTCTGAACTCAGTTGTCCGTATTTAGAGAAGAGAGGGTAGGGTGCTTATAGCTTTGAAAACGAGTGAAAAATAAGGTAATAAGTAAAGTTTTAACACAAACATGGAAATAATCACAATAAAAATCAATTAATACAAGTATTTTCCTTTAATTAAGGAATTACAGTTCAAACGGATGCTGACAGGAGTAATTCAAGAAAGAAAACAAATTTAAGAAAGATTGATTTCTGACCATATAGGGGATATTAAAAGTATAGAGTAAATAATTGAGTCTAAGTACAAAGTATACTTCATTGGGGAAAGGGTTTAGCAAAGGTAAAACATCACAGCAAAGGAAATGAATCAATCAATTTAAACAAAACGAGTGAAACCAGGGATTTATAAGAAACATTGTAATTAAATAGTCACTTAAGGCAATCAAGATTAATCAAGATGTGGTCATGATTATGCACTTCATCATATAAATAGAAAGGAATGAACAGGTATATTATACATGCAGGGTCAATCATATTGACAAAAGGGAACAAACTAGATGAACATAAACATACATGAGTGACATGAATATGCTAAGGACTATTCAAAGCATGGTAATCAGCAAGGTCAAGCAGTCATGGCTCACACGTAGAACCAGTCTAACAGGTAAAGAAAGTCAGAAACAAGTAAAGAACTCACAATAATAAGTGAGGAAAACCTTTTAAGAAATTAGGGTTTTAACAATAGTCGAGTTAAAAACGGTAAGAACTCTGAATTAGTCAACAAAGAAGACGATCTAAACACAAAAAACGTAATCAAAATAAGTATACATACAAAACAAACAAAGACAGTTTTAGAACTCGGATAAAACTAGAAACGCCTAGGGTTTTAACACGATGAAGCAGATAAAAGAAAAACATGAGCAAATCGTTTAAACATAGTAAAACAACACTGAAAATCGGAGAAGAGATCTTTTTTTTAAAAGAGTTTAAGAAACCCTAATTTGAAAACGAAAAGTCACTTTGAAAGAAAATTGAATAACCTTTGAGAAAACACCAAGAAGTTCATAACATGCACAGATCTAAGACAGGTCTGAAAGAAAAATCGAAAAGCTCTTAAAGATAGGGTTTAAGAGAACCTAGAAAAAGTGAGAAAAACCTTGAAAAGTTACAAATCTAATCGGAAAAGCCATGGATCTGACTCGATCGGCCATGGGTGGCCGGAAAAGGCCATAGACAGAAATCAAGCAGGATCTGGATTAGGTCTCTTTGAGATCTTTCCATGGAATCATGAAAATAGGCGACGAGGAGACATAGGAAATGAGTACACATCGCAAACAGCCATGGGAGTCCATGGATTGGGTAGGGATTGAAAGGGATTAGGATGGATGTGGGTGCCGGCGGCTAGGGTTTAGGTGAGGTTGTAGAGAGAATTGTAGAGGAAGGGGATTCAAGGCCGGCGGGTTGGTGGAAATGATTTAGGTTTAGGGGTCGTTTGGGTTTATTTTAGGTAGGTGGAATAGTGGCCATTGATCTGAGTGATCAACCACCTAGATTAAAAGGGTAGGGGGGATCCGGGTTTGGGTTGGTTTTAAAAGTGTTAGGGTCTGGTTAAAATTAAAATTAGGCTGGGGAATTGGGTTTGATTTGGGGTTAGATTTGAAAGCCAATTTGGGCTAAGATTTAAATAGCCACTTCTTCTCCTTTTTAATTTATTAAAATAGTAAACTTCTGAAAATAAATTGAAAATACTAAAATGATTTACAACACATAAATAACAATTTAAAAATACAAGACTCAATTTTATGCATATAAGACACAATTAAACCTTAATATATATATATATATATATATATGCATATATATGCTATTTTGAAGGTATTTTGAATATTGAAAATATATAGGGAAAAATTGGGTATCAACAACGTACATTGTAGAATATTTGACATGTCAATTTTGTGGAACTGTGAAGTCAAATAATCTTGTCATTATCCATATGTTAGCAAAATTGAGCTATCTTAGAAATCATGCTTAGGCTATATGTTGGTACCGTTGTGACACAAAGAGGTCGTGTTGCCATTGAATTACTTGCTTAATTTTCAATTATATACTTAGTCACTTCTTTTATTTGCATATCATATCTTAGTCTTTGTTGCCATTTATTGATACATCATATCATCATTGTTGTGCTGATTTTCTTGAAATTTGTGAGACTGGAGATTCGAGAGATTGATGACTAAGTGAGGCCGACATCCAGACTGTGAGGATATTTATAGGATTGGGTTGCACGCCGCATCAGGCTTTATTGATTCATGATATGATTGGCTTATTTTAGTGATTGGGTAGGATTTGCCTCTCTAGAGTCCAACTTATCAACAGTGAGCGCAGGTACCTACTAAGTGCGAGTGTGCCGAGCGCGAGTGTCGGGTGATTGTGAGGACTGAGTGACTATGAGTTCAATTTTGAGAGATTGTGAGGACTTATCACACTTGGCATATTTTACCTGTTTTGAGCTTAAATTGTTGAACTTGAAAGCATGTCTACATTTCTGTACTGTTATTTCTATATTTCGATTGTACATGTTGAGCTATTCACTACTTTTAGCCCAAGGATAGTAATGTTACTTATTGAGTACATTGGATCGGTTGTACAAATACTGTACTATACACATTGTGTTCAGATGTAGGTACTTCTGGGTACAACGTTTGTTGATTTTGGAGCTTTATCAGGTCGAGGTAGCTGCTTGGGCGTCCACAGTCCTTGACTCTTATCTGTTATTATATAGATGCTCATGTACTCAGTGATACCCAGATTTTAGGGAATATTGTATTAAGTCACAGTATATTCTATTTAGTATTTATGAGATATTACTGCCATAACAGAGTTGAGTTCTAAGGATCCATTTTCTATTTTTATAACCCGACCCTATTTCTTATAAAATGACTTTGGGGTTATTTTGGTTGGGTTAAATGCATATTTTAGAGATAGGGGAGTTCTTTAGAGAGAAAGCATCCCCAAGTGGTTTGATCATTAAATTCATGCCCCAATCTTGAAGATTCAGAGGAATTACTCACTAGACCATCATCTACCATGGTAAGACCTTGTCCTAAAATTTTCATGCAATTGTTATGAGTTCAAGTAGGTTATGGAGTTGGAGATAGGCCATGCATGTAACAATAGATGGTGGTATGTGGGGTTGTTGATCTATTTCGGTAGTTTCTTCTTGAAATTCATTGATGGAGGAAGGCATTACCATTGTAAATCTTTGTAGTCAATTATTCATAATAGGTGTTTGACAAAATTCCCAAGAGACTTATGCCATGAGAATCCTTCTAATTATTATCAGATTTTTGCCATCTTCCTATAGATTGACATTGCTAGAAGTATTGGGACGATGTAGTAATCTTAGGAAAGCTCAAAAAGGTATGTTGGCTAAAATTCTCTATTAGAATCGAATTCCATGATGTTCTTGTGAGTTTCAAGTATGGTTGGCCCAGGTTCCTAATTTCCATATTCTGAGTTATTTCTAATAGATTCGGTTATCCCAAGTTAGCGTTGTATTGAAAGGTGTATATACTTAAACCGTATTCCAATTGCTCTTATATCATCATGATCTTCTTCGATAATGTGTTCAAGTATGGTTTAGTTAGTAAGATGTTAAAACATCAATTCATGTTTCAAATGAAAGTTCATTATTCTTAACATGGAAAGAAAACCCAATGTGCCTATGACCCATATAACTCATATACATAACAAATATATATTTTCAAATGCCCTTATTATTGATAAACTATGACTATGTTTGGAGGTGAAAGAAGTAAGTGTGAGATATAAAATATGGCAATGGTTGTTGTAACTAGTGCATATGATTTGAATTTAATTTTCAATTGTAGATCACCATGATCTCCTTTGTAAAAGCTTCTAATGTATTTTTTGTCCTTACTCTCCCATGAATTGAAACTATTCATTGGTTTTTTAGAGAAGTATTTCAAAAGGATGCGGTATATTACTCGTTTATGATTTTTAACTTGTGTTACGATTACAAGTCATTTGATCCATAATTTGGAAACAAATCCTTTGTGTTTAAAGCCTTTATTGCTAATGAATTTAAAGTTATTATTTCTGGAATGCTCTATATGTCGATGTTTTTGATGGTGATCCTGGAAAGTAAAGAAATGAACGTGTGGAATATGAGTTACGACCACCGTGCCTTTAATGAAGAATCATATGAATGGCCAAGAGAGCCAATGAAACAATGATGTTGTGAGTGGTTGAAAGTTCTAGTGAGTGATTATATGATGTGAAAGGTTATAAGGTGAATGTATCCATATTTTCTTTGTGTGCAAAAAATGAGTATCATTAGTGAATCGAGGAAAGGTGGTTTGTAACATCCCATACTCGAATCTACACGTGCCAATGTAGGAGCAGATTGTGATTACTCCCCTTATTTGGGATGAGATTGATGTGCTGAAATTATTCCCCTTGATTGGGATGAGATTGTTGATAGTCCTGGATTTGATGTCGACTCACACGGCATATGTAGGAGACGACTCTAGTCGGTCAAGTGGTGATCGTACGCCATGTTGCACACATGCTAGTTCCTACTCTTGGTAACACCTTTCTTTTTCGCATCACATGTCAATCCACATTGTTCGTGGAGAGATGTCCTAGACGATTGGGCATGATTGGACGCTGTGCTAAAATATAGTGGTATATCAGTTCTAATGATCTCCCAACCAAAAATAATATTATTTTCGTATTTTGAAAATTATTATATTTTAACTTGGCATCTGGACATCATTATTTGTTGCTTGCTACTTCCATGATTTTTCCCTTCTTATATTGGCATTCTATTTCGAAGGAGGACATTTAGCTTTACATATTATTACTATTACATATATATTAACAACCCTTTTTTCGGCGGTGCTGTAACTTCAATGGATGCAGGTGGTTCGTCAGCGGGCAGGTTTAACTCTCATTAGAAGTTACTCTATATTCAGCAGGTTTTGAAGAGCCCTACTCTATTCTGGGCCTTATGACACTTGACGTTGTGCTTTGTGTTTTGATGCATAGTAGGGGCCTAGCGTTGGCACTTCCGTACTACTCTTCTAGTGTACTTTGAAACTACGTACATATGTTGTGGGTGGTGTTCTGTAACGACTCAAACGATCATTTCAAGCTCTAGCAAGTCGTTCGGTGGTTTGAGGCCTTGAGTAGCTTCACTTCATGTATTATGACTTGTATATGTGGTCGGAATTGAATTTTGGGCAGTTCGAAGTTGGTTCGGAATGAAAATTCTCAATTCGAAATCATCAAGTTGGAATAGTTGACTAAGGTTTAACTTGTGTGTAAACAATCTCATAATAGGTATTTGAATGTTCTGATAGGTTCCTATGATGATTCCGGTCTTAGGCGTATGTCTGTGTTGAGTATCGGGTCGCCCGGGAGTATTTTGTCAGTTATTGTGGAATTTTGGCATTTTGAAAAGTTTTAGAAATTCCTAAGTTTGATTTGAAGTGGACTTTGGTGTTATCGATCTCCATTTGGGATTCCGAGCCTTGGAATAGGTTTGTATTGTAATTTATAACTTGCACATAAAGTTTGGCGTCATTTCGGGATTGCTAAAGTATAATTCGGAAGCGTTCGGCAATGTTTAGAAGCTTGAACGTTTAAAGAATGTATTCGATCGTTGATTCATAGTTTTGATGTTGTTTTATTTGATTTGAGGCCTCGAGCAAGTCCGTGTTATGTTATGGAATTTGTTGGTCAATTCGGACGGGGTCCCGGAGGCCCCGGGTGTGTTTCGGACGAGTCGTGGATCATTTTTGGAACTTTATTGTAGAGTTGAAGGGCTTGAGAACTGATGCAATCACACCTGCGGTAAAAAGACCGCAGATGCGACGCTTGACAAGCGGCCAAGCAAGCTCACACGGGGATTTTATTCGGAAGGGCTGGAACCGCATATGTGATTGTGTTTCCGCAGAAGCGGCACTGCACATGCGGATGAGGTACCATAGAAGCATTACAGGGGCTGCATATGCCATTGGATATTTGGGTTGGGTTCTCGCAGATGCAAGCTTTATGCCGCAGAAGCGACCATGGAAGCGTAAAAGAAGGAATTTTTGGACAGATTTGGATTTAAGACGGGATGATCTTTTCTTTCATTTTTCACTTAGGTTGGCCAAATTTGGGGAGCTATTTGAGGATATTTCCATCGAGAAACACGAAGTATGTGATTCCCATTTATTGAAAGTTATGTAAATGAGTTACATATAGATTTAAACATGAAAATTTATGGAAATTGTAAAATTTTAAGAGAAAACATAGAAATTTGTATTTTGGATTTTCACCACGATTTTAGGCATGAAATTTTGAATAAATCATATATTTGAGTTCGTGGTGTAATGGGTAAAGTTTGTCTTCAAAAATAGTTGGAATCCGACACTTGGGCCAGAGGGTTGACTTTGTTGATTTTGCTAGCGCAGCTGGGAATTGTTATGAATTAGTTAATTATGATATTGGAGTATATATTTATTGATTTTCCTAATTGTTTGACTAGTTTCGGATCGATAGGCATTGGTTTGAGGTGTTAGAGAGGTATGGGAGCCAGTTATGGAACTTCGGAGCGAGGTAAGTCTCATTTCTAACCCTGTGAGAGAAAAATTATCACCTAGGTGTTATATGTCTTATGTGTTATATGTTGTGGGTGCTGCCCACGTACGAGGTGATGAGTGTCTGTGTGTATGCTAGAATTTTTAATTATGTCGGGGTAGACGGAGATTCACGCCATGTTTTAAATGTACTACTTTTGTTATCCTTACCTCTTTAATTACTTTATTTCGCAATGGACTCGCTATTTTAGAATAATGGACTCGCTATTTTAGAAATTTGACGAGCTACTTGATTACCCATGGAAATTGTGCTTCCCTTATGAATTTGTCTCGTGCTGTGCATATTCTTTGCAAAGGTTTCCATAAACTTCATAACTCACACGTATATTCATGAGTGGGGGTCAAGTACCCATTAAGCTTCTAATTCTAATGTGGTAAAGTTGTTCGCCATGGTAGGATATTGTAACAAACCCTTATGTGATTAGGCCGTTCTCCTCGGCAGAATGTTGTAACACACTCTTATGGGATCGGGCCATTCGCTTCGGCAGCATTATGTACCACACTCTTATGGGATCGGTCTGTTTGCCTCAGTAGGATTACGTATCACACTCTTATGGGACCAGGCTTTTCGCCACGGCATGATTATATACCACACTCTTATGGGATCGGGTCGTTCGCCTCGGTAGGATTAAGTACCACACTCCTATAGGATTGCGCCATTCGCCTCGCTAAGATTATGTACCATACTCTTATTGGATCGGGTCGTTCACCTCGGCAGCGTTATGTACCACATTCTTATGGGATTGAGTCATTCCCCTCAGTAGAATCATGCGTAATATTTGACAAGAAGCCATTATATCCATGAGTTTTCCCTGACTTGTGTTGTGATGACCTATTTGGTGGGCACCAAATTATACACTCCATTTGAGGAGGTGACCAATATTGAGGACATGTGTTTATCATTCATATGAGGAACATATCATGTACCTATACTTATTATCAGTGTTTAATTACCATGCTTTATCCTTCTTTACTTTTTACTGTACTTGATTTATGGGACCATTAGGAAGTGTCGATGTCGACCCCTCATCGCTATTTCTCCGGGGTTAGGCTAAATACTTACTAGGTACGCATTCGATTTACATACTCATGATACACTTCTACATTGTGCAGGTATATATATTTCTTGTGGTATTTTTTGAAGGCGTAGCTATTATGGGGACTTTACGGTGTGCTGCATCCTATGTTACGATCCGTAGCATACGGAGTCTCCATAAGAATTATTTATATTTTCCTATCAATCTTGTATTCCAGACAGATGTTGCATTGTTATTTTACCTTCTAATAGATGCTCATGCACTGCTAACACTTAGTGGATGTTCACTATTGTAGTTCGCGTTATTATTATTATTTCATGTTATGATCTATTTATATTCGAAATTTGGTAAAAGAAAGGCACTTGTTTCTATGAGTACCAGATTTTAATCTTATTTTAAAATGTGATTCATGATTTCAAAAATAGTATAAATGAATAATTAAGTTGGTAGTTAAACCACGGGCTTTCCTAACGGCACAGTTGGGCGCCATCACGACCTATATTGGATTTTGGGTCGTGACATGTTCGATGTAGGGTAATGACTTAGAATTGTTGGTATTTGGCAAACATGTTTTCCCTCAAAATTATGAACTTGTAATATTTTGAAAATTATAAAATGAATCGCCTTAGAGTAATGAAAATAGAATGTGAACAGTTTACTCTTCTCATGTCTATCACTTGTTACTGATTCTTATATTTTTGTATCACTATTCATGGGTAAGGTTTAGTAAGTTGTGCCTAGTAGGCTTGCTTAACCGGGATATCTCGGTTGAGCGCCGGTCGTGCTCCCGCGAGGTCAGGGCGGGACAATATCTTACCCGTCCCTTAGCGTACATTACAACCCTTAATGTCCTAATTGATCATAAACTGGGCTAGCATAGATTAGGATATATGTAAACTATGGACAAGCTTATTGTACGACCACATGATGCACATGAATTTCTTTGTGAGAGTGAGTGACATTATTTAATTGTATAATGTCCTTAAATTATGTTCAAATTCATGTTTGAATGTGTGTATTATTCTTATATTCACTATCTAGTTTTATTGTGAGGGAACATGAACTTATGACGGATTGGCATTGTTGTTAATTTCTCTTGTTGGATGAGTGCGCGAGTTTAGGATGCTTAGTGGTAACAAATCATCTCTTGAGGTAGGGTGGCTACTGGTAGGTTTTTCGAATTAGTTGAATTGAAATGCTTATACTTAGGAATGTTTAAAACGAGAAGAATGTAGAATTTCATATGTTCATGCTTGATTGCTGGTATCGACCATAGTCAATGATCTAGTGTATGATTGAAAAAATTGAATTGTTCCTCCATAGTTGATGTGTACGTTGTAGGGGTGTAATTGATAGTTCTATTGCTCGAGGTAGAGCAAGAGTTTAAGTGTGGGGTGTTGATATTCGACTTAAAGCATGTACATTTATATACATGTTGCCTCACATTTTACATTTATTTTGTGGAATTTGGATGAGTAATGTAATGATTTATTCTAATTCGTGGTATTTGTATATGTAAGAGTCACCCGGAGACAATGTGGGAAGACGGTGCACGAGTTGAAGCAAAAAGAGAACAAACGAAGTAAGGGGAAAGTGAAGCACCTAGGTCAGCGCTCTCCGCTTCCTGGGGCAAAACTTCCAGGCGCAAAAATTTTCCAACACCAAGGCTAGTGCAACCCGCTATACGAGGAGCTGGGTGATGGTTATTACTCATATTTCATTCGGGACAGGGTTTTGATGGCCCTACACACCCCCAACTCGTATAAAATAAGTTTAAACCTATTTTGGAAAGGGATACACCACATTGAAAGGAAAGCAAAAGCACTAAACACTCCGGAGTAAAGATTCTCCATTTTTCTTCATCTTTCTTAGTATTTTCAATTATTCAACACTCATGAGATTATTTAATTTTTTCATTAGCAGCTAAGAGCCTCGTCATTTTACGGTTATGGGTCGTAATTGACTACTGTAGTTTGATGGTTGATTGTTTTGCTTGGTTTATCGTATTAATTTTTTCATTTAATCTTGCACTTAATTATTCTATTGTGTAGCTAATAATACAGTACTGTTTACGAATTTATAGTTGAACTCGAAAGTGGAAACTATAGATTGCATTTAAGATTGAATAGATTAAGTTCTTAAATCCGACCATCTGAGAAAAGATTCATGATTCAGATAGACATATCCTAGTTTTCTTACTTGGTTAATTTCGCAAGAAATCTACATGCATTCTTGTTAATTTTTATTCTATAGACATACAATATTAGGTTGACTTGAATAGGATATCAAGCCGTCGAAAGAACTATGCGAGCATAATAAATCCTGCTAATCAACAAATTAGATAAATCAAGTGGGTAAATCAACAAGAAGAATGCAACAGGAGATATGTTAATCCCATAACCCCGGAATATTCCCATCTCACTAAATACTTGCTAAGTGTTTGTTTGCTCTACTTGTGACCTTATTTTCTTATTTGTTTGTTAGTTTCATAGTAATCTAGTTACCAAAAATTACCATCATTTTCTTCACCCCCACTTGAGCAATAAATTTATAAAGTGTATATATTGGAGAATAGTTGATAATAAATCCTCGTGGGAATGATACTTTCTCATCACTTTATTACTTGACGACCATGTATACTTGCTTGTGCGTCTGGAACCAAAAATCGTTTTAAGTTTGTTAGGCATGTTCGGCGCGAACATGGAATTTAAAATTTGGATTAGTTCTTTAAGTTTGAATTGAGGTGCAATTCGTGATTTTGATGTTACTTTGGATGATTTAAGGCCTAAAGTAGGTCTGTATTATATTTTGGAATTGGTTGGTGTGATTGGATGGTGTCATGACCAAAAATCCACTGGTCATGATGGCACCTAACCCAACCTGCTTGGTAAGCCAACTAATAACTATCCAATTCCAACAAAGTCAATCAAACAATTAAATAGAGAAGTTAACTAAATATTTTTACATTTACCAAGGACTGATAGTACAAATCATGAGCTTCTAAGAATAGGATTTATAGAGCTGATATGAAGTAAATACATCTTCTATTTGAAAGGTACTAGAATTTTATGAATCTATAATTTACGGCTACCATGAACAAGAGGCAACTACAACTTCAACGCAAGTACATCTTCGAACCCAACTCCCACCGAACACAACAACCTCAGTAGACCAACATCTGCATGCAATGTGCAGAAGCGTAGCATCAGTACAACCGATCCCATGTACTGGTAAGTAACAAACCTAACCTTAGGGTTGAAAGTAGAGACGAGCGGGAACATAGGTCGGGTCCAACACCAATAGCCAATAACAGTTAATAATGACATAGAGAGAATAATAAAAGAAATAAACTTGAGATTCAAAATTCTCAACTTATTCATAATTTCCGAAAATAGTTCCGCTTTTTCAAGAATAACAGTGAAAACCGAAATCCTTTACCGAAATCATCGAAAAAAGTGATCGCTTGAAAAATGTAATTTTTTTTCAAAAATGTATTCATTTTATTTCCAGATAGAAAGTGTGAAATACCTCTCTGTTTCACATATCAATGTGTTTAAAAAGTCATGAATGACGTGATACCATACAACATGTGGAAAATGCATCTCTATGCTTATATGTCATGTGTGCATGTCAATGCCATGTATCTTAGAGATGAATCATGTACTCACACTCTCAAAGTAATTAATCTCACTTTCTCACACTTTTCACTCATCAATGCTCAACTACTCGGTACTGTATATGGCTCATACGGCCCAGGGAAGATCCATCCCGGAACATATACATCATTGATCATCAGTCACTCAGTACTGAGGAAGGCCATTCTGGTCTCATCGAGAAGATCCATCTCCAGGTATATAAATGCTTCAAACAAGATCCATGTCCAGGGAAAATCCATCCTTCAATATAATAAATCGCGCTCACTGGGGGTATTTGAAGACTCCGGATGGGCTCCTACAGCTCAACAGCTATCATAAGCCTGATCCAGGCATAAATCAATATAACATGCGGCGACGTGCAACCCAATCCCCTAATTGTCACTCATAATCAGGCTCCCAGCATCACTCAGCCATCAATCTCTCCAGCCACTCACGGGATCACAATGTCATGAAACTAGCCCGACAACAATGATATGATGTGTCAATAAACAAGAATTGAATCTGAGATATGATATTAATGCATGAATATGAATGAGTACGAAATATCAATGACAAACGACCACCATGGGTCCTAACAATATCAGCATAAAACCTAAACATGATATCTAGCATGATTGACAGCTCAGTTACTTTATCACATGGTGAAAATATAAATATCAACAAAATAGAGCCACTAAACAGTGGCATGAAAACAATATAGTCACAATTCATAGGGTGCACACCCACACTCTAGTCACCTAGCATGTGCGTCACCTTATCATCAATCACATAACACGTAATTTGGGATTTCTCCAAGAATGCCATCTCGTGCATACCGACCTCCGAACTACTCAAAACTAGCCAAAAGAAACTCAAATTAATCAAATAATGCCCAAGGAAACAATTGCAAATGATAAAGATTGAATCCTCAATCAAAACACAAAATTAGTCAAAAGTCATACTCGGGCCCACACTTGAAACTCGATAAAACTCACAAAATCTGACAGCCCATTCAATTATGAGTCCAACCATATTAGTCTCACACAATTCCGACTGCAATTCAATGTAAAAAACTCAAAAATTCATATTATGAAACTTTAGCCCGAAACCCCCGGTTTCATCTTTAAAATTCACTAACCAAAATCTAAAATCAAAGATAGACTCGTGGAATATTACCAAAATCGAGTAGAGAACACTTGCCCCAGTTCGTATGGTGAAAATTGGTTCAAGAATCCCCTCAATCTGAGTTCCATATGTCACGACCCTAAACCCAGACCCGATCGTGATGGCGCCTCTCGTGAAGACAAGGGCAGCCGACATATTTCCAATCTAGTTTAAGCAATTAAACAGTAAGATTCAAGTCTAAACATGATAAATAATCCAAAGATGAACAGTTTCAATACAAAACAATATACGGAATACAACCTAACACAACCGATACCGGGGTGTCACTAGTCATGAGCATCTAAAAATCCGGAATAATAAAGAAAAGTCTACACAGTTCAATACACATCTAAACTAGGAGAAATAAAGATAGGGGAAGAAGCTCTGGGCTGTGAACACCGGCAGCTACCTAGAGAATCTTCGGATCCGCCTGAGCTGGAAAGATCAACCCTTGGTAGCGGGACCAGAAGCGCCTGAATCTGCACACAGGGTGCATGGAGTAAAGTGAGTACTCCAACTAATTGAGTAATAATCATAAATAAACTACTGAGAGATATGAAAACACGTTAGGCACATTACAGGCTATAATGAAGCAGTAAAACCAATAAAGATAAGTAAAATCATTTATATTCAGTTTAAACTTCAAGAAATACCTTTTGAACAATACAATAGGTAAATGACAGACAATACGAAATATAAACACATAAAGGTTCGCCACTCGGGCACAATATCAACAAATCCGCCCCTCGGGCAACATCTTAGAGCAATACCAGCCCCTTGGGCTATATCTCACATCACAATGGGTACCCGCGTTCACTGGGGGTGTGCAGACTCCTGGAGGGGCCCCTTATGGCCCAAACACAATATCAAGCCATCTCGTAGAATCATCACTAGGCACTCGGCCTTATATCAACAAGCCACCTCATGGCGTACAAATCACAGGCCATCGGCCTCATAATCATAATCAGTGTATCACCGCTGCGGCATGCAGCCCGACCCAAAAGTATCCTCACAACACAACCCCTTGGCCTTACTTAGTCAAAAATCACATAAGCCACTCAGGCAATAGTAAAACATGATGCTCAGCCCAAAATATTTTTTGAAATATCATTTAGTATGTTAAAAACAGAGTAAACAAGGCTGAGTTATGGAAATAGTAGATTATATCATGACTGACTACAAGTATAAAGTCAAAACATTGAGGAAATATAAATAAAAATCCCTTAATGGTTCAAATAGTAGGTACGAGACCCAAATATGGCATTCATCCCCAAACCTGATGATAGCAAATAGTTTTCAGTTAAATACACAGTAACATAGTCATTTGGGACGGACTAAGTCACAATCCCCAATAGTGCACGACCCCACGCTCGTCATCAAGCGTGTGCGTCACCTCAATATACCACAACAATGTGCAAATCCGGGGTTTCATACCCTTATGACATCATTTACAATCATTACTCACCTCAATCCGGTCAAATTCTAGCCCGCAACAGCTTGCCCCTCGAATCGGCCACCACTCGCGTCGAATCTATCAAAAATCAGAATTACTGTGTCAAAATATGCTAAGGGAACAAAGCCCAAGCGAAAATAATCAATTTACAACACAAATCTCGAAATTACCAAAGCCCAATCATCTATCTCACGTCTCAGAATTTGATAAAATTTACATCAATAGATTTCTTATCTCTCCACGAGTTCATACATATCAAAAGTACCAAAATCCGACCATAATAGGTTCGTCAAATCCACAAGTCTAGGTCTCCAATACCAAACCCTAGTTTCCCTAATTTGAACCCTTAAATTTCATTAATTATAGCCCTAATATGTGAAATAAAACCATAGGAATGAGTTTTAGGTCCAAAATCCTTACCTCAATGAAGTCTCCTTGAATTCTCTCTTCAAAATCGTCCAAAAAGCTCCAAAGCCGACTTAGAAATGGTGAAATAGCTCAAAAATCGTGAAGAAAACAATTTATACCTTCTGGCTCAGGCATTTTTGCATCTTTTTCCAAATTCCCACTTCTGCGGTACCGCATTTGTGGCCAATGAACCACTTCTGTGGTTTTCACTAAAGCGACCCAAAATCGCATCTGCGATGCTCACTCCCCACCTGCGGTCTCGCAGTTGTGGTTACCTAATCGCTTCTGCGGTCACAACCTACTTCACCTTCTTCCTCTTCTATGACATTCTTCCTCACATCTACAGCATCGCACCTGCTGTCCCCAATCCGCAGGTGCAGAAATGCCTGAAGCAGCAAAATCTGCAACTCACCCAAATTCCAAACTTCTCCGTCAAACATACGAAATCACCCCGAGGCCCCCGGGACCTCAACCAAAAACACAAACATATCACATAACCTCATTCAAACTTGTACAAATTTTCAAAACACCTAAATAAACATCGAATCAACCAAAACACGTCGGATTCAAGCCTAAGATTCCAAAATCTTCTGAATTTCGCTTTCGATCAAAAACCCAACCAAACTACGTCCGAATGACCTGAAATTTTGCACACACATCCCAAATGACAAAACAGAACTACTGAAACTCTCATAATTATATTTCGACCCCTCTATAAAAATCTCACCTATTAACCGGAAATCGCCACAAATTCAATTTTGACAATTCAAGCCAAAATCTACTCCGGACCTCCAAAACTCATTCTGATCACTCTCCTAAGCCCCAAATAACCTCCCGGAGCTATCCGAATTGTCGGAACTCACATCTGAGACCTTTAACACATAAGTCAATATCCGGTTGACTTTTCCAACTTAAGCTTCCTCAAAAGAGACTAAGTTTCTCCAACCTTACCAAATCCTTTCTGAACCCGAGCCAACTAACCTGATCCCCTATAGAACCAATAGACAAAGCAATAAGAAGCAGAAATGTGGGAAATGAAGTGGTAACTCGTGAGACGACTGGCTAGGTCGTCACATACTCCCCAACTTAAACAAACGTTCATCCTCGAACGAGTCAAGAAACATACCTGAAACCTCAAACAGGTGAGGATACCTACTCCGCATCTCCCGCTCGGTCTCCCAGGTAGCCTCCTCCACGGGCCGACCTCTCCACTGCACATTCACTGAAGCTATATCCTTTGACCTCAACTTTCGAACTTGACGACCCAAAATAGCTACTAGCTCCACATGTTAAGTCAAATCATCATCCAACTGGACCGTGCTGAAATCCAGAACACAAGATGGATCTCCAATATACTTCCGGAGCATAAAAACGTGAAATACCGGATGCATACTCGACAAGCTAGGTGGTAAAGCAAGCTCAAAAGCCACCTCTCCAATCCTCCGAAGCAACTCAAAAGGCCCAATGAACCGAGGACTCAATTTACCTTTCTTCCCAAATCACATAACACCCTTCATAGGCGAAACCTTCAATAGAACCTTCTCACCAACCATGTAGGACACATCTCGAACCTTCCTGTCAGCATAACTCTTTTGCCTCGACTGCTCTGTACGAAGCCTCTCCTGAATCACCTTCACCTTTTCTAAAGCATCTTGCACCAAGTCTATCCCCAATAGCCTAGCCTCACCGGCTCAAACCAACCAACTAGAGATCTATACCGCATCCCATACAAAGCCTCATATGGAGACATTTGAATACTCTACTGGTAGCTGTTGTTATAAGAAATCTCTGCAAGCAATAGAAACTGATCCCATGAACCTCCGAAATTAATGACACAAGCATGTAATATGTCCTCCAATATCTGAATAGTGCGCTCGCACTACCCTTCCATCTGAGGGTGAAAAGCTGTGCTCAACTTAACTTGAGTACACAACTCTCGCTGCACAGACCTCCAAAACTGTGAAGTAAATTGAGTGCCCCTATCTGAGATGATGGAACTGGGAGACCATGCAAACGAACAATCTCCTTGATATAGATCTTTGCCAACCGCTCTGAAGAATAGGTAGTACACATAGGAATGAAGTGCATGGACTTGGTCAGCCGATCCACAATCACCCAAATAGCATCGAACTTCTTCAAAGTTCGTGAAAGTCTAACTACAAATTCCATAGTGATCCACTCCCACTTCCACTCTAGAATATCCATCCGCAGAAACAAGCCACCTGGTCTCTAATGCTCATATTTCATATGCTGACAACTGAGACACCGAGCTACAAATCCCACAATGTCTTTCTTCATTCTTCTCCACCAATAGTGCTGCCTCAAATCCCGATACATCTTCGTGGAACTTGAATGAATGGAATACTGCGAGTTGTAGGCCTCCTCCAGAATCAACTCGCGAAGCCCATCCACATTGGGCACACATATCCGGCCCTACATCCTCAACACCCCATTATACCCAATGGTCACATCTCTAGCATCATCATTCTTAACTCTGTCTTTAAGGACAAGTAAACGTGGATCATCATACTGGCGCTCTCTGATGCGATCATATAAGGAAGACCGTGAAACCACACAAACCAATACCCGACTGGACTTCGAAATATCTAACCTCATGAACCGATTGGCCAATGCCTGAACATCAACTGCAAGAGGTCTCTCCCCAACTGGAATATATGCCAAACACCCCATACTCACCGCCTTTCGGTTCAAAGTATCGGCCACCACATTCGCCTTTTTCGGATGGTATAATTTAGTAATATCATAATCCTTAAGCAACTCCAACCACCTCTGCTGCCTCAAATTGAGATCCTTCTGTTTGAGTAAGTGCTGGAGACTGATGATCAGTAAAAACCTTACAAGACACACCATACAAGTAATGCCTCCAAATTTTCAATGCGTGCACAATGGCATTCAACTCCAAGAAGCATAAGCAATAAGCAACTGACGAGAAGCATAAGCAATAACGCTACCCTCATACATCAACACACACCCAATACAAACTCTCGAAGCATCACAATACACGATATATGAACCTGAAGCTATTGGCTAAACTAACATTGGAGCTGTGGTCAAGGCTGTCTTGAGTTTCTAAAATCTCTCCTCATACTCATCCGACCACACAAATGGAGCACCCTTCTGAGTCAACTTGGCTAAGGGCGATGCAATAGATGAGAATCCCTAAACAAACAGGCGATAATAGCCTGTCAAACCAAGAAAGTTGCGAATCTTTGTGGCTGAGGACGGTCTAGGCCAACTCTGAACTGCTTTTATATTCTTCAGATCGACGTGAATACCCTCGGTGGACACCATGTGCCCCAAGAAAGCCAATGAATTGAGCTAAAACTCACACTTGAAGAATTTTGCAAAAATCTTCTCCTCCCTCAGTCTCTGCAACACAACTCTCAAATGATCCGCGTGTTCCTCCAGACTACGTAAATACACTAGAATATCATCAATGAAGACTATGACAAACGAGTTGAGATAAGACCGGAACACGCTTTTCATCAAATTCATGAATGTTGCTGGGGCATTGGACATCCCAAAGGACATCACTAAGAACTCATAATGACCATATCTGGTCCTGAAAGCCGTCTTAAGAATATTTGAGTCCCTGATCTTCAACTAGTGATAACCTGAACGGAGTTCAATCTTGGTAACACACTAGGCCGAATGAACCCCTTATGAAGGAGTTCTTGAAGTTGCTCCTTTAACTCTTTCAACTCCGCTGGTGCCATACGATACATTGGAATAGAAATGGGCTGAGTTCCCGGCACCAAGTCAATACCAAAATCAATATCGTTGTCTAGTGGCATTCCTGGCATGTCTGCAGGAAAAACATCGAAAAAATCCCTCACGATTGGAACAGAATCAATACTCGGAGTCTCACCACCGACATCCCTCACAAAGGCTAGATACAAAAGACAACCCTTCCTAACTATACGCTGGGCCTTCAAGAATGATATCACTCTACTGGTAACATTATTAGTCACACCTGGCCACTCAATCCATGGCACACCCAACATAGCCAATCTGATTGTCTTAGCATGACAGTCGAGAATAGCACGACACGGAGATAGCCAATCCATGCCCAAAATGACATCAAAATCCACCATACACAATAGTAAAAGATCCACTCGGGTCTCCAACAATAGTCACCACACCAACCGGTACACATTGTCTACAACAACAGTATCACCCATCGGGGTAGATAGATGAACAGATAAAGCAAGAGACTCACGGAGTGTACCAAAATAACGAGTAAAGTATGATAACATATAGGAAAAGGTGGAACCGGGATCAAATAATACAGAAGCATCTCTGTGGCATATTGAAACAATACCTATAATAACAGTATCTGAAGCAATAGCATCGGGTCTAGCTAGAAGTGTGTATGCGGCGAAATTAGAGGTATTAATTTCTCGCTATCAAGCTACTTCATAAGAACACCTCGAGACCCCGAGGACATGGAGTTTAGACCGAGTCCCCTCCCTCGGGGCTAGTCAAATCCCGACTCAAAGAAGACAAAGATCGAGGCTAGAGTAAAAGGGGAAGTTCCCAAGACACATGACTAAGTCTGACAGAGCAGCCTATCCAGAGCCTATACCGAAGCATCATGTCTAGCCGTCCCATGTCCATACTTTATAATTAATGAATGTTGTACTATAACTGGATTCCTACCCTATATAAGGGGAACCCACGCTACTTGTAAAAGGGCTGATGTTGTTCCACCTATTCTCCACAAGATCAATAATATCTCTCTCTCTTTCTTCTCTCTAACTTACTAGTTCCTACTAGCTCGAGGCCACTCTTAGAGTTTATTGCTTTCATACTTGTTCTTCATTCATTACTTGGTATTGGCCATAAAGAGCCTTGTTTGATCATATCTCAACTGTTATCCCATCCCGACTACCCCTGATAGCTCGAGATTGAGCCGAATAATCGACCAGTCCGAGGCTGGGGCGGCAAGCCCCTGGATTTGATTACTGCCCCTTTATAGCTTGTATCTCTTCATTAAACTTCATACTCTTAGAATCAACCGCTCTAACAACTAGCATAAAAATAGATCACGTATATTTAGAATCCCATTTACAAATTTAATTTTTGTTACCATTTTCATGGTAAACAGTTTGGTGCCCACCTTAGGGATAAAAATAATAGTGATTATATTCTTGTTGGTTTCATTGTACAAACACAAGTTATCATTCACACTTTTTCTTGTCCAAGATCTCTTGTTTTCAAGTCAAATGTCTGGCTCGGTAAACGGGGTTAAGAACTACTACCTCAAAAATCATGGAGAAAATGGTATGGTTGTTCTCTAGTCGTTGGCATGCCACCGAAGAACCCTGATAACGCACCTGGACCGATTCCAGCGGATGCGGTTTTGCAAGATGCGCAGCAGGTCGACGAAACCGTGTGCACCGAAGGAAGCAAACAACATGGCGACCAACAGGAAGCCCAAAAGACTCCAGCCCGGGAAGAACAAGAAGTTAATCTTCATAGTATTTTTGAAATGTTGCAGGCACAACAGTTGGCCATCGCTCGGTTGCAAAGCCATCCGAAGGTTTCCGGCACAGCAGCACTGGAAGTAGTTCCCCCCGCCGAACAAGTACCTATGAGATCAAGAAATAACAGATCGGTAGCCGGCCGTTCCATAGCAAAGATGCTTGGTGATCTCACAAAAATAATCGAATCAGGATCGTGGAAGTTCATGCAGTGGCCGTACCCCAAGGAAGCGACACTGGAACCCATTCCAAAGAAGCTCAAAATGCCAGAACTCCCTATGAACAATGGGACCTTATATCCCAACGAACATATCACTGCCTATACGTGCGCGGAAAAAGGTAACGACCCAAAAGATGATGATATCGAGCCCGTCTTAGTGAAGAGGTTCGGGGAAGCACTCTCGAAAGGAACCATGATGCGGCGTCATAACCTAGCGCCCGATCCCATAAACTCGCTTTCCATACTGGTAGATTCCTCCAAAAAGGCACACGTCGGTGCCATCGAAGCAACGAGAAAGACCGACGCATCTAGGGCCGAGCAAAGGGAGAATGAAATGCTATGGGGATTCACATTGCATTCCCTAATGGAACGAATGGGATTGCCCATGGTCTCGGATAACTGGGCAATACAGGCCTTCACTCAAAGCCTAAACAAACCAAGCCCGACGATACAGTGTAGTTAAAACAATTGATCAGGTACCTAGCCAAGATCTGGTCGGATGCCCATACCCGGCATCAGTCGCAAATCAAGGTCGTGGATACCATTCGGGAGCCTCCTCGGGCTCAACATACCCAAACATGCTCCTGGCAAAGAAACCAATGCCAAATAGAGGGACGTACCGCCCATGCACTGCGGATAGGAGGAACGCCCCGAGATGCGATCTACCTCACAACAATAGGAGAATGGCCCGAGGATGATATCCTCGAGGAATCGTTGACAAAGCCAATTTCGACGAGTACAAATGGCCAGCAAGGGCACCTCGCCCATCAGAGTACAATTTTAACATCGCTATACCAAACATCGTGTTCGCTGTAAGTGAAAGCAGGGACGTTAAATAGCTCAGACCAGTTTGGTCGAATCCCTCTCAAAGGAATCACAGCTTGGCACGGGAACTACATAGCAAGTGTGACCGCGGGGCCGAAGGTAGCCACCAACTGCTAAGGAAAGACGCCAAACGACACGGCAAAAAGCACCGTCGAGAGATGACGAGCGACCGAATTCGAGTTTAGCCCCCAATATGGAAGGCGGCCATGTGGAACGAAGCAAATGGGCCGCAGTGCATTACCACGATGATGGAGGAACGACAACCCTTTCCAAGAACTTATAAAAAAGAGAGCAAAGTTTCTTGTCACCGGAGAAAGGCAGACCTGGGAATATACCCCTAGGGACGCCCTTACATTCAGCAAAGAGGGTACAGAGACCTCATCTCAACCTCACAATGATGCACTGGTAACCTTCTTCCTCACTCGATCCATTTTAAATAAAACATGTGCTCATGAGTTCAGGTGACTCGATCAACATTGTCGGGCCAAAGATGATCGGGAGGTTCAGATCGCCAGGTCAAAACACAACCACCTCTCGAATCTTTGAAAGATTCCAAATGGCAATCGCTACGACAAAAAGGAAGGTCATTCTCCCGGTGTAGCCCAGACTGGATTCCAAGTTCCATGTCATCAAAGGAGGTGCAAGGCACAGACGCCTTATTCAGACGACTACGGATGCATCGCCCAAAGATTGGGTCATCCCCACTTCGCCAAAAGGATGAAATTCCACTCAAGGGATGGAATTAAAACCGTCAGCAGGAAGCGATACGCGACAAGGAGAAATTCCGCATCACATAGCGCATCGCTGACACTAATATCTCCACTCTCGAAAGAGTCAAAGGGTAAATGAACCACATCTTTGGCCAAGCCCGATTAAATGCAGCGGAGGGTTGTACTAGAATCCATACCCCGAAATAGAATGGAACACACCAAACCTCAGAACATCGCCTGCACATCCCGCGGTAAAGAAAAACTACCTACCTCCTTCGTTAATTTTCACTAACCTGTATGCAGACACCCAGCTAGGGCATTCGGGAGTGCTAACTCTATTCGGAGACCCCAAGGCCTTAACAGAACCCACCGCGCTCTTTTCCCTCGGTCGGACTTCCGACCCGAAGAGGGTCTCGCCAGCAAGGTTCTTAGCAGTGAAACATACCAACTGAGGAGGATCCGACAAGATTGCAGGCCTATTTCAGCAATCAAACGATGAAGGGCACCCCTCCCTTCAAGGAGTCATCCGCTCGAAAGGGATGGGGAACGGCGGACTAAGATTCAATAGGGAATCATGCACTGGACCAAACGGTACAAGGAGCCGTGCCTGCGCGGGCTGAGCTCAAAACAACAAAATGACATGTATTTATGCCAAGCAATAAAAGAACATGTTTCATCATCTCACACTCCAAAAAGGAAATTTCAGCATGCTCACACTAGGGGTCCCTCCAGTGAATGCTTCTCGAAATACTCGGAGACTTAGCGTCAATAATTTGGCACCCGCACGACCCCAAGGTCAGAACTCCAGGCTCATAAGACCCCAACAAGGAAACTCCAAGCTCACGAATAACGGCCTTCGAGCCAAAACAAACTTGATGACTCAGAGACTGTCGTCAATCGCCATACACTGGAAAACCCGAAATTGTAAGACCCCGAGAGGGTAGACTCAGTATAACCCAATCTATTTTACATAGCAACAAAAACTGTAAGACCTCAACATGCATGACAAAACTATAAGACCTCAACAGGCATGAAAAAACTTTAAGACCTCAACAGGCATGAAAAAACTGTAAGACCTCAACTGGCATGAAATTTTTTAAGACCTTACTACAGGCATAAAATTCAATCCCGAAGTTTAAGCTATACGTCGCATTTGTAAGAATCCCAAAAGGGCATACCCTCGGTGTAAATGCCTAAGCTATCACTTGGTATCAAAAATTGCTCCGGCCAAACACATATGACTACGGTCAAAACGGCTGCACCAGCCAAATTAACGCGACTCTGGGACTCCTGAATGTCGCTAGCAAAATTTAAAGCCATTACTTCAAAGATACTTCGAAAAGAACTGGTTAAAACAGGCTTCCCTCAATAGGCAAACGAGCTTCGACCATGCCAGCTCCAAATCACAAGGCTATAGCTACTCAACCTACGAGCTATAAACTTTCTGAGGTGCTCGAACATTGCCGCTAACAACTTGAAATCGAGTTTCTTCCCGAACCGACGACGGGTCAGGCAAAATCATTTCAAAATAACCATAACGAGAGGAAAAAAAAGTCTACAAAATTTCCACAGGCTAAAGAGTAAGAGCCATTGTCGGTAGCCAAACAAGCCTCCTGGCCGCACACTAAAAGGTCTCAACGACCAAACATCTTATGAGCCACTGTCGCCATCTTGAAAATTGAAAAATTGAGGATTAAGATGAGTTCGAGTCATAACCAGATTGGAGACCAGATCCAAAATAGTTAACTACACATGCCTAAGGGCACGACGTAAGTGCCTTTGTTGCTATCCAAACAAGCCTATGGGCCACACACTTAAAAGGTCGATTCTACCCAAAGCGCAAGAGCCATCGACATCCATCCATACAGCCACAAAAAAACTTGAAGGTCAATTAAAGCTCGAGTCGCAACGCTACTCGAAGACTAAACCCAAAATAGTTGAAACAAAAATGACCAAGGGAAAGGAATAAGAACAATCACCATCCGCCCATACAGGCACGGGAGATTGGTGGTCAGGTAAGCTCGAGTCAAAGCCTGACTCAGAGACTAGGCCTAAACAGTTGGGCAAAACACAAAGTCCTTGACGCCTACTCACATCAAAAATCGCACTTAAGATCATCTGGGACTATTTATTGAGCTCTGGATCCATAGGGCTCCCGCTAGACACCGAAACCAGCTTGCCTGGTCGAAAACAATGTATAAAGAGATAGAAAAGAGATAAATCTTCAAGTTTTCTATTATTTACATATGAAAAAGGCACACTCATCATCTACAAACATGCTCTGCAAATATCAAATACAAAATGGAAAAACGGCGAAATCTACGCTCCGCTCCAGAAGGCTACAGTCCACCAGCCCCAGATATGCTCTACGTGACGTTAGCGAGAACTGACCAAGAATCGCTCTCATTCGCCCTTGCTCGAGCCAACTCCTCCGAGAGAACGAAGACTTGTGACAACCCAAAGGGTCATCACATGTTTTCTTATCCATTCTGTGCTTTCGAGGCCTTGAAAAAATCTCATTTGGAATTGCCTCGATTTGCATGCGCAGTTCGGGCACGTATCCGGAAAGCTTTAATATGAAATTATGTGAAAAATGCTGTGTTTTGATTTTAAAATGAATAAGTTTGACTTTGGTCAACATTTGGGCAAACAGACCCAGACCTATGATTTGACGGTCCCGGAGGGTCCGTAGGAAAATATGGGATGTGTGCGTATGTACAATATTGAATTTTGAGGTCCCAAGCCTGAGAAATGAATTTTTTAGTAAAAATTGTTTTCTGAAAATGTTGAAGAAAATTTGAAAAGAAATTTGATTAGAAAACGATGGTCACCAGCCCGTATTTTGGTTCCGGCGCCTGGTACAGGTATATGTTTTAAGTCCTTCCTGTAAAGTTTGGTTAAAATCGGATGTCGTTTGACGTGTTTCGGACTTGAAATCCTAAATTTTAAACTTGATGATGTTTTTGGAAAAATTCTCGATTTTGCGGTTTGATTCATTGTTTTTGAGGTCATTTAGGTGATTTGATCGCACAGATAAGTTCGTATGATGTTGTTGAGTTAGTACATGTGTTTGGTTAGGAGCCCCGAGGGCTCTGGAGTGTTACAGAATGGTTTTAGCCTTGTAAAAATTTTAGATTTTTTGCAGTCAGTGCATTGGGAATTTATTCTTCGCGTTTGCGTTGGCTCAAGTGGTAAAGTGAATTAAGGAGTAAAAGTGAAAGAAAGAGAATGAGTTATTAAATTACTCCCTTGTCGGGATGTTTGTTGCTTTGTTAATTATCTCCCTTGTCGGGATGCTAAGATTATTGATATTGTTCCCTTGCCGGGATGTTTGTTGCTTTGTTGATTATCTCCCTTGTTGGGATGCTGAGATTATTGATATTGTTCCCCTGCAGGGATTTAACTATTTAATTGTGTTTCCTTGCCGACATTTCGATTATTATTTGTTTACTCCCTTGCCCCTATGTTTATGATTGTTGTTTGGGTGAGGAAGAGTGTTAAAGCACGAAGGGTGATGTCGTGCATTGTTTGCTATGGTGAGGAAAGAGTGTAAAGCACAAAGGGTAATGATGTGCCGTACGATGTGTCATTCCGTATAGATTATAATTGACTATATGGTGAGGAAAGAGAGTAAAAGCATGAAGGGTGATGTCGTGCACACATTTGTTATAAAATATTGTTTGGTGAGGACTAGAGTAAAAGCACGAAGGGTGATGCCATGCATGTTGTTATTATATGATTGATTTGGTGAGAACGAGAGTAAAAGCACGAAGGGCGATGCCGTGCAAATTGTTGATTTATCATTCTTGATGATATTCTAGTTATGTTGTTACTTTCCTTACTTGATGCTTTCTATTCGGGACCGTTATTTCCCCCACAACATGTTTTCCCCTTCCCACATTTACTGGTTATTTTTTGCATTTTCCTTTCCACTGTATATATTTAATTTGCACATGTTTATTTGGTAGTCTGGTTCTAGCCTCGTCACTACTTTGCCGAGGTTAGGCTAGACACTTACCAGCACATGGGGTCGGTTGTGCTGATACTACACTCTGCACTCTGTGCAGATCCCGGAGCAGCTTACGGATAGTAGTTGGAGGGCTTCTTTCGGTCCACCCGGAGACCTAAGGTAGACCTGTAGGCGTTCGCGGGCCCTGGCGTCTCCCTCTATCTCTATTCCCTGTTTCATTTTCTTTTGTTCAGAAACAGTTTATTGTATTTTCTTTAGGCCTTGTTTGTAGTGACTCTTAGACAGTCTGTGGTGCTGTGACACCAGATTTTGGGTATTGAGGTTTTGAAGGTTGTAATAGACGTAGTCTTGAGTTATAAAAATTGTTGAATTCTGCTTACTTATTTAATTCTGTTGTTTTCATGTTATCGCTGGTAATTGAAAAAAAGTAATTTGTTAATGAAAAGGTAGTTAAGGTTTGTCTTGCCTAGCTCCCATTAGTAGGCGCCATCACCACTCCCAAGGGTAGAAAATCCGGGTCATTCCTGTGGCGGTCTCCTATTCATCCGAGAGGTTAGCTGAGATCTATATCCGGGGGATTGTTCGCCTTTATGGTGTGCGGGTGTCTATCATTTCAGACCAAGGTACGCGGTTTACATTGCGTTTCTGGAGAGCAGTTCAGCGAGAGTTGGGCACCCAGGTTGAGTTGAGTACAACATTTCATCCACAGACGGACGGGCAGTCTGAGCGGACTATTTAGATATTGGAGGATATGCTCCGAGCTTGTGTTATTGACTTTTTAGGTTCGTGGGATCAGTTCTTTCCTTTAGCAGAGTTTGCCTATAACAACATCTACAAGTCGAGTATCCAGATGGCTCCTTATAAGGCTTTATATGGTAGGTGGTGTCGATCTCCAGTTGGATGGTTTGAGCCGGGAGAGGCTCAGTTGTTGGGTACAGATCTGGTTCAGGACGCCTCAGACAAGGTCAGGATCATTCAGGATAGGCTTCATACATCTCAGTCCAGGCAAAAGAGCTATACAAATCGTAAGGTTCGAGATGTGGCTTTTATGGTTGGTGAGCGGGTATTGCTCTGAGTGTCGCCTATGAAGGGTGGGATGAGATTTGGGAAGAAGGGCAAGCTTAGCCCTAGGTTCATTGGTCCGTTTGAGATTCTTGATCGAGTGGGAGAGGTGGCTTATAGATTTGCATTGTCGTCGAGCTTATCAGTCGTACAACCAGTGTTCCATTTGTCCATGCTTCAAAAGTATCACGATGATCCATCCCACGTGTTAGATTTCAGCACTGTCCAGTTGGACAAGGACCTGCCCTATGAGGAGGAGCCGCTAGCTATTCAAAACCGGAAGGTTTATCAGTTAAGATCCAAGAGTTTCTCTTTTGTTTGTGTTCAATAGAGAGGTCATCCCCTTGAGGCATCGACCTGGGAGTGCGAGTCCGATATGCGGAGCCGTTATCCTTATCTATTCCTCGACTCAGGTACTTCCTTCTTCTGTCCGTTCAAGGACGAATAGTTGTTTTAGAGGTGGAGAATGTGACGACCCAAAGGGTCATCACCTATTTTCTTATCCATTCAGTGCTTTTGAGGCCTTGAAAACCTCATTTGAAATTGCCTCAATTTTCATGCGCAATCCGTGTGCGTAGCCGGAAAGCTTAAATATGAAATTTTGTGAAAAATGCCAAGTTTTGATGTTAAAATGAATAATTTTGACTTTGGTCAACATTTTGGGCAAACAGACCCGGACCCGTGATTTGACGGTCCCGGAGGGTCCATAGGAAAATATGGGACGTGGGCGTATGTCCGGAATAGAATTTCGAAATCCCAAACCCGAGAAATGAATTTTTTAAGTAACAATTGTTTTCTGAAAATGTTTAAGAAAATTGGAAATGAAATTTGATTAGAAAGTGAGGGTATCGGGCCCGTATTTTAGTTTCGGCACCTGGTACAGTTCTTATATATGTTTTAAGTCCTTCCTGCAAAGTTTGGTTAAAATCGGATGTCATTTGACGTGTTTCGAACTTGAAATCCTAAATTTTAAACTTGATGAAGTTTTTGGAAAAATTCTTGATTTTGAGGTTTGATTGATTGTTTTGAGGTTATTTAGTTGATTTGATCGCACGGATAAGTTCGTATGATGTTGTTGAGTTAGTACATGTGTTTGGTTAGGAGCCCCGAGAGCTCGGGAGTGTTTCGGAATGGTTTTAACCTTGTAAAAATTGCAGGTTTTCTGCAGTCAGTGCATAGGGAATTTGTTTTTCGTGTTCGTGTGGTCCCACTCACGAACGCGTAAGACAAAGATCCCAGGTGCCCAATTTCTTCATCGCGAAAGCGAAGCTGAGGGGGGAAACCCTTCGCGAACGCGGCCCTATATTCGCGAACGCAAGGGCCACCCATTTGTTAATCGCGAACGCATTCGTTTGCACGCGGACACGAGGGTTCGAGAAGCTGTAGCTTCGCGATTACGAGCCCATGCACGAATACGAAGGCCAAAAGGCCTGACCCATCGCGAAAGTGAGAGGTCTGTCGCAAACATGTAGCTTTAAATCGCCCAGTTATTTTAAGTTTCAAAAATAGAATCCAAATGGGATTTCTCAAAATTTTACAAAACTTCTTCTTCTCCAAAGCTCCAAGACGATCCTTAAAGCACTTTTTCACCAGAACCTCTTTGGTTAGTAATCTCCAACTCATTTTCTTCCATTTTCCTCAACATCTAATGAATTTCTAGGCCTAAACATATGATTAAGGGTAGAAAATTAGGGATTTGGGTAGAGTTAGGGCTTTTTGATTTTTCTTGATTTATACATCGTTTTGGGGTCAGATTTGAAAATAAATTATATATTTGGGCTCGTGGATGAATGGGTGATTTGATTTTGGTCCGAACCTCGTGTTTTGACCAAGCGGGCCTAGAGTTGATTTTTGGGTTTTAGGGAAGAATGATCGAAAAGCTATAATTAGGCAATGGATTCAAATTGTTTAGCATTTTTTGATGTTATGAAGTCATTCATGTATAGATAGAATTGATTTGGAGCCAAATTCGAGAGGAAAAGCGGTAATTGAGGATTGACTTGGCCGTGGAAGTTTGAGGTAAGTGTTTGGTCTAACCTTATCTTGAAGGATTAGGAGTTGAGTCCTAATTGCTATGTGATAATTGTTGTGTACGACGTATAGGCATGGTGACGAGTATCGATACGTTGGTGTTTATCATGACCGTGAGTCTTTACTTAGCGAATATCCTGATTTTGTTGTGTCTTTCATGCCTTAGTGATGATTTCTATATGTTGTGAAAAGCTTGTGAAAGAAATTCTGACCTTTGAACTTCGAGGAGTATTGGCTCGATTTATATTACAAAGTGTGAAAGTATATGAAATGATTTAACCCTTTGTAGCATTGGCTCAAGTTGTAAATTGAGTTAAGAAGTAAAAGTGAAAGCAAGAGAATGAGTTATTAAATTGCTCACTTGTCGGGATGTTTGTTGCTTTGTTGATTATGTCCCTTGCTCGGATGCTGAAATTATTGATATTGTTCCCTTGCCGGGATGTTTGTTGCTTTGTTGATTATCTCCCTTGCCGGGATGCTAACATTATTTATATTGTTCCCTTGCCGGGATTTCTATTATTTGTTTACTCCCTTGCCCCTTTATTTGTGATTGTTGTTTGGGTAAGGAAGAGTGTTAAAGCACGAAGGGTGATGCCGTGCATTGTTTGCTATGGTCAGCAAAGAGTGTAAAGCACGAAGGGTGATATCATATCGTACAATGTGTCATTCCGTATAGATTATCATGGACTATATAGTGAGGAAAGAGAGTAAAAGCACAAAGGGTGATGCCGTGCACACCTTTGTTATAAAATATTGTTTGGTGAGGACGAGAGTAAAAGCACGAAGGGTGATGTCATGAACGTTGTTATTATATGATTGATTTGGTGAGAACGAGAGTAAAAGCACGAAGGGTGATGCCGTGCAAATTGTTGATTTCTGATTCTTGATTATTCTAGTTATGTTGTTGCTTTCCTTACTTGATGCTTTCTATTCGGGACCGTTATTTCCCCCACAACATGTTTTCCCCTTTCCACATTTATTGGTTATTTTTGCATTTTCCTTTCTGCTGTATATATTTAAATTGCACAGGTTTATTTGGTAGTCTGGTCCTAGCCTCGTCACTACTTCATCGATGTTAGGCTAAACACTTACCAGCACATGGGGTCAGATGTGCTGATACTACACTTTGCACTTTGTGCAGATCCCGGAGCAGCTTACTGACAGTAGTTGGAGGGCTTCGTTCAGTCCACCCAGAGACCCAAGGTAGACCTGCAGGCGTTCACTGGCCCTAGCCTCTCCCTCTATCTCTATTCCCTATTTCATTTTCTTTCATTCAGAAACAGTTTATTATATTTTCTTCAGGCCTTGTTTGTAGTGACTCTTAGACAGTCTGTGACACTGTGACACCAGGTTTTGGGTATTGAGGTTTTGAATGCTGTAATAGGCGTAGTCTTGAGTTATAAAAATTGTTGACTTCTGCTTACTTATTTAATTCCATTGTTTTCATGTTATCGCTAGTAATTGAAAAAAAGTAATTTGTTAATGAAAAATATAGTTAAGGGTTAGCTTGCCTAGCTCCCATTAGTAGGCGCCATCACGACTCCTGAGGGTGGAAAATCCGGGTCGTGACAAGCCCCTAGCGCCGAACTCTTTGAGTACCTTCCTCCGGGACCTGCAATGAACATATTCCTCGATCCTATTCTCACGATCAAGGGCCCGCTTCAACTCGGCTTGAGCATCAGCAATGTCCTTTATATGAATCACTATCTCCTCATCAGCCTTGGTCTGACTTAATGCTGCTTCAGCCCGGGCATCGATTATCTCAGCCCCGACCTTCGAGAGTTTGGACTTGAGCTTCGCGATCATATCCACTTGAACTGTAGCATTGTTACAAGCCAAGCGGAGTTGGGCCACGAAGGCGGGAACCATTGGCCAATACCACAGTATAAGGAACAAAGTAAGAGACTCTATGAAAGCAGACTAAATCATAGATACGAAAGTTTCCCTACAAAGGGGCTAGCTTCAACAACCCATAAGGGACGACTTGCCAAGCTACACAAATAGTTAATTTGTTTATAGCCGCAAAAGTTTTCCATCAAAGGGGCTGGCTTCAACAACCCATAAAGGGACGGTTTGCCAAGTTACACAACTCAGAAAACTTTTGTACTATAACCAACGTTAGTTGTTTATAACTCAGAAAACTTTCGTACTATAATAAGCTAACTTTCAAAGAGTATTCTTACTCTATTTTCATACATGGACCGGCTTTTCTATCTATTCAAAAAAAAAACAAGAGGGAAATTTAGAAAGCACTCATATGTAATATATCACAACAGATTTACAAAGTTTACAAGATGATCTTCCAACTACTACAATGACTCTTTTATATAGTAATAGGAGGTTATTACAAGATAAAATTACATAATAAAATAAACCTATCTTACATGGCAAACATATCTACATATGGGTCCTTCTTGGCATGTGAAGGACTTTAGGCAAAACAACCAAAAAGCTCCTGAAAACATGTGAAAGTGGTGGAATATACATGGTGTAGCATGTGAAAGCATGAGGGAGCATGTGACTACATGTGAAAGTAGGGTGCTGCATGTGACGAAGCATGTGGAATCAAGTGGAAGTGGGGCCCGGATAGTATGGAAAGATGTGCAAATTTTTTTTGGCATGGGTAGGATATTTTTGAGGGTTTTTTGGTAGGTAATGTAGGATTATGTTGGGATTAGTAGGTATTTAGATAATTATACTTCATTGATTCTAGGGTTGTCTTCTTAGCATCTTTTCAAAGACCTGGTGTAGTAATGCCGGGAATTTGACGGTCCTTCTCCGCTGTGTTCTTTCTCTTGTGGATTGAGAGATGTAATCCACAACTTTAATCTGGAAATGTCGTCAGTGATCTTTTCTCGGATGACTTCGTATGGGATATGATATTCTTTTGCTTATTCCCGGACTATTTCCCCGTAAGGATGAGTGTTGGTAGAATTCCAGCTTGCCCAATCTTTTGGCCATATTTCTCTCGGGATGCACCTATTTTGCTGGTAAAGGATTCTTTCTGCCTTGCTATATTCTTCTTCCATTGATAAAATGGACACGGGAAATTTCCACCAGAATGATGTTTCTACTTGCGCCTGGACTTTTGTATTATTGATCTTCACTGACCTATGGAACATGAATATCTTTGTTGCGTAGGAATCGCTGAAACATTTCATCCAATATCTTCTAGGATTGAACCATAGTAAAAATACTTTAAGAGCTAGTGCAATGTTATCAAAATCATTGAAGACATTGCATTTGAATTCCATGAAAATATAATACTGATGGCATAGGTACCAGAAAAACCATAATAGTTCTCGTGGAAAATCCTTTGCTTGAGCTATGAATATATGGCAGAACGGATATTCTGGATTGACCCCATATGACTTGAGAATGGATCCTCCACGTTGCAGAAAAACTTGGAGCTCATAATACGTTCTTCTTTCCTGGTATACTTGAAAGCATGAGCATGTGGCTAATTAGCTTTTGCTTTGACTTCGGTTTTGTTGGGGAAAATCTTTTTGAGAATTCTTCCGGTGGAGACAGAAAATCTGCAAGAATATTATCTTTTCCTTTCAGGTGCTTGACTTGAAACTTTTATGGAGAGAACCATCGGGCCCATCTGAGAATCTGAGGATTAGGAATAATTTTTGAATTTATCTGGATCATCTTTGGGAAGGCCTTCATATCTATCTCTATTAGAAATTCTGTATGGATAAGGAAGAAATTGAATTTCTTGATTCCATTCTTTACAGCAGGAATTTCCTTGAAAGTGGATTGATAATGTTGTTTAGCATCTTTGAACTTTCCACTGGTGTATCCGCATATTTTCCTCTGGCCATCTTTTTCTTCAAATAGAACAGCACTCCAATATTCATGGCTAGCATTAGTGAGCAGTATCTTCTTTCCATCTGAAGGGATGTAGAGAGACTTGACATTTTTAGATATCTATTTTATTTTTCTGACTGCTTCATCCTGTTTCTCTCCCCATGATGGAGCATTTTTCTTGAGCATTTATGTGAGCGGTGAAATGTATGCAGAGATATTTGGGATGAAATCTCTTACATAATTTATTATCCCTAAGAATGTTGGATCTTCTTTGTTGTGAAGTTGGTGTCCGGATACTTGAGTAATTCCTGACATATATGTGGTCCTAGACTGTATTCACCTTGGAAAAAATGCATTATGAGAAAATCGATCTCCTTTTGAGCAAGAACCATCTTTTTTGCAGAAAGCATGATCCCGTACTGTGTTACCAATGCCTCAAATTGAGGAAGAAAGTTGATATACTCCTCCAATGTATCACTAAATAACAGGATGTCATCTATATAAACTAAAAGAGGTATGGAGGATGGGTTGGAATATTTTATCATGGCTTTTTGGAACAAGGAGGGTGCAAATTTCAACCCAAAAGGCATGACTTTCCATTGGAAGTGATGATCGGGGATGAAAAATCCCATTTTGGATCTTTCTTCTTGGTTCATTCCTAATTGCTAAAATCCGAATTTTAAATCAAACTTGGAAAAATATTTGGCCTTGACTAAGTGGGAGAAAAGGGTTAGTTTATTTGGGATAGAAAACTTATCATCTTTGAGGAATTAGTTAAGTGACTGGTAGTTGATGACTAACCTGAGTTTTCCTCTCGTCTGGTCAGCTCTTTTGTTGACATAAAATGCTTTGCATGCCCATTATGAATATGTGGCTCTATCAGATCAAATTCCAAAGGTTCTTCACATTGTTTCTTTGCAAGCTGAAGATGGTCTGGATTCATCCCTGAATAGTCGGCTTTTATTGGATTGATATTTTCATTCTTATTGAAAGGGATCTTGATAAAAAACTCTCCGTTTTTCAATAACAGGTGTTTCCCTTTCTTCATGAAATCCTTGTGGGATTCAGCACATGAATGTTCAATGAGATTTTGCTCAATCTCTTTGATTTGTTCGTCGTCGGTGATTTGGAACAGCCTCGGAATCTCAGAATAAGGTCTCGACTACTTTTTAAAAGCTATCCTGATAGCCTTGATCTGGAGTTAATCTCTATGTTGTCTGTAAATGTCGAACCCAAATTAGATCCTTTCCGTGTACATCAGATCCTAGCAGCTTGGTTCTGTACTTCAATCCTGGAAAGAACTCAATTGTGACCAGGTGCTTTGTAACGACAGTTGTGGTCAAGATTGCATTTGATGCAGTGGTGAAATCCTTAAAATGTGGCACCCATTTATCTTCAGGGAGAACAACAGCATTTATGAGTGAAGAAGCAGCTCCGGTGTCGATGAAAGCAATAATTCAAGTTGGTTTATCCCGTTTGGATGAATAAACTAAGAGTTCTACTTGACGAACGGCTGCGAGAGAGTTGATCTCCTCTCGGGCTTCGATCACTGGTTCTGAAATTTGGTATTGATCATTGCCTTGATCTTCATAGATATCAAGAGAGAATAAAGTTTCTTTATTTGGTTCATCATCCACAGAGAATATGGATTCATGGTCCTCCTCTTTTCCAAGATGTATGCCAGTGTAATCTTCAATCTCTTCAAGGAGTTTGACAGATCTTCTTGATTGGGGAAATTTTTTTGCAAAATGTCGAATCTTATGGCAAATAAAACATCTGTTTTTCTTGTGAAAATTTTCTGGCCTTCTGTGTCTGAAATATTTTGTGCGTCTCTTGGACCTTGATTTCCTGTCTGGAATTTTCGGTCATCTGAACCTCTTGAATTCTCTCCTTCGCTTGGATGTGTGGCAGGAACATCCTGATTCGGTGATTAGATTAGATTTGCGGCATGCTTTGTCAAGCACTGGATTGTGCTGGATAATTTGCTTTAGGGCTGAGCGCTTTGTACAAATGTCATCCAATGCGATGAAAATAGCTTGCCTGATGTAAACAATTTGTGGGATTGTTATAGACTGAAACTTTTCTTCAATGATGGTCATGGTTCGGCTGTCCAACAACTTTAGAGGGGAAGAGACAAAGGATTGCTTCAAATTGATGTCTCCTCCGATTTCAAAGTATATCTTTGCCATTTTTTGAAAATGCTTGTCAATGTCATTTCTGTCGAATGACACACACTTCATCTCGAAGAGTTGTATTCACATTTTCTCCTGTATTTGGACAGTATCTCCGCAGAAAACATCATGTAGGACTTTGATGATGAATGAAAAATCTTGTGAAGTAAGAAAAGTATTTTTATCTTGTATTCCAAGTGAGTTCCACCAATCTCTGAGGACTCCTGAGAATCATGAAATGAGTTCTGGCAGGATGATATACTTTTCTCGTTCCACCAAATTTTTGGTCACCATCCAAGTATAGAAGTCTTGGATCCTTTGAGGCCATCTTGAAACCTTGACGTCATCTAAGGTGAAAGTGTGGAAACCAGTTCTAATGGGTTTTGACGCCATGGGCTCATATCTTTTACTGGGATTGGATCATCTGCCATGCCTTCTTGTTCCACATCTACTTCAGATACTTCTGGGTCTCTTGACTGGTTTACAATATTGGGGGATTGTCATCTTCGGAAGAGTTCATTGTGGATTCATTGCTTGATCTAGAGCTTTCTTCCATTGTTTCATAGTCTGATGAATTTAGAGATTTTGACCATGGAGTATCTTCTTCTGATATGTATCTTGGATAGGAGACATAAAGGTCTATAGCCTTCTAGTTAGAAATCATCAGATTTTCGAGGTTGGACCCTTTTGAACTTTCTCCTTGGAATCGCCTTTTCTTGGTTTGTTTAACTGCTGCAAGGGCATCTTTCCTTTCCCAAACTATTTTTGCGATATCAAAATCATGTACTTGTTTTAACGGTTGGGTGAAAGAGATTGGATTTTGTGAAGTATATGGAAAAGTAGAAAAGGTGTAGTCTGAGTTAGGTAGGGAATATGCTTGTGGAGACATAGGGAAGAGGCTATGTTTTGAGGGGAAAACTGGGGTTTTTTGTGGCTCAAAGTGGTCATTTCTCAGAAGTTGAATTTCCTCGTTGATGGAAATCGTCTCCTTTTGTTGTTGTTGGAAGAAATGGAAAAGTGAAGTTCCTGGCGGACAAATCTCATATTGTAAATTTGCCAATCTTAGTTCCAAGGCTTTGATTTGTCCAGCATGGTGAGACAATGTCTGCTCCATCTTTTTCTCAATTGTTTCCACTTTGCTCATCATTTTATTTTGTGTATGGGCCACATTCTTTATGGTGTTGCCTATGTTGTTCAGTACCTTTTTTGGCAGATGGAGTTTTCTTATTGCCATTTCATTGTTAATTCGATGTCACTTGTTGGGGGTTTTTCTCCAGTAGGTAGCACTATGTATTTCTTGGGAATTTTTGGAGCATGGCTTATACCCTCTTTTTCAAAAGGTTGAAGTGAAGGAAAATCTTGGGTATGACAGGAGCTTGAAGAACTTAGCATGAATATTTGTGGTTGTGTGGGATTTATGGTTTTTTGAGTTGGTGAAGTTTCAGGTTCAGGTGGCTTTTTGGATTATGGGGTATGAGTTGATGGTGATTCGGGTTGGGGTGTGATTTCACTATCCTCCCAGCTTGGAGTGAATTTTTCTGGCAATTTTGGCTATTCCTAGGGTTTGTAACTGACAAGAAATTCATATTTACCTGGATGGCTTAATGAGCCAATTGAAGGATCGTTATTTTCATATTTGGCTCGAAATTGTTTTTTAGTGGCTTTCCCCCTTTTTCTTGGATTTTGGTTTGGTTTTGTTAAGGCCGAACCTTTCCCAATGACGTCGGTGGTGTTCATCATATTCTCCAATTGGATCTTCCAAACAGTCTTGATAGTCGCAATAAAGATCCCAAGGGCAGTGTCCTGTAAAGGGTCATTTGAACCACCAAGTTCTTTTTCATTCTTTGTCAAAATTTTGACACCAGTCATGTTCATCCATGAATCTCTGTATATTCCAAAAGAACTCTCTATCAAGTTCAGGGTATGTATCTGTTGTATCTTTAGGTTGAATCATTTGGCAAGAGAAGATGATTTTATTGGGTTTTTTGAGATGGGAATGGTCATAGCTTATGCAAGCGGTTTTGTCATTTCTTTTGGTAAAAGTTGGTTCACCAGATTGTAGAGATTCCTCCGGTTCTCTTAACTTTTCATAATTTGTGATCCAGGAATCAGGAATAATTTTGACAAGTTTATATCTGGAAATTTGTCTTGGTATTTGGGTGCACATGGTGTTTCCTTTGGAAGCATCAATATTTAGGAGTAACGCATTTTCTCCTCCGGGAAGGTAAAGATCCATGGCATGATTTTGGACTCGCCGCGTCATTTGGTGATGAAGCGTGGCTTGGATGGAATCTTTATCTTGAGGGGCTCCTTGGATTTGGACTTGAATTTTTAGAGCTTCGGTTTAGTATGGATCATAAAGGGACATGTTGAAATTTGGAAAGATAGTTATGAAGATAGTCCCAACTTTTCAGGGTAACTTCTACAGTACCCAAATTTGCTGGTACTCCAAGTATCTTGTATCTAGAAGAGAAAGTCGAGCTACAACAGGTTGACCTTTTCTTCCGTGATATGTTAAAGCGATTCAGATAGCACCAAAATGGATATGGGTTAAAACATGATCTCTCCATTGTCTAGGACAATCATTTGGGATTTGAAGAGTGATAAATTGTTCCTATCAAGTTGAAATAATAGGATGTTGATCAAGTTTTGAGGCAGCAACATATTCTTTGACTCCTTTTGGTATGTGTTAGACTAAGGAACGAATTTGGGTCCAGGGTACAAATGATTTTTTGGCTAAAGCTGAGTAGGGGTTTATGAGGGGTAGTTCAGTGGAGGATACTTTTTGTTCATTGGGTAGAATATCTACTTCATAGAGGTAATCATATTTTTTGGACAAGGCTTTATATAGAGTAGGAGACATATTCATTTTTGCAAGGGAAGAGAATGATGGAAATGACTCAGACATATTTAGTAAACTGTTCCACCCTCCGAAAGGATGGGTTTGCTCTGATACCACAGTATGAGGAACAAAGCAAGAGACTCTATAAAAGTAAACTAAATCATAGATACTAAAGTTTCCCTACAAGGGGCTGGTTTTAACATCCCATAAGGGGCGGTTTGCCAAGCTACACAAACAGTTAATTTGTTTATAGTCGCAAAAGTTTTCCTACAAAGGGGCTGGCTTCAACAACCCATAAAGGGACGGTTTGTCAAGGCTGTTTATAACTCAGAAAACTTTCGTACTATAATAAGCTAAATTTCAAAGAGTATTCTTACTTTATTTTCATACATGGACCGGCCTTTCCATCAATTCAAAAGAAAGAACAAGAGGGAAATTTAGAAAGCACTCATATGTAATATATCACAGAATATTTACAAAGGTTACAAGATAATCTTCCAACTACTTCAAGACCTCCTTTATATAGGACTAGGAGGTTTTTACAAGACAAACTTACATAATAAAATAAACCTATCTTACATGGCAAACTTATCTACATATGGGTCCTTGTGAAGGACTTTAGGCAAAACAACTAAAAACTCCTGAAAACATGTGAAAGTGGTAGAATATAAATGGTGTAGCATGTGAAAGTATGAGGGAGCATGTGACTACATGTGAAAGTAGGGTGCTGCATGTGACGAAGCATGTGGAAGCATGAGAAAACAAGTGGATGTAGGGTCCGGATAGTATGGAAAGATGTGGAAATTTGTCTTGGCATGGGTAGGATATTTTTGAGGGTTTTTTGGTAGTTAATGTAGGATTATTGTGGGATTAATAAGAATTTAGATAATTATACTTCATTGATTCTAGGGTTGTCTTGTAGGCATCTTTTCAAAGACCTGGTGTAGTAATACCTGGAATTTAATGGTCCTTCTCCACTGTGTTCTTTCTCGTTTGGATTGAGAGATGTAATCCACAACTTTAATCTGGAAATGTCGTGAGTGATCTTTTCTCGGATGACTTCGTATAGGGTTTGATATCCTTTTGCTTCATCACGAACTCTTTCCCAGTGAGGACGAGTGTTGGTATAATTCTAGCTTGCCCAATCTTTTGACCATATTTCTCTCGGGATGCACCTATTTTAATGGAAAAGGATTTTTTGTGCCTCACAAGAAATTCATATTTTCATGGACGGTATAATGAGCCAATTGAAGGATCGTTATTTTCATATTTGTCTCGAAATTGTTTTTCAGTGGTTTTCACCTTTTCTTGGTTTGTTTTTGTGCTGCAAGGACATCTTTCCTTTCCCAAACCATTTTTGCGATATCAAAATCAAGTTCTTCTTTTAAGGGTTGGGTGAAGGAGATTGGATTTTGTGAGGTAGATGGAAAAGTAGAAAAGGTGTAGTTATTTTAGGTGGGGAATATGATTGCGGAGACATAGGGAAGGAGGTAGGTTTTGAGGGGAAAGCTGGGGTTTTTTGTGGCTCAAAGTGGTCATTTGTCAGAAGTTAAATTTGCTCTTTGATGGAAATCGTCTCCTTTTGTTGTTGTTGGAAGAACTGCAAAAGTGAAGTTACTGGCAGACAAATATCATACTGTAAATTTGCCAATCTTAGTTCCAAGGTTTTGATTTGTCCGGCATGGTGAGACGATGTATGCTCCATCGTTTTCTAAATTTTATCCACTTTGCTCATCATTTTATTTTGTGTATGGAACACATTATTTATGGTGTTGCCTATGTTGTTCAGTACCTTGTTTTGGCAGATGGAATTTTCAGATTTCCACTTCATTGTTGCTTCGATGTCACTTGTTGGGGGTTTTTCTCCAGTAGGTAACACTATGTTTTTCTTTGGAATTTTTGGAGCATGGCTTATAACCTCTTTTTCAAAATGTTGAAGTGAAGTAAAATCTTATGTATGACTGGAGCTTGAAGAACGTAGCATGAATATGTGTGGTTGTGTGGGACTTATGGTTTTTTGAGTTGGTGAAGTTTCCGGTTCAGGTGGTTTTTTGGATTCAGGGGTATGAGCTGATGGTGATTTGGGTTAGGTGTAATTTCACTATCCTCCCAGCTTGTAGTGATTTGTTTTTTGTAATTTTGGCCATTTCTGGGGTTTGTAACTGACAAGAAATTCATATTTACCTGGACGGCTTAATGAGCCAATTGAAGGATCGTTATTTTCGTATTTGGCTCGAAATTGTTTTTAGTGGTTTTCCCCTTTTTCTTGGATTTTGGTTTGTTTTGGTTGAGGCCGAACCTTTCCCAATGACGCGGGTGGTGTTCATCATATTCTCCAATTGGATCTTCCAAACAGTCTTGACAGTCGCAATCAAGATCCCAAGGGCAGTGTCCCATAAAGGGGCATTTGAACCACCAAGTCCTTTTTCCTTCTTTTTCAAAATATTGACACCAATCATGTTCTTCCATGATGCTTGGTATATTCCAAAAGAACTCTCCATCAGGTTCAGGGTATGTATCTGTTGTATCTTTGGGTTGAGATAGGAATGGTCAAAGCTTATGCAAACGGTTTTGTCATTTCTTTTGGTAAAAGTTGGTTCACTAGATTGTAGAGATTCCTCCGGTTCTCTGGACTTTTCATAATTTGTGATCCAGGAATCGGGAAGAATTTTGACAAGTTCATCTCTGAAATTTGTCTGGGTATTTGGGTGCACATGGTGTTTCCTTTGTTAGTATCAATATTTAGGAGTAACGCATTTTCTCCCCCGGGAAGGCAAAGATACATGGCATGATTTTGGACGCGTCACGCCATTTGGTGATGAAGAGTGGCTTGGATGGAATCTTTAGCTTGAGGGGCTCTATGGATTTGGACTTGGATTTTTAGAGCTTCGGATAAGTATGGATCATAAATGGAAATGTTGTAATTTAGAAAGATAGTTATGAAGACAGTCCCAGCATTCAGGGTAACTTCTGCTTTACACAAATTTGCATTTTGGTACTCCAAGTATCTTGTATCTAGAAGAAAAAGTCGAGCTACAACAAGTTGACCTTTTCTTCTGTGATATGTTAAAGCGATTCGGATAGCACCAAAATGGATATGGGTAAAACCATGATCTCTCCATTGTCTGGGACAATCATCTGGGATTTAAGTGTGATAAACTTTTCCTCTCAAGTGGAAAGAATAGGATGCTAGTCAAGTTTTGAGGCAGCAACATATTCTTTGACTCCTTTTAGTCTGTGTTAGACTAAGGAATGAATTTGGGTCCAGGGTACAAATTTTTTTTTAGAAAAAACTGAGTAGGGGTTTATGAGAGGTAGTTTAGTGGAAGATACTTTTTGTTCATCGGGTAGAGTATCTACTTTTTAGAGGTAATCATATTTTTTGGACAAGGTTTTATATAGAGTAGGATACATATTCATTTTTTCAAGGGAAGAGGATGATGGAAATGATTGAGACATATTTAGTAAATTGTTCCTCCCTCTGAAAGGATGGGTTTGTTCTGATACAACAGTATAAGGAACAGAGCAAGAGACTCTATGAAATCACACTAAATCATAGATACGAAAGTTTCCCTACAAAGGGTAGGCTTCAACAACCCATAAGGGATGGCTTGCCAAGCTACACAAATAGTTAATTTGTTTATAGTCGCAAAAGCTTTCCTACAAAGGGGTTGGCTTCAACAACCCATAAAGGGACGGTTTGCCAAGCTACAAAGGGTAGGAAAACTCAGAAAACTTTCGTACAATAATAAGCTAAATTTCAAAGAGTATTCTTACTTTATTTTCATACATGGATCGGCCTTTCCATCAATTCGAAAGAAAGAATAATAGGGAAATTTAGTAAGCACTCAAATGTAATATATCACAAAATATTTACAAAGGTTACAAGATGATCTTCCAACTACTACAAGGCCTCCTTTATATAGGACTAGGAGGTTTTTTTAAGACAAACTTACATAATAAAATAAACCTATCTTACATGGCAAACTTATCTACATATGGGTCCTTGTGAAGGACTTTAGGCAAAACAACTAAAAACTCCTGAAAACATGTGAAAGTGGTAGAATATACATGGTGTAACATGTGAAAGTATGAGGGAGCATGTGACTACATGTCAAAGTAGGGTGCTGCATGTGACGAAGTATATGGAAGCATGAGAAAACAAGTGGAAGTAGGATCCGGATAGTATGGAAATATGTGGAAATTTGTCTTGGCATGGGTAGGATATTTTTGAGGGTTTTTTGGTAGTTAATGTAGGATTATGGTGGGATTAGTAGGAATTTATATAATTATCCTTCATTGATTCTAGGGTTGTCTTGTAGGCATCATTTTCAAAGACTTGGTGTAGTAATGCCTGGAATTTAACGGTCCTTATCCGTTATGTTCTTTCTCTTTTGGATTGAGAGATGTAATCCGCAACATTAATCTGGAAATGTCGTGAGTGATCTTTTCTCCGATGACTTCGTATGGGGTTTGATATTCTTTTGCTGCTTCACGAACTCTTTCCCAGTGAGGATGAGTGTTGGTATAATTCTAGATTTCCCAATCTTTTGGTCATATTTCTCGCGGGATGCACCTATTTTGCTGGAAAAGGATTCTTTGCGCCTCACAAGAAATTCATATTTACCTGGAGGGCATAATGAGCCAATTGAAGGATCGTTATTTTCATATTTGGCTCGAAATTGTTTTTCAGTGGTTTTCACCTTTTCTTGGTTTGTTTTAGTGCTGCAAGGGCATCTTTCCTTTCCCAAACCATTTTTGTGATATCAAAATCATGTTCTTATTTTAATGGTTGGGTGAAAGAGATTGGATTTTGTGAGGTAGACGGAAAAGTAGAAAAGGTGTAGTCTAATTTAGGTGGGGAATATGCTTATGAAGACATAGGGAAGATGGTAGGTTTTGATCAGAAAACTGGGGTTTTCTGTGGCTCAAAGTGGCCATTTCTCAGAAGTTGAATTTGCTCTTTGATGGAAATCATCTCCTTTTGTTGTTGTTGGAAGAACTGGAAAAGTGAAGTTCCTGGTGGACAAGTGTCATACTGTAAATTTGCCAATCTTAGTTCCAATGCTTTGATTAGTCCGGCATGGTGAGACGATGAATATGTGTGGTTGTGTGGGACTTATGGTTTTTTGAGTTAGTGAAGTTTCAGGTTCAGGTGGCTTTTTGGATTCTGGGGTATGAGCTGATGGTGATTTGGGTTGGGGTATGATTTCACTATCCTCCCAGCTTGTAGTGAATTTTTCATGTAATTTTGGCCATTCCTGGGGTTTTTAGCAAACAAGAAATTCATATTTACCTGGATGGCTTAATGAGTCAATTAAAGAAACTTTATTCTCTCTTGATATCTAGGAAGATTAAGGCAATGATCAATACCAAATTTCAGAACCAATGATCGAAGCCCGATAGGAGATCAACGCTCTCGCAGCTGTTCCTCAAGAAGAACTCAACGTCTATTTATCCAAATGGGATAAACCAACTCGAGTTATTACTTTCATCGACACCGAAACTTCTTCTTCACTTATAAATCCTGTTGTTCTCCCTGAAAATAAATGGGTACCACATTTTAAGGATTTAAACACTGCATCAAATGCAATCTTGACCACAACTGTCGTTACAAAGCACCCGATCACAATTGAGTTCTTTCCAGGATTGAAGTACAAAACCAAGCTACTAGGATCTGATGTACTAGGAAAGGATCTAATTATTGGGTTCGACATTTACAAACAACTTAGAGATCAACTCCAGATCAAGGCTAACGGGATAGCTTTTAAAAAGGAGTTCAGACCTTATTCTGAGATTCCGAGGCTAATCCAAATCACCGATGATGAACAAATCAAAGAGATTGAGCAAAATCTCATTAAACATTCATGTGCTGAATCACACATGGATTTCATGAAGAAAGGGAAACACCCGTTATGGAAAAACAAATAGTTTTTTATCAAGCTCCCTTTCAAGAAGAATGGAAATATCAATCCAAAAAAAGCTAGCCATTAAGGGATGAATCCAGATCATCTTCAGCTTATAAAGAAAGAATGTGAAGAACTTCTGGAATTTGATATGATAGAGACATCAGATTCAAAATGGGCATGCGAAGCATTTTATGTCAACGAAGCGATGAACAGACAAGAGGAAAACTTTGATTAGTTATCAACTACCAGCCACTTAACCATTTCCTCCAAGATGATAGGTTTCCTATCCCAAATAAACTCACCGTTTTCTCCCACTTAGCCAAGGCCAAATATTTTTCCAAGTTTGATTTAAAATCCGGATTTTGGCAATTGGGAATCCACCCTGAAGAAAGACCCAAAACAGGATTTTGCATCCCCGATCATCACTTACAATGGAAAGTCATGCCCTATGGGTTGAAAACTGCACCCTCCTTGTTCCAAAAAGCCATGATAAAAATATTCCAACCCATCCTCCACACCTCTTTAGTTTATATTGATGGTATCCTGTTATTTAGTGATACATTGGAGGAATATATCAACTTGCTTTATCAATTTGAGGCATTGGTAACATAGTACGAGATAATGTTTTCTGCAAAGAAGAAGGTTCTTACTCAAAAGGAGATCGATTTTCTCGGAATGCATTTTGTCCAAAGTGAATATTGTCCAGGACCACATATATGTCAAGAATTTCTCAAATTTTCGGATACCATCTTCACAACAAAGCAGATACCATCTTCACAACAAAGCAGATCCAATAGTTCTTAGGGATAATAAATTATGTAAGAGATTTCATCCCAAATATCTCTACATCCATTTCACTGCTCACAGAAATGCTCAAGAAAAATGCTACATCATGGGGAGAGAAACAGGATGAAGCAGTCAGAAAAATAAAAGAGATATCTAAAAATGGCAAGTCTCTCTACATCCCTTCAGATGGAAAGAAGAAACTACAAACTGATGCCAGCCATGAATATTGGAGTTCTGTTCTATTTGAAGAAAAAGATGGACAGAGGAAAATATGCGGATATACCAGTGGAAAGTTCAAAGATACCGAGCAACATTATCACTCATCTTTCAAGGAAATTCTTGCAGTAAAGAATGGAATCAAGAAATTCAATTTCTTCCTTATCCATACAAAATTTCTAATAGAGATGAATATGAAGACCTTCCAAAAGATGATCCAGATAAATTCAAAAATTATTCCCAATCCTCATATTCTCAGATGGACTCAATGGTTCTCTCCATACAAGTTTCAAGTCAAGCACCTGAAAGGAAAATATAATATTCTCGCAGATTTTCTGTCTCGACCGGAAGAATTCTTAAAAAGATTTTCCCCCGCAAAACTGAAGTCAAAGCAAAAGCTTATTAGCCACATCTTCATGCTTTCAAGTATACCAGGAACAAGTTTATCAAAGACAACAGACCATCCATCGGAGTTGTTCAACCTCATGTATCCCTTTGATCCTTCAATTATTATGGAAATAAGAACGTATTATGAGCTCCATGTTTTCCGACAACATGGAGGATCTATTCTCAAGCCATATGGGGTCAATCCAGAATATCCGTTCTGCCATATATTCATAGCTCAAGCTAAAGATTTTCCACGAGAACTATTATGGTTGTTCTGGTACCTATGCCATCAGTATTATATTTTCATGGAAATCAAATGCAACGTCTGCAAGGATTTTGATAACATTGCACCAACTCTTAAAGTATTTTTACTATGGTTCAAGCCTAGAAGATATTGGATGAAATGTTTCAGCGATTCCTACGCGGCAAAGATATTCATGTTCCATAGGCCAGTGAAGATCATTAAGGGAAAAGTCCAGGTATAAGTAGAAGCATCATTCTGGTGAAACTTTTCCGTGTCCATTTTATCAATGGAGGAAGAATATATAGAGGCACAAAGAACCCTTTTCCAGCAAAATAGGTGCATCCGGAGAGAAATATGGCCAAAAGATTGGGCAAGCTGGAATTATACCAACACTCATCCTCACTGGAAAAGAGTCCGGGAAGCAACAAAAGAATATCAAACCACATACAAAGTCATCCGAGAAAAGATCACTCATGACATTTCCAGATTAAAGTTGCAGATTACATCTCTCAATCAAAAAGAGAAAGAACACAACGGAGAAGGACCGTCAAATTCCAGGCATTACTACACCTGGTCTTTGAAAAAATGCCTAGAAGCAACCCTAGAATCATTGAAGGATAATTATCTAAATCCCTACTAATCCCACCATAATCCTACATTACCTACCAAAAAACCCTCAAGAATATCCTACCCAAACCAACACAAATTTCCACATCTTTTCATACTATCCGGGCCCTACTTACACTTATTTTCACATGCTTCCACATGCTTCGTCACATTCAGCACCCTACTTTCACATGTAGTCACATGCTACCTCATACTTTCACATGCTACACCATGTATATTCCACCACTTTCTCGTGTTTTCAGGAGCATTTTAGCTGTTTTTCCTAAAGTCCTTCACATGCCAAGAAGGGCCCATATATAGATAAGTTTTCCATGTAAGATAGGTTTATTTTATTATGTAAGTTTGTCTTGTAATAACCTCCTAGTCCTATATAAAGGAGGCCTTGTAGTAGTTGGAAGATCATCTTGTAACCTTTGTAAATCTTTTGTGATATATTACATATGAGTGCTTTCTAAATTTCCCTCTTGTTCTTTCTTTCGAATGGATGTAAAGGTCGTTCCATGTATGAAAACAGAGTAAGAATACTCTTTGAAAGTTAGCTTATTATATTACAAAAGTTTTCTGAGTTATAAACAGCTAACGTTGGTTATAGTACAAAATTTCTGAGTTGCGTAGCTTGGCAAACCGTCCCTTTATGGGTTGTTGAAGTCATCCCCTTTGTAGGAAACCTTTTGCGACTATAAACAAATTAACTGTTTGGGTAGCTTGGCAAGTCATCCCTTATGGGTTGTTGAAGCCATCCCCTTTATAGGAAAACATTCGTATCTATGATTTAGTTTGCTTTCATAGAGTCTCTTGCTCTGTTCCTTATACTATTTTTTTGTATCTATGATTTAGTTTGCTTCCATAGAGCCTCTTGCTCTGTTCCTTATACTGTGGTATCAGAGCCAACCATCCTTTCAGAGGGGGGAACACTTTACTAAATATGTCTGAGTCATTTCCATCATCCTCTTCCCTTACAAAAATGAATATGTATCCTAGTCTATATAAAACCTTGTTCAAAAAATATGATTACCTCTATGAAGTAGATATTCTACCCGATGAACAAAAAGTATCCTCCACTGAACTACCCCTCATAAACCCCTACCCAGCTTTCGCCAAAAAATCATTTGCACCCTGGACCCAAATTCGTTCCTTAGTCCAACACAGACCAAAAGGAGTCAAAGAATATGTTTCTGCCTCAAAACTTGACCAGCATCCTATTCTTGCCACTCGAGAGGAAGAATTTATCACTCTTCAAATCCCAGATGATTTTCCTAGACAATGGAGAGATCATGGTTTTACCCATATCCATTTTGGTGCTATTCGAATCGCTTTAACATATCACAGAAGAAAAGGTCAACCTGTTGTAGCTCGACTTTCTCTTCTAGATACAAGATACTTGGAGTACCAACTTGCAAATTTGGGTACTGCAGAAGTTACCCTAAATGCTGGGACTGTCTTCAAAACTATCTTTCCAAATTTCAACATGTCCCTTTATGATCCATACTTAACCGAAGCTCTAAGAATCCAAGTCCAAATCCAAGGAGCCACTCAAGCTAAAGATTCCATCCGAGCCACTCTTCATCATCAAATGGCATGGCCAGTCCAAAATCATGCCATGGATCTTTGCCTTCCCGGAGGAGAAAATGCGTTACTCCTAAATATCGATGCTACCAAAGGAAACACCATGTGCACCCAAATACCCAGACAAATTTCCAGAGATGAACTTGTCAAATATTTTCTTGATTCCTGGATCATAAATTATGAAAAGTTAAAGGAACTGGAGGAATCTCTACTTGGTGAACCAATTTTTACCAAAAGAAATGACAAAACCGTTTGCATAAGCTTTAACCATTCCCATCTCAAAAAACTCAATAAAACCATCTTCTCTTTCCAAATGATTCAACCCAAAGATACAACAGATACATACCCTAAACCTGATGGAGAGTTCTTTTGGAATATAGAAAGCATCATGGAAGAACATGACTGGTTTTAAAATTTTGACAAAGAAGGAAAAAAGACTTGGTGGTTCAAATTCCCCTTTACGGGACACTGCCCTTGGGATCTTGATTTTGACTGTTAAGACTGTTTAGAAGATTCAATTGGAGAATATGATGAAGACCACCAGCATCATTGGGAAAGGTTCAACCTTAACAAAATCAAACCAAAACCAAAGAAAAAGGGGAAAACCACTGGAAAACAATTTCAAGCCAAATATGAAAATAACGATCCTTCAATTGACTCATTAAGCCTTCCAGTTAAATATTAATTTCTTGTCAGTTACAAACCCCAGGAATAGCCACAATTACCAGAAAAATTCACTACAAGCTGGGAGGATAGTGAAATCACACCACAACCCAAATCACCATCGGCTCATACCATAGAATTCAAAAAGCGACCTGAACCTGAAACTTCACCAACTCAAAAAACCAAAAATCCCACACAACCACAAATATTCATGCTAATTTCTTCATGCTACAATTATACCCAAGATTTTCCTTCACTTCAACCTTTTGAAAAAGTGGGTATAAGCCATGCTCCAAAAATTCCCAAGAAAAACATAGTGGTACCTACTAGAGAAAAACCTCCAACAAGTGACATTGAAGCAACAATGAACTGGCAATCAGAAAACTCCATCTGCCAAAATAAGGTACTGAACAACATAGGCAACAGCATATAGAATGTGGCCCATACACAAAATAAAATAATGGGCAAAGTGGAAACAATTGAGAAAAAGATGGAGCGGACATCGTCTCACCATGCCGGACTAATCAAAGCCTTGAAACTAAGATTGGAAAATTTACAATATGAGATTTGCCGCCAGGAATTCACTTTTCCAGTTCTTCCAACAACAACAAAAGGTGACGATTTCCATCAAAGAGCAAATTCAACTTCTAAGAAATGACTGCTTTGAGCCACAAAAAACCCCAGTTTTCCCCTCAAAACCTTCCTTCTTTCCTATGTCTCCTCAAGCATATTCCCTTAAAAGAATCCAATCTTTTCTATGTCTCCTAAATTAGACAACACCTTTTCTACTTTTCCATCTACCTCACAAAATCCAATCTCTTTCACCCAACCCTTAAAAGAAGAACATGATTTTGATATCGCATAAATGGTTTGGGAAAAGAAAGATGCCCTTGCAGTACTTAAACAAACCAAGAAAAGGCGAGACCAAGGAGAAAGTTCAAAAGGGTCCAACCCCGAAAATCTGATGATTTCTGACCAGAAGGCTCCAGACCTCTATGTCTCCCAGCCAAGATACATATCAGAAGAAGATACTCTATGGTCGGAATCTCTAAATTCATCAGACGATGAAATAATGGAAGATAGCTCTCAATCAAGCAATGAATCCACAACGAACTCTTCTAAAAACGACAATCCCCCAATATTTGTAAACTAGCCAAGAGACCCAGAAGTATCTGAAGTAGATGAGGAACAAGAAGGCATGGCAGATGAGCCAATGCCAGAAAAAAGAAATGAGCCCATGGCGTCAAAACCCGTTGGAACTGGTTTCCACACTTTCACCTTAGATGATGTCAAGATTTCAAGGTGGCCTCAAAGGATCCAAGACTTCTATACTTGGATTGTGACCAAAAATTTGGTGGAACGAGAAAAGTATACAATCCTGTCAGAACTCACTTCATGATTCTCAGGAATCCTTTGAGATTGATGGAACTCATTTTGAATTCAGAAAAAAATACTTTTCTTACTTCCCAAGATTTTTCCTTCAACATCAAAATCCTACATGAAGTTTTCTGCGGAGATACTGGCCAAAGACAGGAGAAAATGCGAAGACAACTCTACGAGATGAAGTGTGTATCATTCGACTAAAATGACATTGACAGGCATTTTCAAAAAATGGCGAAGATATACTTTGAAAGCGAAAGAGACATCAATCTTAAGCAAGCCTTTGTCTCTTCCTTTCTAAAGTTGTTCGCAAGCCGAACCATGACCATTATTTAAGAAAAAATTTAGTCTATAACAATCCCACAAATTGGTTACATCAGGCAAGCTATTTTCATCATATTGGATGACATTTGTACAAAGCGCTCAGCCCTAAAGCAAATTATCCAGCTCAATCCAGCACTTGACAAAGCATGCCGCAAATTTGATCTAATCACCGGATCAGGATATTCATGCCACACATCCAAGCGAAGGAGAAAATTCAGGAGGTTCAGATGGCCATGAATTCCAAACGGGAAATCAAGGTCTAAGAGACGCACAAAATATTTTAGACGCAGAAGGCCATGAAATTTTCACAAGAAGAACAGATGCTCTATTTGCCACAAGATTGGATATTTTGCAAAAAATTGTCCCCAATCAAGAATATCTGTCAAACTCCTTGAAGGGATTGAAGATTACAGTAGCATACATCTTGGAAAAGAGAAGGTCCTTGAATCCATATTCTCTGTGTATGATGAACCTAATGAAGAAAGTTTATTCTCTCTTGATATCTATGATGATCAAGGCAATGATCAATACCAAATTTCAGAACCATTGATCGAAGCCCGAAAGGAGATCAGAGCTCTCGCAGTCGTTCCTCAAGTAGAACTCAAAGTCTATTCATCAAAATGGGGTAAACCAACTCGAGTTATTGCTTTCATCGACAACGGAGCTTCTTCTTCACTCATAAATCTTGTTGTTCTCCCTAAAGATCAATGGGTGCCACATTTTAAGGATTTCAACGCTGCATCAAATGCAATTTTGACCACAACTATCATTACAAAGCACCCGGTCACAATTGAAATCTTTACAGGATTGAAGTACAGAACCAAGATGCTAGGATCTGATGTAACAGAAAAGGATCTATTATTGGGTTCGACATTTACAGACAACTTAGAGATCAACTCCAAATCAAGGCTAACGGGATAGCTTTTAAAAAAGCAGTTCAGACCTTATTCTGAGATTCCGAGGCTATTCCAAATCACTGACGACGAACAAATCAAAGTGATTGAGCAAAATCTCATTGAACATTCATGTGATGAATCTCACAAGGATTTCAAGAAGAAAGGGAAACACCCGTTATGGAAAAAAGGATGAGTTTTTTTATCAAGCTCCCTTTCAATAAGAATGAAAATATCAATCCAATAAAAGTCAGCCATTCAGGGATGAATCCAGACCATTTTCAACATGCAAAGAAAGAATGTGAAGAACTTTTGGAATTTGATCTGATAGAGCCATCAGATTCACAATGGGCATGCGAAGCATTTTATGTCAACAAAAGAGCTGAACAGACACGAGGAAAACTCAGGTTAGTCATCAACTACTAGCCACTTAACCATTTTCTCCAAGATGATAAGTTTCTAGTTGGTTGTTGTTGTTTATTTTTCCGGTTAGCCAGATTCAAGGCCTTGAAAACTTTTTAGGGATCTGATAATGCTTCAAATACTTTACCAGTTCTCGATGAGTTTCTAGGCATGCACCTGTACAACCAAGTCAACAAATGTTAAAATTTCAATGTATAGATTGAAAATAAAGAAAACTGATCACACTAAGAATTTTTGTATTTTATTCAATTGTAATTGATAACACCATTAATTCCTTGGCAACGACGCCAAAATTTAATCACGTCCAACTATGCCTTATAAAAAGGACAATCGATTGTTACAAATATAATCTGAGTATTTAACCCAGAGTCAAATCCCACTAGGAATTAACCTACCAACTACTCTTGTCAGACTCATTGAATTCTTCGTAATCAACATTCCAGATATTTTGAATAGCAATTGGTGATATTTTTACTAACTATAACTGAATGAAAATAAGTAAACTAAGAGCTAACTATGACTGGGTTGTAAACAATTAAGAGAAGGATCTAAGGTTGTGATTTTCCCTATTGATGGAATCCCTTCCTGTTATGTTTCGCATAGAATTGCCTAATCGTCTCTATCGATCATGAGCACTCTTACCACCGTAAATCTCTCATGAGTAATTACGATAATGTACTCGACGCACTCTCCCGAGATACGCTAGCTGACTTTTATTACAGCTCACTTTAGATCACACCCAAGGTTTCGTTATCCCTAATCCCACCTTTAAACCCTTGGTTATTGATTCCTCATATACTTTGGGAGTGGTGTTGTTCAACAATTACCTAAATATGCACTCTCTCACGAGTAGTATATACTAAATAGGCACAACTAATTGAGGATCCTATCAATTAACTAAAACAAGAACGTAGTTGAACAAATAGAGATTAAACTGAGCCAACTATATTAACATAACACGAAGTTCATCCTTCAACATGTTCCATCAAAACCCTAGACTAAATAATTAGCTACTCATAATTGTATTCATACTAACAACAACAAAATTAATCATAAATGATAAATACAAAAGGAAGAAAGGTAGAACTCGATGTCGAATTATCCTCCTTGTCTATTGCTTCTTCTTGCCTTCAACTAAGTTGTAAAAACCTTGCTAATGTCCCTTTGGGCGAGCTGGACCTCTTACAGGTTAAGTAGAATTACCCCCGAACTTCCAAGTTTACCCGTAAAATTATATGCTCCGAACTGGACTAGCGTGGCCGCGCTCGTGCCTGCGCTAATGGCCGCGCATATAGCATAGTATTCTGCCTCGATTTCCTGGGCTAGCGCGATCGCGCTAAGGCTGCGCTAAGCTGGTTCGTCATTTTATCTCTTCTTTTCTCTCTTCTTTCACCCGTACTCAGCTCTGAGGGGCTTCCCTTGCTTTAATTTAGCTCCAAAAACTATCCTAAGTCCTCATAAGCACAACTCGCTCCTGCAAAACATGAAATTCACAATTAGAGCCAATTTATCGTCATTTAACTATCCTAGAACAGTGAAGCATAGTCAAGTTGGGGCATAAATAGTCACCAAAATACATAAATCTAGTCTATTATCAGCCTATATATTGTTCTCTGTAGGATTCGACCCTGACTTATAATTGGATAAATTATATTGCATGCGACCGTATCCATTTACGTTTTAGTAATGAATTTGGACGTCATCATCTTATAATACTATTTTGGCATTATCCTAATGTTCTTTTATTACTTTATTGTTGTATTCGTATTTTCTTGTTATTGTTACGAGGAGTACGATGCTCCACTAGAGGCTCTTGATGCTACTGCAGAATCTCATGATGGCCATGTAGTGGCTCATAGTGCTCAGGATACAAATACCGTTTCTTCTATGTGATATTGATATTGTCCTCAATTAATGATACTAAAATCTAAAATAATCTAAAAATTATAATGATCTTAATAAGTTAATCAAACCTGTATTTTTCTGTGGCAGCGTGTTCCCAATACATAGTACCAGGCATTTCATTTTGTACACAGCTTGTACATGGTGGATAAGTTGGATTATAAGTTCACATTTTTATTGTTATAAATAATTTGCAGAAGAAAAGAATAAAGGAAGATGGCCCACGCGGCTTGAGTTTTAAGCAAAGGATGTGAATGAGATGGACTTAAGATGAAAGTTGAAACCAATGAAAACTGCTGGTATTCAGTTGAGAGACATTCAAGCGCAGCTAAGTGTTAACTTTTAAATTCATATTATGTTAATGTATTCTTTTTCTAAGTAACTTTGATTTTTCCTTTTAATGTAAGATACTAAAAGAATCAAGCGGAATCAATGGACACGGTATAATGAATAGATAAGGATTTACTAAGTTTTTGTGGGGACCATATTGCTAGAATTTTGAGACAAGAAATTTTCCAAAGATGTTGCTGACATTTCGACATTTCGACATTTTTCTATTTTCCTTCTTTAGTAAAATATAGTTTACACTATCATTCATAAATAAGAAAGTTTTAAAAAGCATATATAGCTCACCACCAAACATTAAATTACCACCAAGGTGTATATATAGTCTAAGTCATTTTCTTGTGTTAAATGCTAATTTCCCACACGAAAATACGGGAAAAACTTACACACACCCAAGTTTATGCTAATCTAATAAATACATTATATGTATATATCTTTATATAATATCACCTAACCATATATAAATACTATAACTCTTTTTACTTCATTAATCACTTATACTTAATCGTAATAAAATGATAGAGTTTGATGTAAACATTGAGTAACAATAAGCTTTTTCATTAAAAATACTTCCTAGGATTTCAAGCCAATTTTCTTTCTCCTCTTTTATTAATTATATTCTTAGAGAATGTGGACTAAGTTTGAAAATGAGAGCTTATGTTGAAAAAAATGTATGTAGTCAATTTACATATAGTCAATAACTAATCTTTCGTCTCTAGCTCGGGTAATAGCTTGTATCACGTTCATACCCGGCAAAAGATAATGCAAAGAAAAGAAGAATTTCCGTCGTTCGCAGTATCTATACCAAACAAAGACTTACCAAATTCTTTGTATCCCAACCCTAATCACTCTATAAAATTTAGATATGAATAGATTATGAGCTATAGGTACCTCTTGACCAATATATATATATATTCATGCATTTTTATACTGACTACTGAATTGTCGCGCTTGGCGCAATTTTTAATAAAATTAGTAACATTGAAATCTATAAAATAAATATTTTATCAACTTATTACTCTTTAACTATGTAATAATAATAATACGTGAAGCTTTAAGTATGACGAAGGCAATACAATAAATATGAACTTTTTATGGGTAAATTAATAATTTGATCTGTGTTAATTCTTTCGTTTCCATCTGGAATGTTCTTTGTTCCATTGCCTTGTAGATTCTACCATACAACTGAATCTCTTATGCGCTTCGACTTTTGCTTATTCATCACTCCCCCTCCCCCCCCCCCCCCCACACACACACCCCGAAATTCCATGCAAACCTTAGTTTTTCGGTTTGGGTATTTTTACCATCTCCAGTGGTATCTTTTGACATGGGAGTGTTCTCAATAAATTTTGGTATTACGAAGAATAAACTGCAATAAAAATAATATAAAGAAAAAAAATAAATTTAATTTATTGATAAATATTTGTTAGTACAATTCTATATATCTCTTGATTCTCCTTTCTAAAAGTCTTCATGATTCGTGGGCTTGAGAAGCGTCTTTCTCAAATGTAGGACAATGCAGACCTCCTTGTGATGTATTTAATCGCCAAGAACGTCGAACAACACTTTGTTGTTACGGGTTGATATTCGGGAAGAACTCCATTGATCACTCATTTGTTGAAGAACTATGCACTTGATGATTGATCTCGCTATTTGTGAATGTCTTCACCAATTGAGGAATGCTCTCCTCCAATTCTGAGTGTCCTTAGAGAGTTATGTAACATCTCTATTTACTTTAGTAGAGGATGGACAGTCCACCTAATTATGAACTCTCTTGCTTGATTCTGATTGGCTCATGTGAGTCATCAAACTTATCACACAAGCTATGTGATAAGCTTTCTTGTGATTGGCAAAGACATGCCATTTTAGATACTTGGCGATTCTTGATTGGTAACTATTTTGGATTGGGATTGCCACATCATTCAACAAGTGGCATCATCTTGTTGGCTTTGGGTTTGACTGGACATGCCATGTCACTTGACACATGTCATGAGTTTGGGCTTTAAGATAAAATGGACCTTAGCTTGTGCTTGAAAATAATAAAATGGACTAATTTTAATTTATGAAGTCCAAGTATTATTTAACCCAAATGAATTTAATCCAAATTTTATATGGATTAAACTCAATAAATTTTATATGTCTACAGATACTCCCTACTTCAAAGCTTGTCAGAGTGTAGGCTTGTCGAAACTCGAAGATGGTGCTTGAAGTATCCATTAGAAGAACACATTCTTTCATTCCTATTAATAAAGAACATGAATTCTTGGGGCAATCGTGACTATCCAGTGAAGCATGTAATCAAAGCCATCAAACCAGACCGTCTTACTTTGCTTTTATTTTCTACTTTAGATATAAATTCAATGACACATCCCTTGCCATATGTGAAGTTCACCAAATGGAAGTAACCTAAATCAAATTAGAAAAAACTTCTGATGCCAAGTATATTGTACTAAAACAGTACTTTATTAGTAATCTTTACAGCAAAATTATAGTAACCAAAATAGGTCATATTGAACAATATATGACAACTCCAACCTAGATCAATTTCCTATGACAAAGCCACGTGAGGTTCATGCATGAAGCCTTCCCCTCTTCCATTTTGACTTGAGTTCAAGTACTTCTTAGAATTACCGTCTAATGAATATTTACCGTTTAAAGCTTTCAAGTTAAACAAGAATTTCCTTTTTTACTTAAAGGAGACTTCTTTTCCATACGAAAAATTCCACCTCCTTAAACAATCTATATAATAGATCTTTGATGTTTTTACCTTGACATGTGGAAGTCATAAATATGGGGTTCCTTTCACGCTGAACAGGACTGCTCATAGTCGTCTTTCACTTCTTTCTTCATTTATTTCTTCCTCTAAAACAGAAAGAATATCAATCATGTTTTTTTAATTGCAGTACCAGTCAGCTAGTTTTGCATCCTTGAAAAAAGAATTAATATTTTGATGTAGAAGATTTCAAATCAAGAGCCGCTTGTTTCTACAGAAAGTAGACTCATATGAATGAAACATATCAAAAAATCAGACTGAATCTTCTTTTGTATCAGATGGAATTAATTTTCAAAACTGATCTACATGCCTGGCCCGTGTTGATCTTATAGCTTTGTGCACTCTCGACAAAAATATTTATATCTTAAGATCGGAGAGTCCAAATCACGAGGCGCTTAATTCTACTGAATTTTGACTCAAAGAAATCCAACATATCAAAAATTTATAGCCAAAATCCTTTTGGATTGTGTGGAATTAATTTTTGAAGTTGGTGTATGTGTTTAGCCAGTTGATCTCTAGCTCTGAGCACTCTCGGCGAAAAAGTCGTATCTCGTGGTAGGAGCGTCTAAATAAGAAGCCGCGGCGTTGAAAACTAGACTCCTGGAGCTACAAAATATGTAAAAATCACAGTTAAGCCCTAGGTTTTCCCGGATTATTTGTTGAATCTCTAGCACAAGTTTCAACATGTTGGCTCGATATTTTTAGCTTTGCATGAATGTCACGACCCAAAATTTTCATGGTCGGGATCGTGATGGAACCTAACAATTCACTTTCTAGGCATGTCAACGTTAGAATAATTTACTTCTCTTAACACTTTAAGTGATAACATTGTAACGAACCAAAATCACAAATATGTATTAGGTATAAAAGCAAAATTTAAACAACGAAACATCTATTACAATTACCTGAACCTGGTGTCACACGTGGACGAGCTTCTAAAGTAATACACATAAGAGTCTGAAATAAGTACAAGTTGTCAGAATGAAGTTATACACCTAAAAGGAAAAGAGGATAGGGACTCCAAAAGTTGCGGGCACTGAACAACCCTACCTCAAATCTCCCACAATATCCAATCCGAGCTCGCTAATAACCGCCGCTGGGACCGACTCCAAAATCCGCATTATGTGCAGAGTATAGTATCAGTTCAACCGACCCCATGTACTAGTAATTGCCTAGCCTAACCTCGACAAAGTAGTGACGAGACTAAGGTGGGTCGCCTATACTAAAACATATACGCAGCATATAATAATGACGGAATAATTGAAATATAGTACAAAATTAAACAACCAACATGAAATGATAACCACAGCCTCGAAAATAAACCAGTGTCGTCCAAAATTTACCAATCGTTACCAATTCAACAAAAATGTCAAAACCAAACGACGTAGCTCAAGAAATAGAAAAATAAAGGTTGTTGCGGCACGCAACCCAACCCTACCAGACAACAAATAATCCTCCCTTATTCCTCCATAATAATATCAACAACAATAAATAATATATATATTTGTTGCAACGCACAACACGATCCCACCATATATCAATATCAATATCGTAATTTCACCCTTATTTTACCATATCAATCTACCCTTATTCCATCTGTTGCGGCGTGCAACCTGATCCCACCGTATAAACATATTCACCTTTATTTCACCATAAGATTGGACTCCCCCTTTTTTCTATAAAAGGGGAGTCTCTAACACCCTGTAAAGGCAGAGCTCCAACTATTCTACAAAAGTGCAATAATATCTTCTCTCTTTCCTTCTCCTACCTAATTCGCTTATCCTCACTGGCTCGAAGTCATTTAACTTTGCTATTTTCTTGTCTATTCATTGTTTGTCACGTGATATTGACCTGAAGTCACCTTGAGATTCATCGCTTTCTTACTTGTTCTTCATCATATAGATTTGTGTTGGACATAAAGAGCCTTGTTTAATTATATATTCAACTATTATCCCATCCCCGACTATACCCGATAGCTCGAGCTCGACCCCGATGTCGACCCGAGGTCCTTCATCGATCAGACCTATACCTGGGCAGCAGGCCATATGGTTCAATTACTATCTCGTTTTAGCTAACTTTTCATCATTAGATTCTATATTATTAGCATCAAGTGCTCTAACAACTAGCTCGGGAATTGTTGTTACCATTTTCGCGGTAAACAGTTTAGTGCCCACCCTAGGGCTAAAAATAATAGTGATTTTCTTCTTGCTAGTTTCATTGCACAAACGCACATTATCTTTTACACTTTTTCTTATCCAAGATCCTTTGATTTCAGGTCAAAATGTCTGGCTCGGTAAACGGAATCGAGAACGACAACCTCGAGAAACATGGGGAAAATGGCGTGGCTATCCTGGTTGCCAGATCACCACTACAGAATCTAGATAACACGCTCAGACCGATTCTAGTGGATGTGGACTCATAGGACGCACAACAAGTCAACGAAACTTCTCACACCAACAAGAGCATACGACACTGCGACCGACAAGAAGCTCAAAAACCCCGGCCCGGGAAGAACAGGAAGTTAGTCTTCATGTTATTTTTGAAATGTTGCAGGCACAACAGCTGGCCATTGCTCAGTTGCAAAGCCATCCGAGAACTCCTAGCACAGCGGTACCGGAGGTAGCTCCCCCCACCGAGCATTTACCCGAAGATCAAGCAATAACGGGTCAGCAGCTGACCCCGCCATAGTGGAGATGATCGAGGACCTCACCAAAAGGATCGAGTCAGGTGAGAAGATGATCGCAACCAACGATAAAAAGGTCGAGACCTACAACTCTAGGGTGGATCAAATCCTGGGAGCATCCCCGGTCCTGAAAGGGTTGGATTCGAAGAAGTTCATACCGAGGTCGTTCCCAGACGAAGCGGGCCCAAAGTCCATCCCTAAAAAGTGCAGAATACCGGAACTCCCCAAGTACAACGATACCACCAACCCCAATGAACACATTACTGCCTATACCTGCGCAGTAAAAGGTAACAATATAAAAAATTATGAGATCGAGTCCGTGTTGCTGAAAAAATTCAGAGAAACGCTTTCGAAAGGAGCCATGATGTGGTATCACAACTTGGCTCCCAACTCCATAGATTCATTCGCCATGTTGGTAGACTCCTTCGTAAAAGCACATGCTGGAGCCATCAAGGTAACAACAAGGAAGTCTGATATTTTCAAAATTAAGCAGAGACAGAATGAGATGCTGTGGGAATTTGTGTCTCGCTTCCAGATGGAACGGATGGAGCTGCCACCAGTCTCCGACGACTGGGCGGTACAGGCCTTCACCCAAGGCCTGAACGAATGAAGCTCGATGGCCTCGAAGCTGAAGAAGCAAAACCTGATCAAATATCCGGCCATGACCTGGTCGAACATCCAGAACTGGTACCAGTCGAATATCAGGGTCGAGGACGACCAACTGGGAGCTCCTTCGGGCTCAGTATAACCAAAAAGACTCCTGGTAAAAGAGTTGAAATCAAACAAAGAAAGGTATCAACCATACCTCGAAGACAGGAGGAACGCCCCAAGGTGCAACCTACCTCGCAACGATCGAAGGATGGATCGAGGACAGGACCCTCGAGGGCTCGCCTACAGAACCAAGTTTGATCGAAACATAGCACCAACAAATGCGCCCCACTTATCGGAATATAACTTCTGCGTCAATGTTTCAGACATCGTGTTCACCATCAGCATGATCAGAGACGCCAAGTGGCCCAAACTAATACAGCCAGACCTTCGCAGAGAAATTACAACTTAGTATGCGAATTCCACAACACGCACGGTCACAAGACCGAGGATTGCCATAAGCTAAGGGAAGAAGTGGCACAATTGCTTAACAGAGGGCACCTCCGGTAATTCCTCAGTGATCGGGCCAAAAATTGATTCCAAGAGAGGGAAACAACCAAGAAAAATGAGGCAAACAAGCCACAACACGTCATCCACATTATCATGGGAGGCGCCGATGCCCCGCAGGAACCCGTAATGAGAAGGACAAAAATATCCATCACCAGAGAAAAACGGACTTGGGGATATATCCCCAAAGATGCCCTTACGTTCAGCGAAGAGGACATCAAGACCCTGTCTCAACCCCACAACGAGCCATGGTAATCTCCTTTCTTGTAAATTCTTTTCAGATAAAACATGTACTCGTGGATCCAGGTAGCTCGGCCATTATATCTGGTCGAGGGTGATAGAACAACTCGAGCTACTTGAACAAATCGTGCACGCCACACGAGTCCTCAATGTATTAAACATGGCGAGCGAAACGACGAAAGGAGAAATCGTCCTTTCGGTTACCATGGCCAGCACAACCCAAGATACCAAATTCCATGTCATCAAGGGAGATATGAGGTATAATGCCTTATTTGGACGACCTTGGATACACTACATGAGAGCAGTACCGTCCTACCTTCACCAGGCAAAAAACATCCCGATGAAGGACGGGGTCAAAACCGTCTATGGGGAACAACACGCAGCAAGGGGAATGTTCATTATACACGACGTAGTAAATAGAGTAAAGATCCATGCCGCATCTTCACCGCCTGGAAATTATAATAGATGATCCCAAGGCATCGTCGGCATACCCCGTTTCAAGGTACAACCATTCTTTTTATTATTATTATTTGGAATTAACCTTCGTGCAGGATTCCGATCAGAGCTGGCGGGACGATAGTGCTATTGCAAGACCTCGAGGTCCCAAAGGCACACCCATTGCAATCTTTTCCTTCGGAGGAGTTTTTATCCCAGAAGAAGGGTTTTTACCGACAAACTTTTTAACAAGGCAACGTCTACAAGCTGCTTAAGGGGGAACTCCGCAAAAATATTCAAGACTATCCCAACGGCTGACTTTTGAATAGGTGAAGGGTATTCCCCTCGGAAAACCGCCTGCTCGAAGGAGTTTTGAAAAACACCAAATGAGGTTTCCTATGGGAAAACGATGTGTCGGACCAGACGGCCGATATAGTCAGGCCCCATCAGTTCAAATGCCCCTAACGGCCTCCGACTCGAGGCTTTGAAATCACAAAAAAACAAATTCAGGTACGACAAACCTCCAAACGATCGTCTTTGACCCGATATAGGTCAACTCATCACAACAAATTATATCATGACGATGTATGTCTACGCCAAGCAATAAAAGGATATCTTTTCAACACCTTATTCTCCAAGCAAGGAAATCTTAAGTATATCCTCGATAGGGGACACTCCACCAAATGCGTCCCGAGATACTCGGAGACATAGCGTCAGTAATTCATCACTCGCACAACACTAGGGTCGGAACTCTGGGCTCACAAATCCCCTGCAAGGCAACTCCGAGCTCACGAAAAGCGGTCTTCACGCTAAAACAAATTCGATGACTTAGAGACTGTCATTCGTCGCCAATTGCCATGTGCTGGGAAACCTGAAACTTTAAGACCCCTAGCAGGTAGACTCGACGTAACCAGATCTATTCTATATTACAAAACAGTAAGACCTCAATAGGCATGAAAAATTGTAAAACGACAATAGGCATGACAAATTGTAAAACCTCAATAGGCATGACAAACTATAAGACCTCAACATGCATAAAAATCCCGAAGTTCAGGCTATACGTCGCATTTGTAAGAATCCCGAAAGGGCATACCCTAGGTATAGATGCTTGAACTGTCACTCGGGATTAAAAATGGCTCCGACCAAACATATATGTCTACAGTCAAAGCGGCTGACATAGCCATACTAACGCGACTCGCGGATGCCCGATTGCCGCTAAACAAATATCGCAGGCCACTACTTCTAATATACTTCTGAAAGAACCGGTTAAAATAGGCTTCCCTCAACAGGCTAAAACGAGCTTCGACCATCTCAGCTCCAAATCACAAAGGCTTTAACCTACTCAGCCTACAAGTTATGAACCTTTTGAGGTGCTCAAATATCGCCGATAACGACTTGAAATCGAGGTTCTCCAGAATCGGCGACTGGTCAGGCAAAAATCTTTCAAAAGACCTTAATGAGTAGAAAACAAAGCCTACAAAAAGCCTACGAGCGAAAATAGCGTAAAAGCCATTGTCGCCAGCAAAAATTGACAACTTGAGGATTAAAGTGAGCTCGAATCGTAACCCGATTCGAAGACCAGATCCAAAAAAGTTAACTATGCAGGCCTCCGGGCCACATATGGAAAGGTCTCAACGACCAAAAATAGCACAAAAGGCCATCACCATCCGCCCATATAGGCGGAAGATAACTTAAGGGTTAATTAAAGCTCGAATCGCAACACGACTCGGAGACTGGACCAGAAATGGGTAAATTACAATATGCCTAAGGACACAACATAGATGCCACTATCGCCAGTAGAGTGAGCCTTCGGGCCACCCACCTGTAAAGTCACTTTGACCCAAAGCACAAAAGGTTATCGCCATCAGCCCATGCAGGCGGGAAAAAACTTAAGGGTCAATTAAAGCTCGAATCGCAACGCAACTCAGAGATTGGACCCAAAATAGTCGAAACACCAAACGCCCAAGGGCAAGAAATAAATAACATCGTTGCCAGCCCAGACGAACGCAAAACTTGAGGGTAAATTAAGCTCAAGTCGGGCCCTGACTCGGAGACTAAACCCGAAGATAGTTAAAGCATACAAGCCTTAGGGCAAATCCGAGATCAAATTGACCCAATTAAAACTCCAACGAGCAGAAATACAGAATATATAATTTGCGGGGTTCCCCCTCATTTTGCTACATATTGACGACAAAGAGCGACCTCAGCCCACGTCGTATAATGCAAGCTATATATACACAAAAAAGAAGGCAGGGGATAATCATTCAACTTCTTCTGGCGGTCCCCTCCTCATCATCCTTGGCATCGGAAAGTAGGAACTTGGCATCATACTCCTCTCCTTTGGCTTGCTCGATCTCCCCGGAGAGATCAAAGCCCCTGGCATGAATCTCCTCAAGGATTTCCCTCTGGGTTCTACACCTCACATACTCCTTGCCGTTATCGACATGATCGAGGATCTTCTGCAATTCAGCTTTACCAATGGCAGCACTCCACAAATAAAATGCCATTTCCTATCTCCGCCCTGGTGTTATTCATCACCACCTCGGTTTTTTGCCCTTGAAAGCTCAGACGAGAGTATCACGATCATCTTCGACCTAGTAGAATCATTCGTACGAGTAACCTGAATTTGTGCCTCGAGATCGGAAGCCCGGCCTGAGCCCCTTCTTTGGCCTCAGAATGGGCATTCACATGTGCCTGCGGCTCGATAAATTCACGTTTGTTTTTGCCAAACTTGCCTTAGAGTTGTTCCAGCTCATACACCTTGTCCTTCAGCTGAAACAACGAAATATCCAAGGGCAAAAAGTGAAGACAATCACCATCCGCCTCCACGGGCATAAAAGAACAATGGGCAGGCAAGCTCAGATAAAGGCATGACTCACAGACCGAGCCTAAAATAGCTGGGCAACACGTAGAATTCTCAACACCTTCTCAGAGCAAGGATCACGCTTGAAATACCCCGGGCCTGCCTAATCGATTCTGAACCTACGAAGATCCTGCTAAAATGGGGAAGCCAGCCCGCTAGATCAAAGGCAACACTGGAAGAGATACAAAGGAGATAAAACTTCAAGATTTCTCTCATTTTATATGTATATGCGTGAAAGGTGCACTCTCCATCTACAAGCATACTCTATAAACAGCAAAATACAAAGTGGCAAAATCTATGCTCCACCCCTAAAGGGTTACGGCCTACCAGCCCCAGCCTCATTCTTCGTGGGATCGGCAATAAAATCGGGTATTGTGTCTGACTATCTTCACTCAAACAAATGCTTCTAGAAGTACGAAACCCGGGCATGAGTCTCTTCAAGCGCCTGATCTACGATGAACGTGTTCCTCGAAAGCCCACTCCGGCCCGACTCAATCATCAGCAACTTGTCGCCACTCCTTCATCATCCTAGGTCCGAGCTCAGTACTATGCTAGTCAAGGCGCCGGTTATTCCCAATCTGAACTTTTTGAGAAATCAAGCTACAACTTCACAATTATATCCATTCAGATCAAAGCTCAAAGCCTGCATTTTGGTACTTCAGGCCCCCCGAAATATAGCCCCTTGACGAAGCAGCTCAAAGACCCGAGATATAGAGGGATCATGCTGAAACCTACCACAAAGTGAAGCCAACAAACCTACTCGACGACCGAACATCCTTCTAATAGCCCAACCCTTATTGGCCAAAGGAACCGCCACTCCGGAACTAAAGACTTCGAAAACATCAGGCTCGAATGATGCACTTTCCTCAGAAGCTCGGTCCCGTCTTCCCATTATAAAACCTCCTTCATGATTATGAAGCACGCTTCTCATCTAATGTCATTCCCGGTCTTTGCCGTCCCCCAAAAAAGAAGCTGCTAAGGGCATGACCCGCTAGCATCACAATATTAGCGAACCCCGAGGACCCCCGGGAAGTGTAAGCAGCCTCACCACTGCATATGAAAAAGGGCCGGAATGAGTCAACGCCAATCAAAGACATCGATCATCAGCACCGCCTCCTGTTTCGAGGTAATGCTCAACCCGAAGACCTCCGCCATAGGAAAGCAGCGGCCCAGTGGACCAACAATGCCTTTACCAAATTGGCGTTCAGCTTCAAGAAGCCTCCGCCAAAGAAGGCCAGTTTACAAACAAATGGGCGTCCCTAACAAATGCCCGAGCAAAATAGATTCTGGGTAATTACCAGGGCGGCCCGAGACACGGCCAGGCCTCTATTCGGAGATTACTTCCAGGAAGTCACGGGCATCCCGAGATCGCGAATCCTTAGGAAAGCCTCTTCGCAAAGGCCATTATGGGGCACGAAGATGTTATCCACGCCTTCACAAAGGGAAAGGGTCCCGACGTCCCAAGGTTATTGTCCTAATTCGGGTCCGGTTCGAGAAATCACAAAAGACCCTATGAGAAGATGTTTCATCAAAGACCGTAGAAAATACTCAAAGCCAATGTCACCAGCGACGAAATAGGGTCATGCACTCGAAGCTGCCAAAAATATAAAGAAATACAGCAAGTATCGAAGGAAGAAATCGAGAAATTATCTTTGTATTTATGCAAGTGTTTGCTTACAATAACCCTCGATGGGTCCTTACATATAGTTACATTACATATGATTATAAAATCTCAAATAGAATCCTTAGAAAAAAGTGAAGAAGTACAAGTGATATGCATAAATCAGGAGCCTAAAGATCTAGCCTATTCATGTTGTGTCTCCATCGTCATCCTCTCAGGCATATGACCTCAAAGACAATATTTTCCAAAAGGCCGACCCCCTCGAGGACCACACCCCAAAGCCTCCCAGAATGGCATCTTCAAAAAAAAGGCAGGGGAGAAGAGAAAAATGACGAAGGAAAAGCTGGAAAAATGCAAAAAGTGGCTGGGTAAATCATTTGGCTAGTACGAGCCCCGCCAGTACAACCGTTTTGAAGCCACTTCCTAAGACGTTGCCTTGGCCCAGAAGGCAACAGCCGGTAGAGACTGCCGACACACCCCCTGAAATCCAAAAGGGGTGTAACACACCGAGCTGAGGGAGGAGGGTGAGCAATGGTGTATAATCCGAGCCCTCTCTTGAGCAGCGGTGCATAATCCAAAGTACCCCCGGGGCCGGAGGAAATCTACCCTCTACCTCATCACCCCGGGCCAACGACAACAACAACAACAATAACAACGGCATCACAGAGGCACAACTTCGCCCTATCGAAAGAGAATCGAGAATTAGGCCACGGTACACACAGCACAATATCTTGAGGCCACAGGCTCCAGACACGACAAGATGGAAGAAATTCAAGATAGAGGGAAAGAAAGGAAAGATGGATACCAAAGGAAATTTGGATAAAACTCCAACCATGAAAATCCCCATTTATAGGTAGAGCAAAGTAACCGACAACGCTATTACTGCCCTCGGAAGGTGTAACAGTAGGCGCATTTATTGTGTCCGTAGAAGCTGAACCACTACCAATAAAAGATCGAAGAATCGCAACATTTTAGGTAATCATAGAGAAGCGGGATGACAGAATGCCTCGACACCTGTAAAAAGGGGGGGCTGCACCGTCAGCGCGATGTGGTTATGGGGATCGAGAAATGGGATGTCAAAATCATTTATTATCACTTCCCTCTAAGAAACGCGGAGACTATCTATAAATGGTGAAATCTGGGAAACTGATTTCTCCTTGACTGAACACTTCGAAGGGTGATCCCGGGAGCTCGGGATCTCGGGCCTGTCGTTTCCTGCAAGATCGAGCAGCACTCCATCAAGAATAATGTCGGCCAAAGCCTCAGCGAATGCAGGTATCTCTCAAAGAATGCACCCGGGGTTGATCAAGATTATTTAAGCAGCTCGGTATCGTCCTACGCACACATCATGGAGTTATTCGGTTGTCCCATCCTATTTTCTGCATCACGCAACATATCTTGTACTAAGATTGGACTCCCCCCTTTTTTCTACAAAAGGGGAGTCACTAACACCCTGTAAAAGCAGAGCTCCAACTATTCTACAAAAGTGTAATAATATCTTCACTCTCTTCTTCTCCTCTCTAATTTGCTTGTCCTCACTGGCTCAAAGTCATTTAGCTTTGCTATCTTCTTGTCCATTCTTTGTTTGTCAAGTGATATTGACCCGAAGACACCTTGATATTTATCGCTTCTTACTTGTTCTTCGTCATATAGCTTAGTATTGGCCATAAAAAGCCTTGTTTAATTATATCTTTAACTTTTATCCCATCCCAGACTATGCTCGATAGCTTGAGATCGACCCTGACTTCGACCCCGAGGTCATTCATCGATGAAACCTATACCCGGGCAGCAGGCCCTACGATTCAATTACTATCTCATTTTAGCTAACTTTTCATCATTAGGTTCCATATTATTAGCATCAACTGCTCTAACATCTAGCTTGGGAATAGATCACGCATTTTTCAAATCCCATTTACAAATTTAATTTTTGTTACCATATTCACGGTAAACACATAACAATGAAACTAATTAAGGAAAGACGATGACAATCGAATACTCAAACCATCCTAATACCAAATTCACTACAGAATTTCTCTGAGATGCCTCATGTTATAAACACAATTAACGAGTCTCAAATTGCCATGACCCAAATCGATGGGCTGCGACGGCTGCCCGAGTCCTACCTGTGAAACACCCCTAAGCATGCGTCTAAGATATAAACCTGAATAACATCTACTGAATTACGAAAATAATGTACATGAAGGAAATCTGCCCAAAACGATATGTACATATACGTGCAACATACGTAGGGCGAGTCGGCAAGGCCATATAGTATCCGACTATACATATTGTCTGCAGACCTCTAATAGAAATAAAACTGTACAAAGATAGGATGGATCCACGTCATACCCATATATATACAAAAATATTGTACCAAAATCAAAAACGGCTATGGATCAAGTGGAGCATGCCAACTCTCACTGATCAAGGATCCTAAGAAAAGGGACCGTCAGTTTGCCTACCTGCACCTGCGGGCATGAAATGCAGGCCCCATGAAATACGGCGTTAGTACAAAAAATGTACTGAGTATGTAAGGCATGAAAATTTGTACGTAAAAGACATAGATGAAACATGGAATAAATTAATCCATCTGTAAAGCTGAATAACTTTGTAAATTCTGGAACATTTATAATGTCATGCACGTGTATATAAATGTCATGTCATGCATGGGTATAGGTGTACATAACATCATCAAGCTACTGAGGTCATCCCATTATATTGTCTCGGCCACTGTGGGCAACATCATCAACATATACCAGCTGATCAGGTGGTAGTGCATATATAACATCGTAACCTTTTCCCATATACCATATAAATTTAATGTACATATATAACGTCATCTGATCATGGGTCAATGCACATGTATAAATGGGTGAAATGCATGAAAAATACGTAAAAATCTTAAGATTCCTTCCGGATAAACTTTTTCAATTGCGTATTATTCCGAGAACCATGAACAAAAGATAATAACAATTCACATGGCGAATCAAGAATATAGAAACCCCTAGTATTTATATGAATAGGATAATTTATGGAAACTGTGTGTTTGCTCTTTTCTTTTGTACAATTTGGACGATGCCAAATGAAAGAAGGGATGGCCTTAACATACCTGGAGTAGGGAAAACTCCGTATAATATTCCATTGGAAAAACTTCGTTGATTGAACTTAGAACTCAATAAATGGCAGATGATCATCACAACTACCTTTGAAGTCTATCACACAGGCTCGTAACATATCCTCCAGTGTTTGAATAGTATGTTTAGACTGTCCGTTTGTCTGGGGATGAAATGCTATGCTAAAACTTACTTGAGTCCCCAATCCTTTTTTGGAAGGATCTCCAGAAGTTAGCTGTAAATTCAGCTCCTCTATCCGAGATAATAGATACAGGGACAACATGCAGTCGTACTATCTACATAATATAAAGCCTTGCATAATCCTCTAAGGAATATATATTTCTAACGGGTAGAAAATGGGTTGACTTTGTAAGCCTATCAACAATCACCCATATCAAATCGAACTTACACTTGGTACGAGGTAAGCCTATGATGAAATTCATATTGATTACTTCCCATTTCTAAGTCAGAATCTCCATAACCTGCAATAACCCACAGGGTTTCTGATGCTCAATCTTAACCTGCTGATAATTAGGACACCGAGCAGCAAATTCCGCTATATCCTTTTTCATTCCGTTCCACCAATATAGTTCCCTGATATCATGATACACCTTCCTTGCTCCTGGATGGATAGAATAATGAGAATAGTGAGTTTCTCCCATAACCTGCAGACGCAGCCCTGCAACATTAAGGACACATAATCGTCCTTGATATCTAAGAACCCCATCTTTTGTAATTTTAAACGGTGTCTTCTACTTCTGAGGGATGGTATTCCTATAATGAACTAACATAAGATCCTCGTACTGGTATTCCTTTACTTCAGTTACTAAAGAGGATGTTGTCGTATCCTAAATAGTTATTTCAATATCACCTAAGTCCAGTAACCGAACTCCAAGACTAGCTAGCTGATGAACCTCATAGGTTATTCCCATCTTTTCTGGATGTAAATATAACATGCTACCCATAGATCTACGGGTGAGGGAGTCGGCTACTACTGTTGCCTTCCCCGGATGGTATAAAATATCAATGTCATATTCTTTAAGTAGCTCCAACCATATCCTTTGACATGAACTTAATTCCTTTTTTTTGCTTCAGGATATAGCGGAGGCTCTTATAATCCGTATAGATATCAACATGAATGCCATACAAGTAGTGCGTCCACATCTTTAGTGCATGAATCACCACGGCTAACTCTAAATCAGGGGTTGGGTAGTTATTCTCGTGCTTTCTTAGTTGTCCAGAAGCATAAGCTACAACCTTACCATGCTGCATCAACACACAACCCAACCCAAAGCCTGAAGTGTCACAATAGATAACATAACCATCAGTCCCTTCTGGGAGTGGTAAAATTGGTGCTGAAGTTAATCTGTCCTTCAATGCTTGGAAACTCTGTTCGCAAGCATCGGTCCATTGAAACTTAGTTCCCTTCTGAGTTAACTTACATCGGTATCCTAATCTTTCACAATTCATGAAATTTCCATCTTCAGAGGCCCAAACTTCATCCTTTGTCCATCATAATTTCACCATTATTCCACTATTATGGCAGCATTTTATCTATTTTAAACGCTACTAGTCTTAGACTCCTTTGAGTTTATTCAGGCTATACTGAGCCTTCTGTAACTTAGAGAAATCATCAACTCTCTTATGAGCTTAACCCTAAGGACTTATCCATTCCCGTTACCTTTTCACCCAGTTTTCTTATCCTTCATCCTGTAGTTCCTAAAAACTTTCCTAAAATCATCAGCTCTCTTATGAGCTTAACCCTAAGGACTTATCCATTCCTGTTACCTTTTCACTTAGTTTTCTTATCCTTCATCCTGTAGTTCCTAAAACATTGCCGCTCTACAATACTTTAGCTTGCGACCTACACCTATCTTTTTATACTTATTCGCAACCTTTCTTCAACTTGCTTTCTCCATAGGTTTCCTTATGTTATTCCGGAACATCAAGCAAGACACCACATTCCACTTTGGTCAAAGGTGCATAGAATAGAAGAATGTTCTGTTACAAGTTTCCCGTAATAACCTGCCAAACGGAGAAGCTACGAACCTTCGTCGGTGTTATGGGTCTAGGCCAAGTCTTCACTGCCTTAGTCTTTTGTGTATCCACCCGGATGCCTTCATCTGAAATGATATGCCCAAGGAGAACTACATAGTTCAACCAAAATTCACATTTAAAGAATTTTGCATACAACTTCCTTTTTTTATAGAACTCTAAGCATGGTACGCAAGTGATCAACATGCTCAGCCTCTAAATGAGAATATACCAATGTATATTATTGTTAAATATGATTACAAATAGATCTAAAAAGGGCCTAAACATACATTTCATCAAATCCATGAACACTGCTGAGCATTGGTCAAACCGAACGACATAACACGAAACTCAAAGTTCTCATATCTGGTCCGGAATGCTATCTTCGGGATATCTTCCTCCTTAATACTTACCTGATGGTACCTGGACCTAACGTGTATATTTGAAAAATACTTGGCACCTTGCAACTAATCAAATAAATCATTAAACCTCGGGAGCGGGTTACTTATTCTTGATCGCCACCTTATTCTACTTTCTATAATCAATACATATTCGTAAGGAACCATCTTTCTTCCTCACAAATAACACATGTGTTCCCCATGATGATGTACTAGGTCTAATAAAACCTTTTTCAAGCAAATCCTTTAGTTGTTCCTTCAACTCTTTTAGTTCTACGAGGGCCATTCTATAAGGAGGAATAAATATTGGATGCGTATCTGGTAGTAGGTTAATAGCAACTCAATTTCTTGCTCTGGCGGAAGACCCTAAAGTTCATTGGGAAAAAATATCGGGAAACACATTAACCACAAGGATGGACTGAATGGTTGGTAATTCTACTTTCATATCCTAAACCCGAACTCAGTGATAAATATGGTCCTTTCTGATCATCTTCCTTGCCTTGAGATATGAGATAAATTTACCTCTTGGCGATGCCATATTACCTTTCAATTCTAAAATAGGCGCTTCTGGGAACTGAAATCAAACCATTTTTGATCTACACTTGATGTTAGCATAACAAAAGGCTAACCAATCTGTACCCATTGTAATATTAAGTTCTACCCAACCGAACACTACGTACCTTATCCTTGTTTATTATTTAATCTATCAAGGGCCATTATAGGAGATATCCATATATATAAGTAACAATATTAAGACTTAACTCACATAGCTAATTTAGAAAAAGGTTTATATACATAGGGGTCGGCAAGGCTGTAGATATATCATACCCAAAAGTATATACAGGATATTGTCTGCAAAACCTCTTAGTAGGCATAACCATAATATATACAAGTTGGGATGGGACTCCCTCCTTCCTCATTACAACGGAACACATTTAGAGCCCTGACATGGTAATACTCCAAGAAGGGGTGGAACTCTCCAACCAAAAGCTGGAATCTGAAGGAAATCTACATTAGAGGGTCCTTGCCTCGTCCTATATGAGAGCCTTGATCATACACACTTCGAAGCGGAACCTTCATATCCCTATTAGTTACCTTCCTTCTCTTGGCCCAACTGCTATCCTCTTCCTCTGCGTATCGTATAACATACACATATGAACCTTGATTGACGGATTCCAAAGACTGTGGACTAGCTGGAACCTTAGAAGATCTGGTGTCCGCAAATACCCTGACAGAGTTTTAAACTTGAGGGAAACTCGGTTGTGCCAATCCATGCACTACTTCCCTCATACCCTGATCAATGGCCTATGATAATGAAACTAATGGCCTTGGTGAGGTCGGAACTCCTCTTACCCCATCTCCTGCCGCAGTGGTCGAAACAGCTCGAACAGATGACTTATATGGATCTTCGGATATATCATCCTTAATAAAACCCATGATCTCCGATGGGTCTGACTCCATAGTGTAAATTATATATTTTTCTAACACTTTTGTAGCCTTCTAACTAGTACTAGCGGCTATAGTCTTCAGAGGCATCGCTAAAAATATAACATATTGTTAAGGAACATGAATTCTTGTATTGCACGATCTAAGATAAGAAGAAAGGATAACATCCTATATGTCATGTAGCCTCCTGTTTATAAGTGTGGTGCACAACACACCCAAAAACAAGACTCTACTAGATACAGTCTGTAGAATATCTTAGGACAGAACTGCTCTGATACCACTTCTGTCACGACCCAAACCAATGGGTCGCGATGGGCGCCCGAGTCCTACCTGTCAAACACCCATAAGCATGCGTCTAAGATATAAACCTGAATAACATCTATTGAATTATGACAATAACGTACATTAAAGAAATCTACCCAAAATGCATATATACATATACATGCAACAAACGTAGGGCGAGCCGACAAGGCTGCTATAGATAATTGTATACCTCAAAATGGGAAGCCGGCAAGGCCACATACTATCTAACTAGAAATACTATCTACAGACCTCTAATAGAAATATAATTGTACAAAGATAGTACGGAGCCACGTCTTACCCATATATATACAAACATATCATACCAAAATCAAATGCAGCTCCAGATCAAGTGGAGCACGCCAACTCTTGCTGATCAAGGATCCAAAGAAGGGGGACCGTCAGTTAGCCTACCTGCACTTGCGGGCATGAAACGCATGCCCTGTTAAATAGGGCATCAATACCAAAAATGTACTGAGTATGTAAGGCATGAAAATCTGTACGTAAAAGACATAGATGAAACATGGAATAAAGAAATCCATTTGTAAATCTGAATAACTTTGTAAATTGTGGAACGTTTATAATGTCATGAACGTATATATAAATTTCATGTTATGCATGGGTATAGGTGTACATAACATCATCAAGAATCTGAGGGCATCCCATCATATTGTCTCGGCCACTGTGGGCAACATCATCAACATAAACTAGTTGATCAGGTGGTGGTGCATATATAACGTCGTAACCTTTTCCCATATCCATTATAAATATAATGTACATATATACGTGTATATAACGCCATCTGGTCATAGGTCAATGGACATGTAGAAATGGGTGAAATGCATGAAAAATACGTAAAAATCTCAATATTCTTTCCGGATAAACTTTTTCAACTATGTATTATACCAAGACCCATGAACAGAAGATAATAATAATTCACAAGGGGAATCAAAAATATAGACACCTCTAGTATTTCTATGGATAGAGTAATTTATGAAAACTTTGTGTTTACTCGTTTCTCCTATATAATTTGGATCATGCCAAAAGAAAGAAGGTATGGCCTTAACCTACCCGGAGTAGGAAAAACTCCGTATAATATTCCATTGGAAAACCTTCATTGATTGAACTTAGAACTCAAAAAAATCGGATTAAGCTTCTGCTTTTTGAAATCCTTGAACTAAACTTTTCTTTTGATTCTTCGAAATTTTTGAATGAAATTGTTTCTGACTTTATGAAGCTTTTTTTTTTGGAATGAAAACTAGGCTTCTGCTTCTAATATTTCCTTTGCACTAAGATTCATGGGTGTTGGCTTGTATTTTTGAAGTGCTTTTCCATTTTAAAGGAAAGTATATGGTTTCTATAAGAGACTTATTAAGTCTTATGACTAAGAGACTATGTTGACTTGTCTCTTACACGTAAAGACTTGTTCCTAGATAGCCACCTAAGATAATGTGACCCTTAGTCACTTCTTTATCATGTGGTTAGCTGCCACGTTTTGGGGTGGTGATAATTATTAATCTTTATCCACTTATTAGTTAATTAGATAATGCTTCGTTACTCGGTAATTAATCAATTACCCGCATAATTAAAAATTATCTCAAATTACTTAAAATTTTAGTTATTTTTATTTTACTTTATACATCGTACTGCCGTGGTCATATAGTACCTTGTATGGTACTTGTCCATAAATATCGGGTATTTCGCTCGACCCGTATTTTATCCCAAATTGGCAATCTTCAACAAAACGTGTTTTCTTTAATTTGTGTACCATTTATCCTTCATGACACTTACTTATCGCTTGATAAAATAAGCATAAATACGTTAACCTCAAGATAATCTCATCCCCGAGTCTATGTCAATTAACTGATAACGAAATTTTTAACGTACGAAAACGTGAGATGTAACACAAATCACAAATCTTATGTTCATGGCACCTTGTGCCCATATTATTAATCACAACCGTACGGACAACTCACATGCCAATATCTCAATCCGTCAGGCATCATCACGGGCTCATAATCACAATCCACCTAGCGTGGTCACAAATGGAAGAAGACAATGCAAGAATAGATGGGCATGATCAATGAATGTCAAGTTTCTTACTCCTGAACTAGTATAAGTGGCATACTACGGTGTATGCTTGTGTGAATGTACTAATACAGTCTAAGTCAACAAGTAATATTAAAGAATCGAGTAGCTTTTTAAAAGCAACACAACATGACACATACTATGTATGACATGCACAAGGAAAATCACACCATCATGGGGATATCATAAACATAATGCCCTAGGTCATCACACATCATCCATGACATAGCCACCCTTATCTCTCCGTATTAATATCTCAACTGAAGATTATTCCTTTCACTAACACCAATAAGCCTTAGGACCAAAATTTTCACCATCTGATCATTTTCCAAAGACTCGATTCCCAGTTATACAATGTATAAACCTCCACCAACTGTCATAGCTCGCGCATACACCTATAAGGCATGACCACCCAACGTAATACATCGCCCACATGCACGTAACAACAACTCTGACTTTTATAACTATCCATTACCAAACTCGGTACCAGTAATAGACTAATATTGACTAGAGCCTTGTTCCAAACCTTTACAATGATGACAATGATGACAACGATGCAAGAAACATGAAGATCACGTAACCACTAACCCAAATCAACAATTCACACCTAATGCCACCTTGGCACATACCTCGCAAGCTAAACCTATTAAAAACAATGCGAATATGACTAAATATGGAAAGAGTATCAAACAAAACCGACAGGCACAACTCCCTATCAGTGCCATGCTACTAATCCGTTCCACAAGGGAGAATCAAAACACATGAACTAATCAGAAGCATCTCATCCTAATATAACTCCATCGCGGTACGTAGCGCGGTTCAAACATAAAAATTGCATGAAAATGCGAGGATATGATCCTCTGCTCTGACACATCACACCAACCGAATACTTGCACTAAATCAATTTTGTAAAACAATATCACAACAAGTAACAGAATTCCCATACCAGTAGAGCACCTAAATCACATATCGTAACTAAAACATATACAAATCAGATCAAAACCTATTGTAATGAGTAGGAGAAAGTTCATTCTAGTGTCATATCTCTTAATAGGGAACAAACCGAAATGATAGACATGTGATACCACTATAGAGTCTCTCAACATATGGAAACACATAAGCAAAGTACAAGAATCATGAAACACAATCATATATAAAGCTAGATAGGAGGACTCACTTCGATAAACAGGACCAGATCAAAATAAGACGGATGCGCCTGTATGACAGTTGAAATCATATGTCACGACCCAAATCTCAACATGTCATGATGGCGCCTATCACAGTACTAGGCAAGCTGACAATCACAAAATAACTATGCATTTGTAAATTAGAAGCATGATGTAATAAGTTTAATAGTTAAAAGTCCCATAAAACTAACAAGCACAGCTGTGACTCAACTACAAAATCTCCTAAAACCCGGGTGTCACCGAGTACATGAGCTACTAAGTGCCAACACAATCTAAATCTCTAATACAACTGTCTTGTTTACCTTGAAAATGGTAATTACAATTAGATTTGATTTTATTTTTCTAAAAATATGTAATTTATTTTAATGATAGTTTTTAGGCAATAAATGCTAAATGTGAGCTATAAAAGTAAAGTAAGAGTAAGAGTAAGTGTTGTTATTCAAACTGAATGGTTGCAAATCGTGGTCCCGGACTGGCCTAAGCTGGGCCTCGAGGTAGAGCTAGTGAGCTTCACTTGGGATGATCGATGAAACTAACAGTTCCAGGGCCCTCAATAATGGCTCTTTATGATCAATGATGAGTAATAAATGAAGAAAAATAAATGAAACACAATAAATGTAAGCAATAAATCAAAGTAAAGACAATGGAGAATGTTTAAGTTAGAGAGCAGAGAATGTTGTTGTTCTTGTATTGAATGTCATGTCCGTTTAAAAAATGACAAAGGTCCCCTTTATATAGGAGGGGGAATCCCAACATAGTACATATGCATTTATTACAAATATAAACAGCCAGTACAACTATTTAATGTCATGGTACGGACTCATACTATTCTTGTTGACATGGTCAGCTTTTAGTATGTGCCTTTGGCAATTCCCCGATTGTCTAAGATAACTACCGATTTGTACTGCCCCGAGGTCGAGCATTGGGAACACTCGGGTACGAACCTCAAGCTATGCTTTAAATCTTCTGAAGACGGGTTGTGAAATGCCATAATGATCACAAAGTTGGACTTCTCCGATTTTAGCCATATACAGATAGTCCACGCGTTTCTTAGAGTGAAATGATAAGAAACGGTCTTGAATTCTTGCCTCTTTGATAATTCCATTATGACATCAGCCCATCAGAGCATTAAATGCCATGTCCCAAAGGATGCATAGATGTTGTTGTCATCACGATTACCGAGAAGCCAACGAACCGTTACTCATTCGACTCTTCCACTTCTCAATCACTGCCCAAACGACTTCTATAAATACCCCAATCGTTACTTCTACAATATCTTCAAATTTTCAGAGGTAAGTTACCATATTCTGCATTCATCCCTTCTCTATGCTTTCCTCTTCATTTTCTTTCTCAGAAAATTCGTTATAGTTATGGCTAAAACCTCCAAAAAGGTACCTCAGAAAGAGGGCACTACTTCTTCATCACGCCCTGTCCAAGGGAAAACCAAAAACACCTTCTAGTATTGAGAAGTGTACTCCTGGCCACTTTGATACGGTCTCTAATTTTACCATTGAAAAACTACCTTCCACACTGCGTCAATGGGAGCCCATATCTCGGTACATCAGTGTGGTGACCAATACGAAGAGAGTTAAGGTGGGCTGCCGATGGGGGAGGAAGTGCAAGTAGAAATCCCCACCATTGAGGAAAGCATAGTAACAGATAAAATTAGCTTCCTTAGCGTATACACATACCCCTTCACTCTAGGCCCTGTAGATTCTTCTTCCCAACCAATAGATCCGGTGATTATTGACTTTTATCATCAGTACTGAGTGACACTCGGTAAGATCTATCCTTCTTTCTGGAGGATTGATTACATGCTTAGATATTTCTCCAACAGGGTCGAGGGAATGACCTTCACCCTCAATAATTAGATCAGATTGTACAGCCCCCCTCTCTTCCGAAGGGGGTTTAATCAAGCTTCACCATCGATCCACCAAGATATTTTTAGCAAACACCGATGAGGTCAAAGATTGGGGATGGATAAGCCAGTTTGTCAGGGTAAGAATTTCGGACATCATCCCTGCTGATAGGATTCCTTTCCCAGAGGAATGGAACATGAAGCGTAAGTGTCGCTACATCTAGCAGATTTTATTGCCCCTTCTCCTTCTTTTGAAACAATCTTCTTTCGATTATTAGACACCGTTTGGTTCCCCGGCGCGATTCAAAATCTTCCAGGATGGATCAAACTATTAGAGTCTACTTTTTCATACAGCGAGCGTGTTTGGCATGATTTGGCCAAAAGTCGATGGTAGGCCAAGAACCATAGTATGCTTTTGTTGTTGTCATTACCAAGTTTCATATAAGTATTCTTTGTGGTGGTAAGTTTAAAACATCATGCCTTTGCAGGCCTTGGAGATGGCGTGTTGATGATACTGGCTCCTCCTGGTGAAGAACAAACCTTGAAATCCAACAAGATTAAGAAGAGGAAGAAGGAGGCGTCAGCAGAGTCCCCAGAATCAAAGAACCCCAAGGTCTACAAGCCTAATACCGATGCCAAGGTCTTGACTTCGACTGCTGCGACTAGCCTTCATGAAGAAGATGATGATGGCGATCGCCCTTTGGTACAAAGGGTAAGACGGAGTGTTGATGCTCCACAAGCTCTTGGTTAGAAGGTGGATAAGATGAGGGTGGTCGATGTGGAATAGACTCGTGCTGAGATGACCCTAGAAGAGGGTTGGGCGCAGTCCCTGAGCCTCAATTTGGACATGTACAGTCTGTGCCAGTGAATCCTCGACTGGCGAGCTAGGAGGGCTTGAATCTGAAATTATTCAGGGTCGAGAAGAAACCCTTATAGAAATTGATATCGTGGGTGGCTTTGAATTGGGCCCTTCATTTTCTCCGGGGGAAATAAGGGATGCCTAGAACAAGTGTGATGCCGATGTTGGGACCCCTCAGCGAGAGGATGATGCATTTAAGGATTACTTCATTGGTGTCGACGAGAACACGGATCTCGATGCCCCAGTATCTCTCGAGGAGTATGAGACGCTTCAAAAGCAGGTGATATTCTTGACATACAATTTACGCTTTAAATTTTTACCCTTGCCTTTCTAACTTCTTTGTTGTAGGTCAAGATATTTTATGACCAAGCCTTTTCTAAGCTTCAAGATGAGCTCTCATTCCATGAGGAGGAGCTTGAGAAGCTAACCTCGGAGCTAAATATGATGAAGGCTTCGGGAAGAGGAGTTGAGTGAGCTTCGGGCATGTTTGGAGGGAGTGCACCAGGAACTGACTAGTTTCGTTGAGCAGGTAATGTGGCATTTATGTGTTCATCATTTTATTCTTATAATTTGATGCATACTATCTTGTTCCACCTTTGCAGATTGGCCAAAAGGATGCCTTGGTGGGGCAACTTTAGGAAGAGGTTGCAGCCAAGGATACAGAGATCCTCAAGCTGAAGAGGCAGAATGAGTCCGTGACCTCGGAGAGAGCCCTTTTGCGGGAGAGTTGGAATTGAACCAGGATCTTCTTCAAAGTGCTTAGAAGGAGGTCACTGCATTATTTGTGGCCAAGGCTGAGGCCGATGAAGATGTGTCCTCATACAAGAGAGATGCCGCCACCACAAATGATCGAGCCAGATAGATATTCGAGAAGGACGAGCAGAAGCTGGCTCGAGTTGCTTATGCTCGTCTGCAAGCTAGGAGATAGGCCTTTGAGGAAGCAAGTGCTGAAGGTGTCAATATCTCTGCTGATATTGATAAATCCAGAACCTTGGAGAAAGAATCAGCACACTCAACTACTTCAGATGAGGATTCCGGAAGTGATTCAGATGGTAGTGAGGGTGAGGAGTAGACCCGCATCATCCTCTCTACTTATCTTTTTCTTTTCTTTTTTGTGTATGGACTCTTTTGAGAATGCAAAGAGACCCTTTTGTTTCAAGTCTTCAAAATTTATTTTTCAGTGCTTATGCAAAGCTAGTCTTTTGAATTTTGATGTCGTCTCTTCAGAGGCCATACTTGGGATAGAAGAGACCCTCGAGATCGGGCACCATCCCGAGGCTAGATTGATAGCCCTTTTAGATCCCCTTTTGTAGTATCAGAGATCCTCGAGACCAGGCACCATCTCTAGGCTAAATTGATGTTGATAGCCCCTTCGAGCCTAATTTTATATTGACAAAGATCCTCGAGATCGGGAACTATCTCGAGGATAGATTGATATTGATGTCTGCTTAGAGACCATAATTATAGTAACAAAGATCCTCGAGATCGGGCACCATCTTGAGGCTAGGTTGATACGAGAATCTTGACCCCTCGAACACTGTATGACAATATCATTCATATGACATGGCCATGAAGTGACCGAGGTGGTACCACTGGCACACTTCCCTAAAAGTGATATTGGCCTAGTCAGAATTAATTGTCATTCAGAGTAGGCAAAGAGTCGCCGCTTGCTCTATATATGAGCTTGCTTTCCTCTCATTTGAGGAATTTGCTATTTTGATCAACTGTCATTCTTGTAGAGCTTATCTATTAGTGCTTCCATCATTTTAATTCAAAGCTTTCATTTAAGTTTTCGTGTCCTTCCTCTTGTTTCACCATAGTTATGGCTGCTACGCCCAAATCCTTTCACCAAGAAGAGAAGAGTTCCGCTTCTGCTTCCCGCTCGGTCGGTGGTACACCTCCGGTGTCTGGGGAGCTAACCTTGAGATACTTTGTCTTGAGGAGGGATTTTACGTTAGAGAGACCATCCAATATCTAGGTCCATTGGGAGCATGCATCGAGTTTCATCTCATCAATAGGAGAGGAACACCTCGAGGCGGTTAGGAGAGACTGCGTATGGGGAGAAAAGGTGGTACTACAGGTACCTTCTATTGAAGAGAGAATCATGGTTCATGTAGAGGGGATTTTGAACGTATACACGTACCCCTTTACATTGTGCCCTCTCAATAGATTCATGCTCTAGTTTTATAGAAGATATCGGGCTACCCCGGCATAGGTTCACCCGTCATTTTGCAGGATATTGTTGATGATAATGTACTTTGCAGATAAAGCCGGGCTCGATTTCAGCCTTATCCATCTTATTAGATTGTACCAGCCCTTGCATTACCGAGGCCTGACTACTCTACTACGTCAGTCGACCCAGCTATTTGCTGCTAGTAATAAAGAAGACGGGGACTGAGGGTGGATGAGTCGATTTATCCGAGTGCGGACTGTCGATATTATCACCGCAGACTTCATGCCATTTCTTAAGAAATGGAATTTCACACGTGAGTGGTACACTTGTGCTTTTATCTTTTTTTTTCATGGTGGAGGCAGACTCCGTAAATCAATTTTCCTTCTCTTTTATACAGCAAACCCGTAGCTACCATATGAGGTCCCCAACTTGATGGATTGGACTCGAAAACTAGCAACTTGATCGACTTACGATGAGCATAAGTGGCGAGATTTGTCCAAGGGTAGATAGGAGGCAAAACACCACGGTACGTGCAGTGTGGTTTATATTTTTTGAAAGGTACTTTATTTTATGTGTATTAACTCCGTCACCGCGGGCATTGGAGAATTTTCTAAGATGAGACTGTGCTGCCTTAGAGAGGAGGAAGGATCGCCGACTTCGGGGCCAAGGAATGATAAAAAATGCAAGGATCCCCGAAGGATGAGGGTGCTCATAGCGAGGCAAGCCCTGATCGGATTCTCAAAGAAGATGTATCGGCTGAGCTTGCAGCACACGAGGCTTCTAGCCTCAAAAAAATGGTTCCTACTTTGTCGCCGTCTTCTTTTCCCATAGAAGGTACTTCGAGGGAAAAAGATTTTCTCCCGCCGTCTTATTTTCCCTTCTAAAGTACTTCGAGGGATAAAGATTTTTTGCCGCCATCTCCCTCTCCAGTCGAAGGTACTTCGAGGGATACATGTTTTCTGCTGCCATCTTCTTCTCCTGTCGAAGGTACTTCGAGGATGTTCTAAACTAGGTGTCGCACCCCTTTTTCTCCCTCCCCTTTTACAGGGAGGGAAAGGTCTAGGTTTCGATGTTTATGGGGTGTAATAACTCATTTCCCTTTGGGATTTGGGTATTTGAAGAGTTGCCACCTAACGAATTATGGTGCATTATGGCACCTAAACGATTAACTCTTAGATTGGTTTGGATTACTAGAGATTTAGGTAAGCGCTCGAAATAACCTCGAGGGGAAGGTGTTAGGCACCCCTCTTGGTCCACAATTATCGGTCTCCGTCGAACATATATTTATGAATTAGTCGATTAACAAATAAGTAGTTGAAACAAATAATTGCAAGTAAAGCACGTTGGACATTGTATAGCTCAAATAACAAGACAAAGATTTTGAACAAGTTGTGTATATATAGAAAAGTAAAGAAAAAGTATTTTTTGAAATGAGGGGTCCTAGGTTGGTTAGCCTACAAGATCACCCCATGCAATGTCCGGTAAACACTCATCAATGAGGGGCTACACGTGACATTAGCGCGTAGTCATCATATCCCATTCTACCTAAATTCCTCCCCTTAGTCATAGCCTAAAGCATTCTAGAACCTTGACAATGCCTATGTGTGCACTACCCGTCCCTTCTTTGAGGCCCTGGAGGTATTTTAGGACCTCTAAATCTGGGCAAACAACCCCTAAAGTGATTAAAAGGAGAAAATTCTAGGCGACAGGCAAGAACAATTTAGGACTGCATATAAATTTTTTGATGGGATTCTATAAACATGTGATCTATTCTCGAGCTAGTTGTTAAATTATTAATGCCAAGAATGTTAATTTTAACGATGAATTCGAGTTAAAAGGAGGCAGTAAACAAACCAAAGAGGGGCTGTTTCCCGGGCGTTGAGATGGTCGATGGGACCTCGGGGTCGGTGTTAGTATCAATCTCAAATTATCGAGGATAGCCGAGGATGGGATAATAGTTAAAGATGTAATTAGTAGGGCACTTTCGGCCAATATTAAGCTATAGAATGAAGAACAAGTTAAAAGGCGATGAATACGGAGATGGCCTCGGGCCGGTACCAAGTGATAAACAAGAAGAATGACCGAAGATAAATGGCTTTGAGCCAAGGGGAATAAGAAAATTAGAGAAGAGAAAGAGAGAAAAGATATTATTGCACTTTAGTAAGATAATTGGAGCCTTCTCACAAAGTGTTGGTGACCCCTCTTTTATAGAAAGGGGATGCCCAAACTTAGTACTACATGCACAGTATGACAAAAGAGAATAAGATGTGATAGCCTATTAGCTTTACATCGTATATGGTCTGGTGTCGAGCCGCTCGAGTAGATTTGATTGACCCCGGGTGCATTCCTCGGGGGGGGGGGGGGGCCTACATTTGTTGCAGCTTCAGCTGGAGTTATTCTTGGTAGGGCATCAACAGGTTTCGAGGGAAGCGACTGACCCGAGATCCCGTGCTTCCGGGATGACTCTTCGAAGCATTATGTCAAGGGGAAATCGGTCCCCCAGAATTCACCATACACAGATAGTGATAAGAAACAATATCGACATATTATTTCCCGATATCTTGTAGTGGCGTCGTGCCAATGGTGCTGCTCTCCTTTGACAGGTATTGAGGTGCTTCACCTTTTCGCTTCTTCAGGATCACCCAAAATGTTACGACCCTTTGCTCTTTGGAGTCGTACCATTACTATTGGTTCAGCTTCTATGAACGCATTGATTACACCTGCTGTTATGTTGTTTGAGGGCGGTAATGACGCTTCCGGTTGCTTTGCCTTCCCTATAAATGGGGCTCCTAATGGCTGGCTTCTTTATTCAAACTCCCTTCGATATCCATCTTCTTCTTCCTTTCCTACTATCTTGAATCTCTTACCATCTTGCCCGGTTTGAGGCGTGAGGCTTCGAGATTTTACGCCATATGTGTTTTGACTTCTTTTTTGGTCTCTTTTTGGTTGGATGGTGTTGCACCACCGTGATGTTGTTGCTGTTTTCAGATCAAGGTGATGAGGTGGAGGACCGATTCCTTCCAATCCTGGGGGGTATTTTAGGATTATGCACCGCTGCTCAAAAGGGAACTCGGATTATACACCACTGCTCACCCTTCTCCCTTGGCTTGGCGCGTTGCATCCCTTTTAGATTCTTGGGGGGTGTGGCAGCGATTCCCGCTGGCCGTTGTCTCCCGGGACGAGGCAACGTCTGAAGAAGTAGCTTGGTGGGATTGATACTGGCGGGGTTCATGACAGCCAGAATTTTCAACCAGCCACTTCTTGTTTCCTTCCCTCACCTCTATTGCCTTTTGAAGATTCCATTCTAAGGAATTAAGATGAGGTCCCCGAGGGTCTTGGACTTGGAAGATATTGCCTTTGAGGTCATATGCCTGAGGGGATAACGACAAAGATGCCACATAAAAAGTAGGCTAGACCCTTAGGCTTTTGCTGTATGCATATCTTTGGATTTATTTTTCGTGTGATAATTGTCACACCTCTTTTTTCCCGCCCCCGCGGGGGGCGTAGGGAGTTTTTTTCAATTAAAGGACAATCGAAACGGGATTTATTTGTTTATTTCAGTGTCGCCACTTGGAAGATTTAGGGTGTCCCAAGTCACCAATTTTAATCCCGAATCGAGGAAAAGAATGACTCTGTATTACAGTCTGCGCACCAGAAATCCGGATAAGGAATTCTGTTAACCCGGGAGAAGGTGTTAGGCATTCCCGAGTTCCGTGGTTCTAGCACGGTCGCTCAACTGTCATATTTGGCTTAAATATCTGATTTTTATACAATTATGAGCTCATGTGCAAATTTTATCTTTTTACCGCTTTTATTATTGTTATTATTATTTTTACAAGAATGTGAACATTTTAAAAACATGTCTTTGGATTGTGTCATATAAAATGCATCCACGATCCGGAACGTATTTTTATTCAATGTTTTGGGATTTGGATTTGGGTCGCATAAATGCGTACCCGTGTTTAAGAATGTATTATTATTATATCGCGCCTAAAGCGATTAGCGCTTTATTACTTTGGGGAAGGCCGTGAAATTTGCTAAACGGCCCATCCCGAAGTCTAAGTAATCAATTAAATTTTTATCGAGGGCCCCGCAATTTGTGTGTTTTATTTGGCAAGGCTCGTCTCATTTATTTTTAAAAGGATAATCCTAATGTGCCTACATTTTTTCCTATTAAATTTGTCTCTACAAAATAAAAGAGAAAATATTTTAATTTATTTACATGTTATTACCTAGTTACATTATACTAGGCATGTTCTCAGTTTGTCAAATTAAAAGAAAACTTAGCAATCTAATTTTAATCCTAGACCATTTACATGCTGAAATTAACCAATATTATTTAACTAAACAATATTTCTACCAAGTTCCTACTAGATGGCCTATTCGTTTGATTTTTACTTGACGGAGTTACTACACCATTTATTTATTTTTTGGCAATATGTAGATAGTTCAATCGTTAAGCTATCGTCGGATATTCCACTATATGTATTAAATTGCTACACTATTCTGATTTTTTGCAAACTAAATAAATTATACATACAAATAAAATTCAGAATATAATTAAAGCTAATTCAGAATTTCAACTCTTCATTTTTCGTATTCATGCTTCATATTCGGATTACAATAACCAGCGTGTCAGATGTGTACCTGATATTGGAAGCAAAAGAAAATGAAGATGAGAATCAGCAGCAGTAATAACAGTACAACACAGCAACAACAACCCAGCAACAGTAACAACCCAGTAACAGACCGGTGGAGTAGTAATCCCAAAACAAATGCTTCCAACTTTTATGAAACAACAACAATTAAGTTTGAATATTTTTCGGAATTTTTCTCTCTCTTAAATATTCAGCTCTTTTTTCTCTTTGTTTCAGATTCGTTTTTCTGTTCTGTCTCTTTTTATTCTCTTATTTCAGATTTTCTTCTCTCTCGCTCCTAATCTCTTCTATCTGTCTGTTCTTTTGTGTCAAGACCTCTCTATATATAACACATTCCCAAACTCAATTAAAATCAATCACTTTCTCCTACCAAACCCATTATCTTCCCACTCACCCCCATTACCTTAAATAAATATATCAACCGCACCCCATTATATTTTGTCCCTCATGCTTTCACTAAACAAATACAAGATTCCTCCCCACTAAATTTTGTCTTGTCCCCCCTTTATATTAAACAACTATATCACAACCCATCCCATTACATTTTGTCCCCCATGCTTCACATAAAAAATTTCAAAAATGTACAATTCCTAAACTACCCCTCCGACCTTACTGAAATTACCAAACTACCCCTGAACGTACCGCAAATTACCAAACTACCCCCATCAGCTATAACAAATCAATTAATCACACTCAACCAAAATATAGCCAATATGACCAATTTCTACACAAATTCAAACAACAAATCACATGAACATGATTTCTTCAACATTTCAACAACAAATCACATGAACACAAATTGAACAACAAAGAACAACTAAAATTTGATTGAACAATATTTTTAGCAACAAACAAACCTATTTTCAGATTCAACAACAATAACAACAAACAAGTATATTTAGATTTCTAAATTCAATAATATTGAACTTAAAATCAACTCTAACAACATTACAACCAACAATTCCTATATTAAACTTAAACAAGATTATGAGACAAATTCAAGAAATAATCATAAATGATAAACAAGAAATCAAACTATACAAATTTCGGATTCAAGATCAACCAAACAAAGTATGAACATGAATGAAAATATTCAATAACAATAACAAACAAACTTTGTTCAAACTTCGAATTAAACTTAAACAAAACAAATAAACATATTCAAATCACTAATCTTCAAATAATCAACTAATCTTTCTTAAATTAAATCCAACGAAACTTATAACAAAGATGCATGATCCAAAAATTAAAACCAAAACATAACTTCACATTAAATCACTAAATTAAAACCAACTTCAAAAAATGAATACGAATTAAATCTATATTAACAACAAACAACGGATTTAAACGATTTAAACTAACACCTTTCTACATTAAAACTAAATCCTCTTAAAATTAATAAAACAAACTGAAAATAATTAAATTAAATCTTCAACTTAAATCTAACAACAATATAATTAAACTAACAATTTTTATCTAAAACAAAATAAGAAAAATAAAGCAAACTTATGCTAATTCAAAATCTGAAAATATCAAACAAATTATGGACGAAGCAGCAGAAGCAGCGATGAAGCAACAGTGACTACTCCAAACAGCAGCAGCACGACGAAGAGGAAAGGACGCAGCAGCAGTAAAACGATACGACATGACGAGGAAGATGAAGCAGAAACAGTCATGAACTTATTTGAACGTGCGGGGCTGCTGGAGGTCGACGAACCATTCATCGTCGCTGAATGGATGTAGCAGCTGGTCGTTTGGACTTGAGGTTGAAGGCAACCATGGACGTCGAGCTCAAGCTTGAGCTCGACGAGCTTCATCAATGGCGGATAGGGCTGGGGTCGTTTAGTTGAGCCGGGGTCGTGAGGGTGACGTGTGTGTATGTGTGTCGAGGGGATAAGCGGGGCGGCCATGGATGATGCTTGGAGAAGCTGCAAGGGGCAGCCATGGGAGGTGGGGTTTGGAAGGTGTGGAGAAGAAGAAACTAAAGGGGGGGGGGGGGGCGGATGGCTTAGCTCTTAGCGTTTTCTTCTTCTTTTTTTTTTTGTTTTGTTTTTTTTTGTAAAATGTAAGATAATAGGATGTTGGGTTATGGACTGGGTCGACCCAGTTCGAAATGGACTGGGTCGTTTGGGAAGATTGGGCCATTTTTTGGGCCTGTGGCTTGAAATCGAAGAAGAGGCCCAATTCCGACTTTCTTTATATTTTCGCTCTCTTTTCTTCTTTTATTTCTCTAAAACTAAATTATAAAAATACTTAAATTATTATTAAGAACTAAATTAAGTTATAAAAGCGCAAATTAACTCCAAATAACAATTAACGCACAATTAAGTAATAATTAAGCATAAAATTGTATATTTGGACATTAAATGCTAAAAATGCAAACGATGCCTATTTTTGTAAATTTTTATTTTTTTGTAAACAAACTTAATTACTAACAAATTGTAGAATTAAATCCTACATGCAAAATGCGACATATTTTTGTATTTTTTATTAATTTAGCAAATAAACATGCACAGACAAATACAAATAATTATTCAAAATATCACAAAATATCACAAAATTGCACACCAAAGAAAAATCATTTTATTTTTGAATTTTTTGGGAGTAATTCTCATATAGGGCAAAAATCACGTGCTTACAGCTGCCCCTCTTTGCCCGAAGACACGAAGGGTTTTCGTGCAAAGATAAAGCGAGCGATTTTTGCCCATCCGAGTACTCCGTGTGAAGCATTTTTTTGAAAAAGATTTGACCGAACCTTTGCTTCAAAGGTTTCCTACATATCCTGGGCTAAACAGGAATCAGGTCAATGTAGTTCGGGAAGTTTTGGTAGCTGGGACTACCGTGGGACTGCAATATTACTGTTGTTGCATGCTATTACTACTGCTTACCGATCTCCTTGTTACACCGTGCTTAAAAGAAAACAAGAAGCTAGGCTAGACTGCAATTTGTTCTTGTTGCCTTGCTTTCTTGTTTGCTTGCATTTTTTCCAGTGCTTTTCTTCTTTTTGACACATGCACTTGAGTTTGTGCTGGGACCTCTTATTGCAACCTTGTGCTTCCCAGTGTTGGGGATTTTTATTATTTCCTGCTGGGGATTCCTGTTGTAACCCTCTGTTTTATTGTCCTCTGACTTGATCTTGAAATGTATGCCTCTGTTGTATGGGCAGGCTTCCAATTTCAATACTTGAAAATTAAAGACTGAAATGTATGCCTCTGTTATCTGGGCGGGCTCCCAACTTCAACGCTTGAAATGTAAAGACTGAAATGTATGCCTCTGTTATCTGGGCGGGCTCCCAACTTTAATGCTCGAAATATAAAGACTGAAATGTATGCCTCTGTTATCTGGGCGGGCTCCCAACTTCAATGCTTGAAATGTAAAGACTGAAATGTATGCCTCTGTTATCTGGGCGGGCTCCCAACTTCAACGCTTGAAATGTAAAGACTGAAATGTATGCCTCTGTTATCTGGGCGGGCTCCCAACTTCAATGCTTGAAATGTAAAGACTGAAATGTATGCCTCTGTTATCTGGGCGGGCTCCCAACTTCAACGCTTGAAATATAAAGACTGAAATGTATGCCTCTGTTATCTGGGCGGGCTCCCAACTTCAACAACAACTTTAAAAATAAACGTCATTCCTCTCTTCAGGCGGGCTCCTGACTTAAACAACAACTTCTAAAATAAAATGCCTTTCCTCTCTTCAGGCGAGCTCCTGACTTCAACCAATAAATTGTCATTCTGTTCTTCAGGGGGGCTCCTGACTTCAACCAACAAATCGCCATTCTGTTCTTCAGGGGGGCTCCTGACTTCAACCAATAAATCGCCATTCTGTTCTTCAGGGGGCTCCTGACTTCAACCGATAAATCGCCATTCTGTTCTTCAGGGGGGGCTCCTGACTTCAACCGATACATCACCATTCTATTCTTCAAGGGGGCTCCTGACTTCAACAACAACTTTGAAAATAAACGCCATTCCTCTCTTCAGGCGGGTTCCTGACTTCAACCAATAAATCGCCATTCTATTCTTCAGGGTGGCTCCTGACTTCAACCAATACATTGCCATTCTGTTCTTCAGGGGGGCTCCTGACTTCAACAACAACTTTGAAAATAAACATCATTCCTCTCTTCAGGCGGGCTCCTGACTTCAAGCAATAAATCGCCATTCTGTTCTTCATGGGGGGGCTCCTGACATCAACCGATAAATCGTCATTCTGTTCTTCAGGGGGGCTCCTGACTTCAACAACTTTTCAAAAAATGTCATTCCTTTCTTTGGATGGCGAGATTTTAACAACCTTTTTTTTTAAAAACGCCTTTCCTTTCTTCAGGCGGGCTCCTGACTTCAAACAATAAATCGCCATTCTGTTCTTCAGGGGGGATCCTGATTTCAACCAATAAATCGCCATTCTATTCTTCAGGGGGCTCCTGACTTCAACCAATAATGTCAAAAATAAATCGCCATTCTATTCTTCAGGGGGGCTCCTGACTTCAACCAATAAATCGCCATTCTATTCTTCAGGGGGGCCCCTGACTTCAACCAATAAATCGCCATTCTATTCTTCAGGGGGCTCCTGACTTCAACTTTAAAATAAAATGCCATTCCTTTCTTTAGGTTGGCGAGATTTCAACAGCTTTTTTTTTCAAATTCAAACTTCTTTTTTTTAAATTATCCTAGGAGAAAATTCATCAGACTAGATTTTGATCCTAGGAGAAGATTCATCCGACTAAGATTTTATTATATTATCTTGGGAGAAAGATTTCATCGGACCAAGATTTTGACTCTAGGAGATAAATTGTCAAACTAGGTCCATTTTGTTGTGATCTTAGGAGAAAGATTCATCGGACTAAGATTTGATATCTTAGGAGAAAATTTCATCGGACTAAGATTTCTATCTTAGGAGAAAGATTCATCGGACTAAGATTTGATATCTTAGGAGAAAAATTCATCGGACTAAGATTTGATATCTTATCTTGGGAGAAAAAATTTCATCGGACCAAGATTTCTATCTTAGGAGAAAGATTCATCGGACTAAGATTTGATATCTTATCTTGGGAGAAAAATTTCATCGGACCAAAATTGTATCGGGAAAGAAATTCATCAGATTAGGACTTTTATCCTAGGAGGAAAATATAAAGATCAATGATTTGAGAAACTTACCTTCGTAATTTCTTCTTTTCTTTTCTCCTTCCTTCGTGCTGCTTTGTTCTTGCTTGCTGGGGATAATACCACTGTGGGAGTCTCCTTTCTTCCCCTCCTTCAAATTCAATTTTTTTTTTGGTTTTTTTTTTTAATTTTCTCTCAACACTGCTGGGGATAAAAGTGTTACCTTCTTGGGATAAAGTTGTTGAGGATAACGCTGCTTTGGGAATTTTATCCCTTCAAATCGATGCTTCATTCTTCTGGAAGCTGCTGGGGATGACAATGGCTTTTGCTATTTCTAAACACCAGTTTCATCTCTTTGGTTCTGTCTGCTGGGGAACAACTTCCTCCATTGGAAACTTATTATGTTGGGGGCAACCCTGGTTCAAAGATCACTTCCTTGGTGCTATCTTTATTCTTCCCCAAATGGGTACCTGATTTTCCAGGAAATTTTCTAACTGAAAGGAATATTTTCTGCCCCAGTTTGACAATCTTTCTTGTGGCATGCATTTCCGTTATAAATGCCATTTCTTTTACCTGTTTCCAATCAAATAAAATTTGTTAGCTTAAAATGCGATGGTTGGTTATGATATGCCTACTGGGATGGCTTTTCCCTTTCTCCTTCCTTGCTCTGCGTTCCACAACTTGTTGGGGATGATATTATTTGCTGGGAATAATCCCTTTCTGCTGGGGATAAACCTCTTCTTTTGTGGCATAGTTCGGAAACTCTCATTTTCTCGACCTTTTAGTCTCGTATGAATTTCCCAAATCATGCCCATTGCTCTCCTTAATTTGTCCACAGGCCTTGGCCTTGAGGTTTATAACCTTTGATTTCGGCAAGGATATCCCTCTTGACACTCGCCAATCCTTTTGTTGGGGATATCTTTCTTGACACTGGCCTCGCGCTTGTTCCTTGCTGACTATACCACTTGGATGTACTAGTCAGATCTCGTCTTGCATAATTGGAAAGCTGATGGCCTATTTTGAAGTCATTTCCCACTTATTCTGACCAGACAGACTCTACTGGGGAATTTTCTATGAAAGGAAAAGATAAAAGGGAACAGAATAAAAGACAACAGAAAAAGATGACTCTTTAACAAAAGAAACTATAAATAAAAACCTATCAAACGCAGACACCGACTCTAATGGTCATTACATGCATATGTGGCCTATCCTCCGTCGTCAATCGTCTTTCAAGATCTTCCCTTGACTATCCCCCATCTGATTCCCAATCTTATTCGACTTGTAGTGCCCGAAGGGTTTTCACTATCAAGCCTCTCTCATTTTGGTTTTTCTCTCAGCTTTCATCGCCTTATGGTGTCCGTGAAGATTTTCACCGATAAGACTCTCTCATTTGTATCACTTTCCAGCTGGGGATTTGGAGTGTTGCCGGTATGACTCTCTCTGCTGGAGATTAGAGTCCTTTCTGCTGTGGAACAGAATGTTATGTTCGCCGGTAAGACTCTCATTTGTCTGACTTGGCATCTTTTGCAGACTGATCAGATGGTCTTTCTTTGGACCGTAATGTGGGTTTTTGGACAGGCTAGAAAGAAAGGGTATTAAAAGCTCAAAAACAAAATAAATTTGGGGTTTAAAATTACAACTTTCGGAACCAATTTTGCTTACCACAAGCGCAACCCTTGCCCCAGTTTCTTGCTTGGGGATTATTTATTTTAAAAAAAAAAAATTAAAAATTTTTATTACACCATGCACACTGTGACCATTGTAGCCATTATGCACCCTATGACCGAGCCGTGAAGCACCTACGTATCCTCTTTGAGGAATCAGGTCAAACGTAGTTCCCAATTCCTCTGTTTTCTTCTGACTTTCTTTTGTTTTTTGTTATCATTTTTCTCTTCTCTTTTTTCGTTTTTTTTTTGTTGATTTTTTTTTTCTTTACCTTCCAGGCTCATATTTCCTAGTCGTTGCTATTGATTCCGAACGAGGGGTACAAAAGAAAAACAAATAAGGCTCAAAAGGGGTAACAAAGGATAAAGTGTTTAGGTAGCAGAACAAAATGCCTTCGTCATTCCAGCCTTTAAAACATGCCAAGTGCAAACAACATAATTGAACATAGATTTATAGTCTCTTCCGATGGTGCTGGACTTGACAATTATGTTAAACATTTGCTTTTTCATTTGTCATTTCTAAAGCACTGTTGGGCGACACTCTCACTCTCATGAACGACCCTCATGCCAATTTGGCGAATCTTGCATTTAACGGTTTTCTTTACATTTTACTTGCCCCAGTTCCACATGACTCGGGCTCCAAATAATCTCAAACCGTTCTTATTTCCTTTAAATGCTTTGATCACTTTCCCAGGGTTTTATGATTAACTTTTAGGGTTAGGCCCAAACTGTGTGCGCATTTCATGTCCCTAGAATCGGCATTGAACAAAAATGAGAAAAGGACTAAACAAAAAGCTGACTGGAAATAAAAAAAAGACCGGATTTTACATTAGACTACCGGTGAAATGGTTTGAATGTCAAAATAAACAAAACAACCAGAAAAAAATCCTAACACAGCCTGGACAAACTTAAACAAATCGTATGACAAAAATGGACAGATAGGAAGGTTTGACACAAGACAACATCCGTATTACAATCTTAAGAATAATCCGGACAATAGAAATGACAACAAAATAGCCACCAAAAGCTTCTCTCTTGCTAACCAAGGAACGGAGCGTTCCCCCACTTCATCAAAACTGGCATCTTAGCCACTAAGCTTCGCATCAGTATCGCCCAGACCATTGCTAACTTCAATATCATCAACCTTAGTCAACAAGCTTCCAACGGACTCGAATGCTTCTGTCATCAGGCCTGATCCACGCAAAGCGTGCCTTTGGATCTTGTATTTCCGGCTTACCACAAACCAACCACCTTAACTTTCTTTGTGATTCAAAGCGAAACAGGTTAGAATGGACTCCGTCGGTCCCCCTTATTAATAACATCTTTTCCTCTTTTTTTTTTCATTTTTTTTTCTTTTTTTTTTGATTTTTTTTCTTTTCTTTTTTTTTCATTTTTTTCTCTCTTTTTTTTGTTGTGGTTGAATTTTATGGAGATTGCCTACGTATCATGACCCCGCATGAATCAGACCTTGCGTAGTTCGGACCAAATGAAAGGTAACAACAATGAGAATTTTTTTTTCAATTTTCATAATAAAACAAACTGGGTTTCAAAGGTTTAAAGATGACCTACAAACTTTAAAATCAAACAACCCGCATATTCTAATCAAAAGATTTACAAACTCAAAAACAAACGGCCCGCTTCCTTTTCCCGTTTGACAAATGCAACCAAACGGCTATTTTTGCAAATATGGCCCTTTCCAAATCTCACATGAATTTTGAGGCCGGGGAGGATTATTTTGACACTTTACCAACTTGTCCGTTCTTTTACGAAAATAACCTTTCGATAACGGAAAGATACTCTAAGGCTATTTCGGCAAGAACGGTTTAAGACGCGGCCGAAGCTTGCTCGGCTTATTTTGACCAAAAATCCAAACGATATTCACCTGACCGTTGACTCTTTGTTTTTTTTTTCTTTTTTTCAAATTACAATAAAAACCTGGTGTTACAAACACGGCCCTTTAGTGCCTCGGGGGCAAAGATTTTTAAGGCTGTGTGGGTCAATTGGACCAAATCTTAAAAAATGACCCAAAGGTGGCTGTTTATGCAAAGTCAGCCTTCCGGCGTCCCTTTCGGGAACATTCGGCTATGTCTTGATAAAACAACGCCACCCAACTTCTTAAAAATTTGACATATATATATATATATATATATATTTTTTTTTTTGCGCTATTTTTTGCAAAAGGGGAGGTTGGACATCACCCGACTTATTTATGACAAAATTAAAATTTTGACATGTTTTTTTTGTATTTATTTGTTTTTGGGTATTTTAGCAAAAGGGGGGGTTGTACTCGATGAGGGTTGCCTACGTATCTCACATCCGGTGAGAATCAAACCCGCGTAGTTCGGGCAAAATAACCGAACTATTTTAAAACAGAATTTTTTTTCTTTTTCAGCAACAAATAACAAAAACACTTTCCAAGCATGACTCTTTCATTTTCATTTTGGCATTTTCGAAAAAAAAACTATTTTAAAAATAAGACCTTTTTTTTATTGTCATTTTTCAGAGGAAGACAAACTATTTTCCTTTTTTATTATTTTGTTTTTCTTTTTTCTTTTTTGAAAAATAAGACAGAACAACGACTTTTTTTTTTCTTTCTATTTTTCTTTGCTTTTAATAAAACAAACTAATAAGACACATTTTTTTTTCAAAATTTCGGCAGAGTTTTGACATTATTTGGGCATTGGTTTTTTACAAAAATAAACAATCAATTCCCTAACCGTTATTTCCTTTTTTTTTCAATTTCAAAATATTATTCCTGATATTCAAAAGTCAGTCAACACACAAATCCGGATCAAATAAATGCGCAAGTAGCAGCAAGTAAGATGCATCAGGATGGTCATTTTTATTTTTTGGTACACCTGTCCTAGACAGACCCAACCCCTGTGTTGAGCCTCCAAAGTCAAATGCATGTGATGCAAACAAACGCTCCTACTAAGGATCCGGCATGAAGCTGAGTTATTCTAAGTGAAAAAAAAACCTGAGGCATATTGTTCTAGCCCTGGCTCACCCAAGTGGACAGCTTGAGCCGAAGTGGGGGCAACGTACCGGGAGCACGAAAGTCTGCCCGGCCTAGTTACTTGTCCCAACTTCGTCTTATTTGGTATGACTTCTAACAGAAAGGTGGGCCACGCGCACGTGTACACCATAAGTTCAGAAGACTCAGAAAGAAGAAGGGTTTCGTAGCAGTTGTATATACACAATTCAGATAATATTAAAGCGGTAAAAGCATCATTTAGCACATTAGGCATATATCATGTAAAAATCAGATAATAAATAAAGCCAACTATAACAATTATTTTAAGCTCGAATTCTTAAACCCTGAACCAGTGGTTCTGGGTCCAAATTCCCCAGCAGAGTCGTCAGAGCTGTCACACCTCCTTTTTTCCGCGCCCGTGGGGCGCAAGGGAGTTTTTTCCAATTAAAGGACAATCGAAACGGGATTTATTTGTTTATTTCAGAGTCGCCACTTGGGAGATTTAGGGTGTCCCAAGTCACCAATTTTAATCCCGAATCGAGGAAAAGAATGACTCTGTATTACAGTCTGCGCACCAGAAATCCGGATAAGGAATTCTGTTAACCCGGGAGAAGGTGTTAGGCATTCCCGAGTTCCGTGGTTCTAGCACGGTCGCTCAACTGTCATATTTGGCTTAAATATCTGATTTTTTTACAATTATGAGCTCAAGTGCAAATTTTATCTTTTTACCGCTTTTATTATTATATTTTTAAAGAATGTGAACATCGTTTAAAAACATGTCTTTGGATTGCGTCACATAAAATGCATCCACGATCCGGAACGTATTTTTATTCAATGTTTTGGGATTTGGATTTGGGTCGCATAAATGTGTACCCGTGTTTAAGAATGTATTATTATTATATCGCGCCTAAAGCGATTAGCGCTTTATTAATTTGGGGAAGGCCGTGAAATTTGCTAAACGGCCCATCCCGAAGTCTAAGTAATCAATTAAATTTTTATCGAGGGCCCCGCAATTTGTGTGTTTTATTTGGCAAGGCTCGTCTCATTTATTTTTAAAAGGATAATCTTAAAGTGCCTACATTTTTTCCTATTAAATTTGTCTCTACAAAATAAAAGAGAAAATATCTTAATTTATTTACATGTTATTACCTAGTTACATTATACTAGGGATGTTCTCAGTTTGTCAGATTAAAAGAAAACTTAGCAATCTAATTTTAATCCTAGACCATTTACATGCTGAAATTAACCAATATTATTTAACTAAACAATATTTCTACCAAGTTCCTACTAGATGGCCTATTCGTTTGATTTTTACTTGACGGAGTTACTACACCATTTATTTATTTTTTGGCAATATGTAGATAGTTCAATCGTTAAGCTATCGTCGGATATTCCACTATATGTATTAAATAGCTACACGATTCTGATTTTTTGCAAACTAAATAAATTATACATACAAATAAAATTCAGAATATAATTAAAGCTAATTCAGAATTTCAACTCTTCATTTTTCGTATTCATGCTTCATATTCGGATTACAATAACCAGCGTGTCAGATGTGTACCTGATATTGGAAGCAAAAGAAAATGAAGATGAGAATCAGCAGCAGTAATAACAGTACAACACAGCAACAACAGCCCAGCAACAGTAACAACCCAGTAACAGACCGGTGGAGTAGTAATCCCAAAACAAATGCTTCCAACTTTTATGAAACAACAACAATTAATGCTGATTTCAAACAATGAAAGAAAGCGGAAGATTTTTTAGTTTTTTTTTATTTGAAAGTTTGAATATTTTTCGGAATTTTTCTCTCTCTCAAATATTCAGCTCTTTTTTCTCTCTGTTTCAGATTCGTTTTTCTGTTCTGTCTCTTTTTATTCTCTTATTTCAAATTTTCTTCTCTCTCGTTCCTAATCTCTTCTATCTGTCTGTTCTTTTGTGTCAAGACCTCTCTATATATAACACATTCCCAAACTCAATTAAAATCAATCACTTTCTCCTACCAAACCCATTATCTTCCCACTCACCCCCATTACCTTAAATAAATATATCAACCCCACCCCATTATATTTTGTCCCCAATGCTTTCACTAAACAAATACAAGATTCCTCCCCACTAAATTTTGTCTTGTCCCCCTTTATATTAAACAACTATATCACAACCCACCCCATTACATTTTGTCCCTCATGCTTCACATAAAAAATTACAAAAATGTACAATTCCTAAACTACCCCTCAGACCTTACTGAAATTACCAAACTACCCCTGAACGTACCGCAAATTACCAAACTACCCCCATCAGCTATAACAAATCAATTAATCACACTCAACCAAAATATAGCCAATATGACCAATTTCTACACAAATTCAAACAACAAATCACATGAACATGATTTCTTCAACATTTCAACAACAAATCACATGAACACAAATTGAACAACATAGAACAACTAAAATTTGATTGAATAGTATTTTTAGCAACAAACAAACCTATTTTCAGATTCAACAACAATAACAACAAACAAGTATATTTAGATTTCTAAATTCAATAATATTGAACTTAAAATCAACTCTAACAACATTACAACCAACTATTCCTATATTAAACTTAAATAAGATTATGAGACAAATTCAAGAAATAATCATAAATGATAAACAAGAAATCAAAATATACAAATTTCGGATTCAAGCGATTTAAATTACCATTCTTTTATATTAACATTAAATCCGTTTTAAATTAATAAAACAAACTGAAAAATATTTAATTGAATCTCAACTTAAATCTTAACAACATTATAAATAAACTAATCAATTTTTATCTAGAAATAAACAAGAAAAATGAAACAAAACAAACTGAAAAAAATAAAACGATGAACATGAAATTAATATCAAACATATTTGATTTCAAATCCGAAAAATATCAAACAAATTAACAGACAGAAACGAAACTTACAACTAACCGGAAATGAGAAACGATGAACTCGAACGGACACGGACAACTCGAACAAAGCTTGAATAAACGGGGTCTGTTTGGTGATAATAGAAGCTGGACGAAGTAGCAAATAGCAACGTCCATGGCGGGCAGCAGCAGCGATCGCGAGCAGCAGGTGAAGGAGCAGCGGCGTGTTTGGTTACGTGAAGAAGCTGGCGCGGGCAGCAGCCATGAAAGCAGATGCAGCTTGACGTTTTCGTTGGTGCCGAAGAAAGACGACGAAGCAGCAGAAGCAGCGATGAAGCAACAGTGACAACTCCAAACAGCAGCAGTGCGACGAAGAGGAAAGGACGCAGCAGTAGTAAAACGATGCGACATGACGAGGAAGATGAAGCAGAAACAGTCATGAACTTATGTGAACGTGCGGGGCTGCTGGAGGTCGACGAACCATTCGTTGTCGATGAATGGATGTAGCAGCTGGTCGTTTGGACTTGAGTTTGAAGGCAACCATGGACGTCGAGCTCAAGCTTGAGCTCGACGAGCTTCATCAATGGCGGATAGGGCTGGGGTCGTTTAGTCGAGCCGGGGTCGTGAGGGTGACGTGCGTGTGTGTGTGTCGAGGGGATAGGCAGGGCGGCCATGGATGATGCTTGGAGAAGCTGCAAGGGGTAGCCATGGGAGGTGGGGTTTGGAAGGTTTGGAGAAGAAGAAACCAAAGTGGGGGGGGGGAGGGGGCGGATGGCCTAGCTCTCAGGGTTTTCTTCTTTCTTTTTTTTTTGTTTTGTTTTTTTTTTGTAAAATGTAAGATAATAGGATGTTGGGTTATGGACTGGGTCGACCCAGTTCGAAATGGACTGGGTCGTTTGGGAAGATTGGGCCATTTTTTGGGCCTGTGGCTTGAAATCGAAGAAAGGCCCAATTCCGACTTTCTTTATATTTTCGCTCTCTTTTCTTCTTTTATTTCTCTAAAACTAAATTATAAAAATACTTAAATTATTATTACGAACTAAATTAAGTTATAAAAGCGCAAATTAACTCCAAATAACAATTAACGCACAATTAAATAATAATTAAGCATAAAATTGTATATTTGGACATTAAATGATAAAAATGCAAACGATGCCTATTTTTGTAAATTTTTATTTTTTGTAAACAAACTTAATTACTAACAAATTGTAGAATTAAATCGTACATGCAAAATGCGACATATTTTTGTATTTTTTATTAATTTAGCAAATAAACATGAACATACCAATACAAATAATTATTCAAAATATCACAAAATTGCACACCAAGGAAAATTATTTTATTTTTTGAATTTTTTGGGAGTAATTCTCATATAGGGCAAAAATCATGTGCTTACAATAATCCCCTTGCGGGCTTCTATAACCATGTGTAAGGACCCCTTGAGAACTGTTTGTTTATGGATTTCTATGAATATGTATATTCTTTTTCTTGGCTCCTGCTTTCTATTCTTGCCTTGCTTTTATATGTTATCATGCCCTTCCTTGAACGTCTTCCTCCGTTGTTAGCTGCCGATGCCTGGCTCGGACACGAGCATTTTTCCCGATCTTCTGTTGATTGGTATGGATTCTTTTCGAGCCTGTTGTTTTACTTCGGATCGAGCCTAAGTTGATCTGATAGGCTCAGGCCATCGGGTTCTCCAAATCGTATGGAGAAAGTTGGTGGAGTCCTGGGTCTCGAGAATGGTATCCCGAGTGAAGGTCATTTTTTGGTACTTGGGGATCCCTTCCGGACTGTTTGTAGATAGCCCTTTAGAGCAAATGCGATTGACTTCTGCTAAGGAGTTTCACATACTCAGGTGCTACCTCAATCCTTCCTGGAGCCTTTGATTGGTAAAAATGGCTTCATGTAGTGTCCTTTGTGTTCTGACCCTGAATAAGACCAGTAACCTCGGGCCGCTGGATCCTTACCTTGAAGGCGCGGGTAGTGTCTTTGGACTTCGTAGTGACCTTTGAGAGGAGGCTTTCCCAAGGGCTGGTGGTTTTAGGGACGTCGATGGCTTATTGAATGTGGTCTCCGGGTGGAGGTCTGCCTAGGTTTGAATCATCCAGATCAACATCCAGGGCCTATTCCGTATGATTATATGTAAAAAAACAATTACATTTACTAGCTGGCTTCCATTGGCGGAGGCCTTTGAGGTCGTGTGCCGATCTTGTGTTGGCGAAGGCATTGTTGGCCTACTAGGGATGTGTCTAAGTGCGATGGAGTCCTCCGGGGTTTGATATTATACCGGCACCGGATATGATGCTGATGGCTGGTGCCCTTGGCTGTTTTTGAATTGTCGTCGTTTTTCCCATATGCAATGTGAGGCTACTTTCGCCTCCTCGGGGAAGTTGTAGATTTCCTGGTGGGCAACAACGATAGTGAGATATGTGCTTCATGATGCAACAAAGCTTTTTTATTAAGGTGAGGCCATTTCACGCTTCTGAGGAGAATGTATCGATATCGAGCCGGGTGCTTCCAGAGCCCTTGATTCCTGATGACGGTTCTCTCGGGCCCAATAGGATTGGACCAACAGGAACATGATTGGCCGCTGCATAGGTTTGCCGGTCTTACTTCGTGGTGAGTTTTTGCATGATTCTTCTACGTATCTTGTGTCCTTCACCCTCTACTAGATCTTTCTTGTGTGGGCCTGTGACTAGCTTAGGTCCGAGCTGCTTTGTCAAGGGGCCAAGCCTCAGAAGATTCTAGATGAGGGCGAGCCCCTTAGGCTCCTTAGCTAAGAAAAGACGGATGAGCTGCAGTATCGGTGATATGAGGCGTATCAGAGTCCAAACTATGAGAGCTATTTGATGAAGCATGTGATTTCTTGTAGTACGTGTTTCCCCTTTCTACTTTTAAGGCTACCCCCCTTTTGTTATATCAGTTGCAGAAAAAGACTGAGGTCTTGGAGTACCTCAAGGGTGACGTCAACCGCGTCGGAGTTGCTCATGGAGAGCTAAAGGCTGAAGTATAGGCTCAAGCTTCGGAGGTGACGAATGCCTTGGCCAAGGTCTCTGCCTTCGAGGTCCAATTTCTTTTGACTTGTGGCAGCGCTTGGTATGATTGGGAAACTTGGAATCTGATCTTCTAAAGTTTTAGAGCTGAGATAATTAATGCTTGGGCCGTAGTGGCACTAAGCCGAACCAAGGCTGATCGGGAGATAGCGACTCATATGAAGGGTGCTGTTGAAGCCCGAGTTGGGCTAAAGTGAACCCTCGACCAAGAGAAGAGGATTAAGGAATACGTTCGTTGCAGATCTCGAAGAGAAGTACTCGAGGAGGTTGGTGCAAGAGGCTCCTATTTTCCAGGAGGAATTGGCTCGAGTAAGGGGGAATAATCGTAGCGCTTCGTCACTTCTTGCTGAAGTTGCGGATGACGAACTTTGACGAGCTGTAGCCCTTTTAGTGTGGAGTGTGGATTTCTTCGCTTTGTCACTTTGTTTCTGATATATGCAGAATATGCCTGTAGTTGGAAAATGCGCCTTTTTTGCACATGTAATATATAAGAAGGAATTTGAAGCTTTATATCTTTCGTACCTTTTCTTTGTTATTGCTTTTGACCGGGCGGTCTAGTTTTGATGTTCGACGGGATCCTCGCAGGTCCGGAACTGATTGGACAGGTCTGGGGGCTCTTAAGCATGATCCTTGACGTGAGCAGGCACCGGGGCCTCGGTGCTTGGCCTGACTATTTAGGCTTAGTCTCCGAGTCGGGCTTCGGTTACAGCCTTCTTACCCTTGAATATTTTGTTCTCGTGCGGGTAGGTAGTATTTATTTTTATCTCCTGTCCTTGGACATTTTTTGTTCCAAATGTTTTAGGTCCAGTCACTGAGTCGCATTGTGACTCGACCTTCAATTGACCCTCAATCTCTTTCCTGCATGTATGGGCGGATGACGATGGCCCTTTGTGTTTTGGGTAGAAGTGACCTTACAGGCACGTGTCTGGTAGGTTTACTCGGCCGGAGACAATGGTACTTATGCCTTACCCTCAGGAATATTACATTTTTCGGGTCCATTCTCCGAGTCGCATTGTAATTTGAGCTATAATCGATCCATAAATTTCTTAGAGTTTCTGGCTGGCAACGGTGGCACTTATGTCGTGGTTTTCGGATACAGTCTCCGAGTTGCATTACGATTCGAGCTATAATCGACCCTTAAATTTCCTTGAGTTCCTTGCAGGCGACGGTGGCACTTATGCCGCTTGGTCATTAAGACCTTTCAGTATGTGGCCTGGAGGCTTGCATAGTTAACTATTTTGGATCCTATATCTGAATCGGGTTACGATTCGAGCACATTTTAATCCTCAAGTTGTCAAAAAAATATTTAACTGGCGACAATGGCTCTTACGCTATTTGGTCGTAGAGACCTTTCAATATGAGTCCCATAGGCTTGCTTAGCTGGCGATAACGGATCTTACGATGTTTTTGCCTGTGGGAGTTTTTTGTAGGCTTTGTTTCTGCTCATTAAGGTCTTTTAGAGTATTTTTGCCTAACACGTCATCGGTTCCAGAAGAACCTTGATTACAAGTCGTTGTCGGCGATTTTTCGAGCACCACGTAAGGTTCATAGCTCGTAAGTCGAGTAGATCGACGCTCTTGCGGTTTGGACCCGACATGGTAGGAGCTCATTTTTTCCTATTGAGGGAAGCCTATTTTAACCGGTTCTTTCCGAAGTATATTCGGAGTAGTGCCCTGGGATTTTTAGCGATAGTCGTGCGTCCCTGAGTCGCGTTATTTTGGCTGTATCAGCCATTTTGACCATAGTCATATTCGTTTGCCGTAGCCATTTTTTGATCCCAAGTGATAGTTTAGACATCTACATCGAGGGCATGCCCTTTTGGGATTCTTACAAATGCGACATATAGCCTAAACTTCAGGATTTTCTTGCCTATTGAGGTGTTACATTTTGTCATGCCTATTGAGGTCTTACAATTTGTCATGCATATTAAGGTCTTATAGATTGTCATGCATATTGAGGTATTACAGTTTGTATGATGTAGAGTATATCTAGTTATGCCGAGTCTGCCGCTAGGATCTTACAGTTTTGGATTTTCCAGTGCATGGCGATTGGCGACAGTTTCCGAGTCATTGAGTTTGTTTAAGCTTGAAGACCGCTTCTTGTGAACTCGAAGTTTCATTGTGAGGGATTTGAGAGTCAGGGGTTCCGACCCTGTGGCCGTGTGGGCGCTAAATCGTTTAAGTCTCCAAGTATCTCCGGACGTATTACGCGGAGAGGCTTTTGTCGAGAGTATACTGTGACTTTCCCCTTTGGAGAATGAGATGTTGGAAGATATTCTCTGATCCATTTGCACAATACACATGTTTTTGTGTTGAGTCAATCTAGTTTAGGTCAATTTTGGTTGCTCCGATGATTTTCATGTTGCCTTACTTTGCGAAGGAGCCTTTTTTCATGGAAAAATGGTATTTTTTGATTGCCCGATATAATAGTACATGCTTCCTCTTCAGTAGGGTCTGATTACATCGACCGTTTGGCCCGATACATCGTTTCCCTCTGGAACCCTTGCTTGGTGTTTTCCCATCTCCTTCGAATCAGGTGGCTTCCAGGGAGGTTGCCCCTCGTTGTTTGAAAGTTGGATGTAAGGGTGGATTCGAGCAATTTGTGGACTTTCCCCTTTAGGCAGCTTTGCAGACGTCGCCTCATTAAAAACCTTGCTGGTATAAACCTTTCTTTTCTTAGGATAAAAACTCGGTCGAAGTGCAATGTGCGCTCTTTTGGGTGTCTCGAGGTCTCCTGATAGTGTTTGGCGTTCTGGTATCTCCGGTCGAGTGCCTGTATGGGGGTTAGTTCCTAATCTGAAATGAAACAAAAGGAATGGATGTACCTTGAAACGAGATAGGCCGGTGGCGCCTTGGGGTTAGCTTATTACGATTGCCCGAGGGCGTGAACGCGATGCGGATTTCTTTTATGTTGTCAAACCCAACCGGGGTTGAGACCTGATTCGCTCGTTGGCTTATTCGGGAGCAGGGGTACGAGCGCCGGTAGCACGTCGTGTATTGCAAATATTTCCCTTGTCACGTGTTGTTCCCCATAGACGGTTTTGATCCCATCCTTTGTAGGGAATTTTATCATCTGGTGGTGGGTGGATGGTACTGCTCTCATGTACTATATGCACGATTGACCAAACAAGGTGTTATATCTCATATCTCCCTCGATGACATGGAATTTGGTGTCTTAGGTTGTGCCGGCTACGGTAATCGGAAGGACGATTTCTCTTTTTGTTGTTTCACTCGCTATGTTGAACCCATTGAGTACTCGAGTGGAGGGCACGATCCGTTCAAGTAGTCCAAGATGTTCTATCACGCTCGACCTGATAATATTAGCCGAGCTACCTGGATTCACGAGAACACATTTTATCTGAAAATAATTTACAAGAAAGGAGATTACCAGGGCATCATTGTGGGGTTGAGACAGGGCCTCGGTATCTTCTTCGCTGAACATGAGGGCGTCTTCGGGGATATATCCCCGAGTCCGTTTTTCCTTGGTGATGGATATTTTTGTTCTCCTCATTACGGGTTCATGCGGGGTATCGGCGCCCCCCATGATCATATGGATGACATTTTGCGGTTTTTTTCCTCGTTCTTCTTGGTTGCCTCCCTGTATCAGAACTAATTTTTGGCCCGATCGCTAAGGAAATCCCTAAGGTGCCCTTTGTTGAGCAACCAGGCCACTTCTTCTCGTAGTTGATGGCAATCCTCGGTCCTGTGACTATGTGTGTTGTTGAACTCACACACTAAGTTGTAATTTCTTGCGAAGGGTCCAACTATATTGGTTTGGCCCACTTGGCGTCCCTGATTTTGCCGATAGCGAACACGATGTCTGATATGTCGACGCTGAAGTTCTATTCCGATAAGTAGGGCACGTTCGTCGGCACCATGTTTCGATCGAACCTAGTTCTGTTGATGAGCCCCCGAGGATCCTGTCCTAGATCTATCCTCCGATTGTTGTGGGGTAGGTTGCGCCTCGGGGCGTTCCTTCTGTCTTCAAGGTACAGTTGGTACCTTTGTTTGCTTGGTTTCGACTCTTTTGCAAGGAGTTTATTTCGGTATACTGAGCCCGAAGGGGCTCCCAACTAGTCATCCTCCGCCCTAATCTTTGACTGGTTTTAGTTATGAACGTCCGACCAGGTCACAGCTTGGTATTCGATTTGATTCTACTCAACTGTTTTGAAGCCATCGAGCTCCATTCATTCAGGCCTTGGGTTTAGGACTCCACCGAATAGTCATTGGAGACTGGTGGTAGCTCCATCCGTTCCATCTGGAAGCGGGATATGCACTCCCGCAACATCTCGTTCTCTCTTTGCTTGATTTTGAAAACGTCAAATTTCCTCGTTGCTACCTTCATGGCTCCGTCATGTGCTTTTACGAAGGAATCAGCTAGCATGGCGAACAAATCTATGGATTTGGGAGCCAAGTTGTGGTACCACATCGTGGCCCCCTTTGAAAGCGTTTCTCTGAATTGTTTCAGCAACACAGACTCGATCTCTTCATTTTTTATGTCATTGCCTTTTACTGCGCAGGTGTAAGCACTGACGTGTTCGTTAGGGTCGGAGATACCGTTGTACTTGGGGAGTTTCGGCATTTTGAACTTTTTTGGGATAAGCTTCGGGGCGCTTCCTCGGGGAACGGCCTCTGAATGAACTTCATTGAATCCAAACCTTTGAGGACTAGGGGCGCACCTGGGATCTGATTGGCCTTGGAGTTGTAGGTCTTGAAATTTTTATCATTGGCTGCAATCATTCTCTCACCTGATTCGATCCTTTTGGTGTGGTCCTCGAGCATTTTTACGATGGTAGGGTCAGCCATGGACCTATTGTTGCTTGACCTTTCAGGTACACACTCGGTGGGGGGAGCCGTCTTTGATGCCGCTATGATGGGGGTTCTCGGATGTCTTTGCAGCTGAGCAATGGAAAGTTGTTGTGCGTCCTGTGAATCTACGTCCGCTAGGATTAGTCTAGGAGCGATATCAGGATTCTGCAGAGGTGCTCCAGCGGCCGGGATAGCCACGCCATTTTCCCCGTGATTTTCGAGGTTGTCGTTCTCAACTCCGTTTACCGAGCCTAAAATTTTGGCCTGAAATAAAAGGAACTTGGACAAGAAAAAATGTGATAGCTAATGTGTATTTGTGTAATGAAAACCAACAAAAAAAAATCAGTATTATTTTTAGCCCCACGGTGGGCACCAAACTGTTTACCGTGAAAATGGTAACAATAATTAAATTTATTTATGTTATTCTAAAAATACGTGATATATTCTCGAGCTAGCTGTTAAAGCAGTTAATGCTAAGAATGTTAAGTTTAACGATGAAATTCGAGTTAAATGGAGGCAATAACCAAACCGAAGAGGGGTGGTTGCCCGGGCGCAGAGATGGTCGATGGGACCTCGGGGTCGGTGTTAGTATCGATCTCGAACTATCGGGGACAACCAGGGATGGGATAATAGTTAAAGATATAATTAGATAGGGCTTTTTCAGCCAATATTAAGCTATAGAATGAAGAACAAGTTAAGAGGCAATGAATACGGAGACGACCTTTGTTCGGTACCAAGTGATAAACAAGAAGAATGACCGAAGATAGATGGCTTTGAGCCAAGGGGAATAAGCAAATTAGAGAATAAAAAGAGAGAAAAGATATTATTGCACTTGAGTAGGATAATTGGAGACTTCTCACAAGGTGTTGGTGAACCCTCTTTTATAGAAAGGGGATGCCCAAACTTAGTACTACATGCGCAGTATGACAAAAGAGAATGAGATGTGATAGCCTATTAGCTTTACGTCGTATGTGGGCTGGTGTCGAGCCGCTCGAGTAGATTTGATCGACCCCGAGTGCATTCCTCGGGGGGGTTCTTGTGTTTGTTGGAGCTTCAACTGGAGTTATTCTTGGCAGGGCATCAACAGGTTTTAAGGGAAGCGACTGACCCAAGATCCCGTTCTTCCGGGGTCACTCTTCAAAGAATTATGTCAAGGGGAAATCGGTCCCCCAGATTTCATCGTACACACTACCCATTTTCACTAATCACCCAATATTCGTTTACAAATTATTACAAACAAGATGAATAAATTAAATAAATAAATAAAAGAAAAAAAGAAGAAGTTACACTATAGGGAGCCTGAAGCAGGCCCAGGTGCTTTCCAAACCTCCAATAGCCTCAAATGCCAATTTCATAGACAATATCATTGTCTAAGTGCGTCAGTGATCCCTAAGGATCTCAAGGATTCCGGGCAGTGCTCACACCTAGACTTTGTAACTAAATTGAGTAAGTGAAGTGTGGAAGGGCCAGCCTCAGTGTGCCAGAGTTTAGAGGGATCTCAAATGTATCCCAAGGTAGTACACACACTAGAGGGGGAAGAACCTAGGGAGTGAGGAGTAAAGGGAGAGTGCTTGACATAGTTTGAAAGAGATTCAGTAGGAAAACAGTGTTAAAAGAGATTTGCTTGAAATATTTTTGTAAAAATAACATAGGGTGTTATTAAATAAGACAATTTTGAAAAGGGTAAGGTGATCAACAAACCAAATACATAACCAAAAGAGGTCCATCAACACTTCAATATATGGAATCAAACAGGTACACATATTCACTTAGGGGTAATGAGGGATTTGGGGTAAGTATAGAGCACATAGTAAGCACAGATGCACATGCGTACATAATCAGAGAAACCTTAAAGGGAGTTCAAGGGATTAAGGTATAACATGAACTTTAGAGTTAATACAGAATCAAACAGACTTAGGATAGCCAACTATTTTACACGGGAAGGTACATGCCAGAAATCAGAGAAACATAGTCACATTGGGGCATACTAGAAAGGGATTCATGAGCAGGCTAATCCTAAGGGGATATATTCAGAAGCATGCAGTAAAGAAGACAGTGAAATAAACTTGCTAGTTGCAGGTTAAACAAAAAAACCATAGATAAAATCATATTAGAATTTGACAAATTTAAGTAGTAGGAGAAGAATATTGTTTTGGCACTTGAATTGAAATTAGAACATACCAGTTAATAGATAGTAAACAAAAAGTGAAAGAGAACCCAATAGTTAGCATTGGCTTGCAGTCGGGTAGCTTAGAAAAGTAGTAAGTAACACAAAAGAGAGAAGAAAGCTTTGAGTGAGAGAGAGAGAGAGAGTTTTTGAACCAATGTGTTTGTGTGTTATGTTAATTAAAAATAGGGTACTTATAGTTTGAAAACAGGTAGAAAATAAGGCACGAATCAAAGTTCAACAATAATTATAGAACCATGTACTAATTAGAATCAAATCAATACAAGTATTCCCTTAATTAAGGGGTAATAACCAACGGTAAAGATCAGGACATGCTTAAGGAAAGAAAATCAAGTAAGGCATTAGGTACAAAACAGATAATTAGGGGTAAATACACAAGGGTTCAATTAAGAAAACAGTTAGTGAAGAATCAGCAAATAACACGGTTAACCAAATAAGGTAAGAAAACTAAATAAGGTTGCAGAATATGGAAATAATCGAGAATTAGCATATAGGAAATCAGTGAATCAAGGACTCAAAATAATACTAATTTGAGGAGAATAACATAGGTTCCTACAAATAAGCAAATAAGCCAAGCTTAAACACGAAGAATCGAAGGTCTAAAGGAATGTTTTCAAATCAAGCCAAGAAACAGGGAACTCAGAATCAATCGAAGAGAGAGTCATGAGTCAATGTTTATCATCTTAATAAAGTGAGACAAGGATAACTAGAGGTCGACACATAACTCTAGCAAGCACGAAAGTTAAACAATACTTATTCGATGAGAGAGAGGCAAGTCTTGAATAGTCAAGAAGAACACAAACACGTAGAATTGATGTAAGTTAGGCCAAGAAACTCAGTAGAAACATATTCAAGACAAGATGGTCACAGAAACTCAAAAAAGAGAACCAATTAGTCATGCTGATACATAGAACCAAATGAAGAAACCTAGAAAATTAGGGCTTTAAACATGGATGAGTTAAAGATGTAGTAAAATCATAGAATCGGTCAAAATGTGCAAGAAATGGAAGTTTAAACACAAAGAATCAGTTAAAAAATGTTTTAAAAGAAGTTATGAAACCCTAGTTTTTAGAAGAATGTGAAAAACACTTGAAATCAACGATTCTTGTAAAGATCTTAAGGACAATGTAGCAAACCCAAATCGTCCTAGATTTGTACAGATCTAGGAGGTTTAGAAAAGAAATTAGGGTTTCGAAAGAAACCCGTATAGAGATGAAGAAACCTGTATAGAAACCCAAGGATCGTAGCAAATACAATATGATCTTCCTTGAAATCACACTAGAGAAGCCAAGGACAGGTGGGTGACGAACCCTAGATGCAAGTCGGCATGGCCCTAGGCCCTTGAAGACCTTAGAGAAGGCAAGCAATGCATGAGAGAAGCCATTGGAGGCTTAAGAGACGATGAGAGGTCACCGGAGATGGCCGGAGATGGGAGGTCGGCGGTTGAAGATTAGGGTTAGGTTGAGAGTGTTTTGAGAGCAGAGAGGATCTTAGGGCAGAGGTGTGTAGAGAAATGGTTAGGATTAGGGGTCGTTTAGAATTAAAAAAGGAAAGAATGAATGAGGGTCGTTGGTCTTTTAGATCAACGGCCAGGATATGATGGGTTTTGGGTCGGGTAGGTGTAATTATTGACTAGATCGAGTATTTTAATCTGAAATTGGGCTGGCGTATTGGGTTTAATTGAGGCTAAAATTGAAATATAATTTGGCTAAGTTTTAAATAGCCAATTTAACCCTTTATAATTTATAATAAATAATAGATGATTTGTAAAAAATATTTCATGTACAAAATTAATTTAAAATAGGTATTTAACATTTTAAAAACATAATTGAAAATTAATAATGCTAATATTGCAATTATATGCAAATTTGCTTAAAAATATAAATGCAATTATAAAAAATTCAAAAAACATATTTAAGCAATATTTTGGCATAATTATAGGATTTAGATTTATAACAACAACAATTTGAAGGATAATTATTGGAATTTTATAAGTGAAAAGGGAAGAAATAAATAAATTTAAAACCTTTTAAAATTATAGAAAAATTATAAAGATCTTGTGCATGCTTATATGTGATGACCCGGCCAGTTGTCTCATCAGTTACCGCTCCATTTTCTCTATTTCTCCTTCATTATACTTTGTTTATCGTGTTATGTGGCATCGGGTTGGTCAGATCGAGTTGGGAAAAGATTTGGTAAGCTTTGAGACATTTAGTCTCTTTAGGGTGAATTTAAGTTGGAAAAGTCAACCGGATGTTGACTTATGTGTTAGAGGGCTCGAATGTGAGTTCCGATGGTTCGGTTAGCTTTGGGAGGTGATTTGTGACTTAGGAGCGTGATCGGAATGAATTTTGAATGTTCGTAGTGGGTTTAAGCTTGAATTGGTGAAGTTGATATTTTGGCGAATTTCGGTTGGTAGGCGAGATTTTGATATAGGAGTCGGAATGGAATTACAAGAGTTGCAGTAGTTCTGTTGTATCATTTGCGATGTGTGTGCAAAATTTAGGTCATTCTGACGTGATTTGGTTGGGTTTTTGATCGAAAGTGGAATTCGGAAGAGTATAGAAAGTTTGGCTTGAATCCGATGTGGTTTGGTTGATTTGATGTTGTTTGAGGTGTTTGGATGATTCAGACAAGTTTGAATGAGGTTTTAGGATATGTTGGTGCCTTTGGTTAAGGTCTGGGGGGCCGCGGGTGAGTTTCTAGGGGTTGAACGGATCATTTTGGAGTTAAGAAAATTGTAGAAAATCTGTTCAGCTGTTGCAGGGATTTTACCCTTTGCATCGCGAGTGGACCCTCGCGTTCGCGAAGTGTCCGTTGGGGAAGGCAAAGATTAAGCCTTCGCATTCGCGATGGGAGCTCTCCGTTCGCTAAGGGCTCAGTATTGGTGCATCGCATTCAAAAGATAGGTGTCGCGTTCGCATAGAATGAATGGTGAGGCTGAGCTTCAGCGGATTTAACTCATCGCGTTCGCGATGGGCTGAACGTGTTCATGGAGGTTTTCCTGGGTACAACATCGCATTCGTGATGGTCGTGTCACGTTCGCGAAAGAGGATTTGGTCAAATTTATTTTTGTGCTTCGTGAACGCGAGGCTTTGACCGCGTTCGCGAAGAAGGAATTTGTGCCTGGGCAGAAGGTTTTTAAACTCGTCTTGTCCGTGAGGATTGGGTTTATATCCTCCATAGTTGATCGTTTTTGGAGATTTTTAAAGGAGATTGAAGACGGATTCAAGGGGAACGTTTGGAGGTAAGAATTCTGGACTAAAGCCTCTATTATTATGTGAATTTCACTTAGAAGATCATGGAATTTAAGCCTAAAATTAAAGAACTAGGGCTTGAAATTAGAAACCAAACAATTGGGATTTGAAGGGTCATTTGTGGATGGATTTTGATATTCTTGGTATGTATGAACTCGTGGGGAGATAAGGAATCCGTTGATGTGAAATTTTTTGAATTTTGAGACGTGGGCCCGGGGTCAGGTTTTTGGTAATTTCGGGATTTGTGCCCTTTATAGATTGTTTCCGCTTGGGCTTCGTTCCTTTAGCATATTTTGACGTCCTCGTTCTGATTTTGGATAGATTCGATGCGAGTGGAGACCGATTTGAGGGGTCAAAGGCATCGCGGAGTAGTATTTTCACTGGTTTGAGGTAAGTGACCATTGTAAATCTGGAATTGAGGTCACAAAACCACGGTAATTGACTTGTTTTGATAAATGCGGTGAGACACATGCTAGGTGACGGACGTGTGGGCGTGCACCGGTAGGGATTGTTACTAGGTCCACCCCGTAGCGACTATTAAGTCGCGTAATTGATCTGGAAATCTTATATTATTCTGTATTTCAGTCATTTATGCTGTATTATGGGTTGTATGCTATGTTTGGGGCCTTGTGCCGACCTATAGAAACTCTTAGGGGAATTTTGACTGCTTTTCCTCACTTTACTTGCTAGAAGTATATCCTCAGTCTTGTTTTACCTGTTTAAATGAGTAAAATTGAATTTACCACTCTAATCCTAATTGTGAGGACTGTTTGGGCTGAGTTCCCTAATTTCTATTGTTATGCCCGAGAGGCTGTAAGGTTAATGACTGAGGGAGGTTGAGAACCTAATTGTGAGGATATTTATATATATGTGAGTTATGGATCGGGTTTCACACCACAACGATACTCATATGGATCGGGCTACATGCTGTAGCGATATATATATCGGATCATGTTGTGCGCTGCAGCGATATGATGCTTCGTCTATAGGAGCCCCTATGGAGTCTGCACACCCCCAGTGAGCGTAGTCGACTATAAAATTATGGATCAGGTTGCATGCCGCAACGGTTACTATGATTTATGTTATTATGATATATTAACGAGCTGAGTGCTGAGAGTGAGTACTGAGTGACGAGAGTTGAGTCACGAGTGACTGAGAGGCTGCCCGAGGGGCCATATTTTGAGTGATTCCTTGCCCGAGGGGCCCTGCTATGATGTTTTCACTGATTTTACTCTCCTTTCTAATAAGCCTCATTAGATATATATATATATATATATATTGCTAAGTATTTAATTTCAAATGTTTTAAACTGGAAATGTTGATTTTATGACGAAACTAATTTTTAACGATAAAGTTGTTTTGTTATTCTGTTGATTATTCAGTTACATGTTTTGAACTACTCGTCGCTACTTTCAGCCCTTATTTACTTTAGTTACTTACTGAGTTGATGTACTCATGTTACTCCCTGCACCTTGTGTGCAGATCCAGGTGCCTGAGCGGCCGAGTAAGGGTCTTCAGTTGTTTCAGGGTTTGCCGGAGATTTTGAGGTAGCTGCATGGTGTCTGTACCCCTGTTTTACCCCTCCTATCTTGTTATCTTTCTGCATTTTCTAGACTATTGATGTAGTAGGTATTCAGACTTGTATTAGAGGCTCTAGACTCGTGACACTAGATTGTTGGTGCTGTGTAGTTTCCCTATTATTTTGACTTCCGCATATTTCTGTTGCTTAAACGCTTATATTGAATTTTGTATTTAAAACTTGTGTTAGAAAATGGCTTAATGTTGAAGTAAAAAGGGTTGTGGTTAATTGATTAGTTGGCTTGCCTAGTAACGAGATAGGCGCCATCACGACTGGTATTTGGGGTCGTGACAAGTTGGTATCAGAGCCTAAGTTACATAGGTCTCGCGAGTCATAAGCCGGTTTAGTAGAGTTTCGTGGATCGGTATAGAGACGTCTGTATTTATCCTCGAGAGACTGTAGAACCTTTAGGAATATACTTCATATTCTTGAAATTTTTGTCGTGCGAACTTGTTGATACGAATACTAAACTTCTATTATTCCATTCTCTCACAGATGGTGAGTACACGAGCCACCAGGAGGGATGGACGACCACTAGTTCCACAATTTGGGGCCACTAGAGGCCGAGGACGCGGTTGAGGCCGTGGTAGGGGCAGAGCAGCTAGGGCAGCACCTGCAGACCCACCAACTGCCCCAGTTCAGGATCACATCCCAGTTGTAGACGCTACAACAGCACCAACTCATGCACCAGTTGTGTCCATTGTGATTCCAGGACTTCAGGAGGCTTTAGCTTAGATCTTATTAGTGTGTACCGGTTTGGCTAAGGTGGTTTCAGTTACTACGACCGTAGCTACTTCTCAACCGGGGGGAGGCACCCAGACTCCCATTGCTTGCACCCCTGAGCAGGTTGTACAGGGACTCTAGACACCGAGGGCACCTCCAGCTCAGCTGGTTGCACCAGTAGCTTCCAACATTCAGTGGTGCAGAGGGCGAGGATGCCCAGGGTTTCTTTGATAAGTGCTAGAGGATGCTTCCCTACAACAGGGATTCTTGAGACCATTGGTGTGACATTTACTACCTTTCAGTTTTCTGGGGTTGCCTTCACTTGGTGGGAGGCCTATGAGAGGCGTAGGCCTGTGGGTGCAGCGCCCTTTACTTGGCAGCAGTTCTCTGTTCTCTTTCTGGAGAAGTATGTGCCATAGTCTCGCTGAGAGGAGCTGTACAGGCAGTTCGAGCAGTTGCGTCAGGGAAAGATGACTGTGACGCAGTATGAGATGCGGTTCTTTGAGTTAGCCTGTCATGCGGTTTGGTTGGTTCCCACAGATCGAGAGAGGATTATGAGGTTTGTTGATGGTCTCACATATGAGCTTCAGATTCTTATGACTAGGGAGAGGGTGACAGGTGCTACTTTCGAGGAGGTTGTTGACATCGCCCGTGAGATTGAGTCGGTTCACCACTAGGAGCGAGAGGAGAGGGAGGCCAAGAGGCCTCACGGAGCTGGTAGCTTTAGTAGTGCTCCTTTGAGGGGTCAGTTCCAGCCGGGCAGAGGCCGTCCCTTCAGACAGGCTCATTCAGCTCGCCTAGGGTATCGTGGGGCATCATTGGGGCATTGTTCGCATAGTTCTCATCAGGGCCACTCATCACTCAATGCCCTCCTAGCCTAGAGTTCATCCCGTGCTCCATCAGTGCATGGTTCTTCCATGCCAGGTCCTTCTACTGGTCACTTCGGTGCCAGGGGTTCCTTTCAGTCCCCATCTCCAGCACCGGAGAGTTGTTATGAGTGTTGAGTGTTTGGACACATGAGGAGGTAGTGTCCTCGTCTTCGTGATGGTCAGTCTTAGTAGAGGGATCAGCCCTCGACTTCTGCTCCAGTTACTTCACCATTCGCCCAGACAGCTAGGGGTGGAGGTCAGTCAGCCAGGGGCCGCCCTAGAGGGGGTGGTCGATCGGGTGGTGGTCAGGCTCATTTCTATGCTCTTCCGGGTAGATCAGATGTTGCTACTTCAGATGCCGTGATTTCAGGTATTGTTTCAGTCTGCCACAAAGATTCCTTTGTATTATTTGATCTCGGTTCCACCTTTTCTTATGTGTCATCATACTTTGCCTGTTATCTGGATACGCCCCGTGAGTCTCTTGTTTCACTTGTTCATGTATCTACTCCATTGGGCAATACTATTGTTGTAGACCGTGTGTATCGGTCGTATGTGGTGACTATTGGGGGTCTAGAGACCCGAGTGGATCTTTTATTACTATGTATGGTGGATTTTGATATCATTTTGGGCATAGACTAGTTATCTTTGTGTCGTGCTATTCTAAATTGTCATGCAAAGACAGTCACATTGGCTATACCGAGCGTGCCACGGATCGAGTGGCGAGGTTTGACTGATTATGTTCCCAGTAGAGTGATCTAATTCTTGAAAGTCCAGCGTATGGTTAGGAAGGGTTGTCTTTCGTATGTAGCCTTTGTGAGGGATTTCGGAGCTGAGACTCCTAGTATTAATTCTGTTCCATTTATGAGGGATTTTCCCAATGTGTTTCCTACAGACCTGCCCGACATGCCACCGGACAGGGATATTGATTTTGGTATTGACTTGGTGTCGGGCACTCAGCCCATTTCTATTCCGCCGTATAGTATGGCACCAGTGGAGTTGAAGTAATTAAAAGAACAACTTCAGAAGCTCCTTGATAAGGGATTCATTCAGCCTAGTGTGTCACCTTGGGGTGCGTCGGTTCTATTTGTGAAGAAGAATGATGGCACTATGAGGATGTGCATTGATTATAGGCAATTGAACAAGGTAACAGTTAATAATAAGTATCCTTTACCTCGCATTGATGATTTATTCCACCAGTTTCAGGGAGCAAGGATATTCTCCAAGATTGATCTCCATGCAGGTTATCACCAGTTGAAGATCAGGGACTCAGATATTCTTAAGACAACTTTCAGGACCCGATATGGTCATTATGAGTTCTTAGTGATGTATTTTGAGTTGACCAATGCCCTAGAAGCATCCATGCATTTGATGAACAACATGTTTCGGCCTTATGTTGATTCATTCATGATAGTCTACATTGATGATATTCTGGTGTATTCGCATAGTCAAGAGGAGCACGCAAAACATTTGAGAGTTGTATTGCAGAGAGTGAGAGAAGATAAGCTTTATTCAAAATTCTCCAAGCGTGAGTTTTGGCTTAGTTCAGTGTCTTTCTTGGGTCACTTGGTGTCCAGCAAGGGTATTCAGGTTGATCCGAAGAAAATAGAGGCGATTGAGAGTTGGCCGAGACCGTCCTCAACCATAGAGATTCGCAGCTTTCTTGGCTTGGCAGGCTACTATTATCGGTTTGTTCAGGGATTCTCATATATAGCATCGCCCTTGACCATGTTAACTTATAAGGGTGCTTTATTTGTATGGTCGGACGAGTGTGAGGAGAGCTTCAGAAGCTCAAGACAACTTTGACCACAACTCCAGTGCTAGTTTTGGCATCAGCCTCAGGTTCATATACCGTGTATTGTGATGCTTCGAGAGTTGGGATTGGTTGTGTGTTGATGCAGGAGGGTAGAGTTATTGCTTATGCATGTCGTCAGTTGAAGCCCCATAAGAAGAACTACCCCGTTCATGATTTGGAGTTGGCTGCCATAGTTCATGCGTTGAAGATTTGGAGACATTACTTGTATGGTGTGTCTTGTGAGGTGTTTACTAATCATCGCAGTCTTCAGCATTTGTTCAAGCAAAATGATCTTAATTTGAGAAAGCGGAGGTGGTTGGAGTTGCTTAAGGATTATGATATCACTATATTGTACCATCCCGGAAAGGCCAATATGGTAGCCAATGTCTTTAACTAAAAGGCGGTGAGTATCGGGAGTTTGGCATATATTCCAGTTGGGGAGAGACCTGTTGCAGTTGATGTTCAGGCTTTGGCCAATCGATTCGTGAGATTAGATGTTTCGGAGCCTAGTCGGGTATTGGCTTGTGTGGTTTCTCTGTCATCCTTATATGATCGCATCAGAGAGCTCCAGTTTGATGATCCGCATTTGATTGTCCTTAAGGACAGAGTTCGACATGATGATGCCAGAGATGTGACCATCGGTGATGATGGGGTGTTGAGGATGCAAGGCCGGATTTGTGTGCCTAATATGGATAGGCTTTGGGAGTTGATTCTAGAGGAGGCCCATAGCTCGCGGTATTCCATTCATTTGGTTGTCGCGAAGATGTAGCAGGATTTGAGACAACACTATTGGTGGAGAAGAATAAAGAAAGATATTGTGGGATTTGTAGCTCGGTGTTGTCATCAGGTGACATCTAAGCATTAGAGACCGGGTGGCTTGTTATAGCAGATGGATATTCCTGATTGGAAATGGGAGAGGATCACTATGGACTTTGTAGTTGGATTTCCATGGACTCTGAGGTAGTTCGATGCTATTTGAGTGATTGTGGATTGGCTGACCAAGTCCGCGCACTTCATTCCTATGTGTACTACCTATTATTCAAAGCGGTTGGCAGAGATCTATATCTGGGAGATTGTTTGTTTGCATGGTGTTCTAGTTTCCATCATTTCAGTTAGGGGCACTCAATTTACTTTGCAGTTTTGGAGGTCTGTGCAGCGAGAGTTGGGTACTCAGGTTGAGTTGAGCACAACTTTTCACCCTCAGATGGACGGGCAATCCGAGTGCACTATTCAGATATTGGAGGACATGTTGCGTTCTTGTGTCATTGATTTCGAAGGGTCATGGGATCAGTTTCTACCGCTTGCAGAGTTTGCCTAAAATAATAGCTACCAGTCGAGTATTCAGATGGCTCCATATGAGGCTTTGTATGGGAGGCAGTGTAGATCTCCAGTTGGATGGTTTGAGCCCGGTGAAGCTAGGCTATTGGGGACACACTTGGTGCAGGATGCTTTAGAAAATGTGAAAGTGATTCAGGAGAGGCTTCGTATAGCGTAGTCGAGACAAAAGAGTTATGATGATAGGAAGGTTCGAGATGTGTCATACATGGTTGGCGAAAAGGTTCTGTTAAAGGTTTCACCCATGAAGGGTGTTATGAGATTCGAGAAGAAAGGGAAATTGAGTCCTTGGTTCATTGGGCCTTTTGAGGTGCTTCGGAGGATTGGGGAGGTGACTTATAAGCTTGCTTTGCAACCCAGCTTGTCAAGTGTGCACCCGGTATTCCATGTTTTTATGCTCCGGAAGTATATTGGGGATCCGTCTCATGTTCTGGATTCCAGCATCGTTCAGTTGGATGATGATTTCACTTATGATGTGGAGCTAGTAGCTATTGTGGGTCGTTAGGTTTGAAAGTTGAGGTCAAAGGATATAGCTTTATTAAAAGTGCAGTGGAGAGGTCGGCTCATGGATGAAGCTATTGGATACCGAGCAGGAGATGCGGAGAAGATATCCTCACATGTTTGAGGCTTCAGGTATGTTTCTTGACTCGTTCGAGGATGAATGTTTGTTTAAGTTGGGGAGGATGTGACGACCCGGCCAGTCGTCTCATAAGTTACCACTCCGTTTTCCCTATTTCTACTTCGTTATGCTTTGTTTATCCGTGTTATGTGGTATCGAGTTGTTCGGATCGAGTTCGGAAAGGATTTGGTAAGGTTTGAGACACTTAGTCTCGTTAGGGTGAGTTTAAGTTGGAAAAGCCAACCGGATGTTAACTTATGTGTTAAAGGGCTCGGATGTGAGTCTGATGGTTCAGTTAGCGTCGGAAGGTGATTTGTGACTTAGGAGTGTGATCGGAATGAATTTTGAACATTCATTGTTTGTTTAAACTTGAATTGGCGAAGTTGATATTTTGGCAATTTTCGGTTGGTAGGTGAGATTTTGATATAGGAGTCGGAATTGAAATCCGAGAGTTGCAGTAGTTCCGTTGTGTCATTTGGGATGTGTGTACAAAATTTCAGGTCATTCGGACGTGATTTAGTTGGTTTTCTTATCAAAAGAGGATTTCAGAAGATTTTAGAACGTTTAGCTTGAATCCGATGTGTTTTGGGTGATTTGATGTTGGTTGAGGTGTTTGGATGAACAAGTTTGAATAAGGTGTTAGGATATGTTGGTGCCTTTGGTTGAGGTCTCGGGGGCCTCGGGTGAGTTTCAAGGGGTTAAACGAATCATTTTGGACTTAAGAAAATTGCAGAAAATTTATTCGGCTATTGCAAGGATTTAACCCTTTGTGTTCGCGAGTGGACCCTCGCATTCGCTAAGAGTCCGTTGGGGAAGGCAAAGATTAAGCCTTCGTGTTCGCGATGGGAGTCCATGTTCGCTAAGGGCTAAGGATTGGTGCATCGCATTCATAGGATAGGTGTCGTGTTTGCATAGAAGGAATGGTGAGGCTGAGCTTCAATGGATTTAACTCATCGCGTTCGCGATGTGCTGAACGCATTCGCGGAGGTTTGCCATTGTAGCATCACGTTCGTGATGGTCGTGTCGCATTCGTGAAAGAGGATTTGGTCAAAGTTATTTTTGTGCTTGCCTAACGCGAGGTTTTGCCTGCGTTCGCGAAGAAGGAATTTATGCCTGGGCAGAAGGTTTTAAAACTCGTCTTGTACGCATGGATTGGGTTTATTTCCTCCATTGTTGATCGTTTTTGGATATTTTTGAAGGCAAATGAAGAGGGATTCAAGGGGAAACGTTTGGAGGTAAGAATTTTGGACTAAAAACTCGATTATTATGTGAATTTCTCCAAGAAAATCATGGAATCTATACCTAAAATTGAAGAACTAGGGCTTGAAATTAGAGACCAAACATTTGGGATTTGAAGGGTCATTTGTGGATGGATTTTGATGTTCTTGGCATATATTAACTCGTGGGGAGATAAGGAATACATTGATATGAAAATTTTCGAATTTCAAGATGTGGTCTTGGGAGTCGGGTTTTGGAAATTTTGGGATTTGTGCCCTTTATTGATTGTTTTCGCTTGGGATTCGTTCCCTTAGAATATTTTGACGTCCTCGTTCTGATTTTGATAGATTCAACGTGAGTGGAGACCGATTCGAGGGACAAAGGCGTCGCGGAGTAGTATTTTCACCGGTTTGAGGTAAGTGACCATTGTAAATCTGGAAGTGAGGGTACAAAACCCCAGTAATTGACTTATTTTCATTAATGCGGTAACGCACATGCTAGGTAACGGGCGTGTGGGCGTGCACCATTAGGGATTGTGACTTGGTCCGTCCCATAGTGACTATTAAGTCGCGTAATTGATTTGGAAATCTTATATTGTTCTGTATTTCATTCATTTATACTCTATTAAGGGTTGTATTCCATGTTTGGGGTCTTGTACCGACCTGTAGAAACCCTTAGGGGCATTTTGATTGTTTTTCCTCATTTTACTTGCTATAAGTATATACTCAGTATTGTTTTACCTGTTTAAATGATTTAAAATGAACTTACCACTCTACTTCTAATTGTGAGGACTGTTTGGGCTGAGTTCCCTAATTTCTATTATTGCACCCAAAAGGCCGTGAGGTTAAAGACCGAGGGAGGTTGAGAACCTAATTATGAGGATATTTATATATATGTGAGTTATAGATCGGGCTGCATGCCACAACGATACTCATATGGATCGGGCTGTATGCCGCAACGATATATATATCGGATCGGGCTGCGTGCCACAGCGATATGACGCTTCGGATACAGTAGCCCCTCCGAAGTCTGTACACCCCCAATGAGCCTAGTCGACTATAAAATTATGGATCGGGCTGCACACCGCAGTGGTTACAATGATTTCTATAATTAAGATATATTAAGGAACCGAGTGCTGAGAGTGAGTACCGAGTGATGAGAGTTGAGTCACGAGTGACTGAGAGGCTGCCCGATGGGCCATATTCTGAGTTATTCCTTGCCCGAGGGGCCTTGTTGTAATGTTTTCACTGATTTCACTCTCTTTCTAATAAGCCTCAGTTGGATATATATATATATATTGCTAAGTATTTAATTTCAAGTTTTTTAAAGTGGAAATGTTGATTTTATGACGAAACTAATTTTAAGTGCTAATGTTTATCATTATTCTGTTGATTATTCAGTTACATGTTTTGAACTGCTCGTCCCTGCTTTCAGCCCTTATTTACTTTAGTTACTTACTGAGTTGGCGTACTCATGTTACTCCCTACACCTTGTGTGCAGATCTAGGTGCCCGAGCCGTCGAGTGAGGGTCTTCTGTTGTCTCAGCATTTGCTGGAGATTTCGAGGTAGCTGCATGGCGTCCGCAACCCTATTTTCTCCCTCCTATCTTTTTATATTTATGCATTTTCTAAACTATTGATGTAGTAGGTATTCATACTTGTATTAGAGGCTCTAGACTCGTGACACCAGATTGTTGGGGCTGTATAGTTTCCCTGTTATTTTGACATTCGTATATTTCTGTTGCTTAAATGCATATAATGAATTTGGTATTTAAAAATTTGATAGAAAATGGCTTAATGTTGAAGGAAAAAGGGTTGTGGTTAATTGATTAGTTGGCTTGCCTAGTAATGTGATAGGAGCCATCACGACCGGTATTTGGGGTCGTGACATTATATGTGCATATATATGCTAGTTTGAAAGTATTTATGTATATTAAAAATATATAAGAAAAAATTGGGTATCAACAGTGGCCCCACTTTACCGTGAAGGATGAAAGAGTTTTTGGGTAAATAAATGATGGCCAATTTTGGCCGGACGGGATGTTATGAATTATAAAGGTCGGACTTCAGCCTTCGAGCTGCCTACATATCCCTAGTTTTACAGGAATCAGGCCATGTGCAGTTCTGGATTCATCTGCGGAATGTGCCGACTAAATTATTGCAATAGCGGACACGCGATGTGGAAGTGGCTAAGGTGAGTGGTTAAGGCTCGGGACAGTTGAATGAATTGGAGTGAGATTTCTCTTGCTAGGATAGCGGTTGCCTACTAATTACCTGCAGATAAAATATGCCACAAACATTTATTTGGGAAATTTTAAACATGATGCAAATTACCTTTTGACCATGCAGATTGTCTTCGGGCGGTTAAAGATGACGTCCTTGGACCATGACATCCTGGGCCATGAATTGCTTAGTGAGGGATTCACAAGCCATGAAATGATGTTCTCAGACCATGAAGATTGTGCCTCCGAACCATGATGCCTTTGCATAATGATATGCAAGTTCGAGAGATCCTCAGGCCATGGAATAGTGTCTTCCAGCTATGAAGATGATGCCTTTAGACTATGATGCCTTCTAATAGATTGGCGATATTTCAGCCCATGATATGCAATAATATGATGTTAACAAGACAAGGCTTAGTCTTTCTAAATGGAGGGTAGAGCTTAGCCCCATAGAAGAGCAAATAGATAGTGCTAGAAATAAAGCAAAATTTGTGCGAAAAGGGATAGTGCTTAGTCCTCATGCAAATAGGGAGGTAGAGATTAGCCTCATGTAGGTAGGGAGGGAGGTATTAGCCTCATAGAGATATGGAGGCAGGGAATAACCTCATACAGGATGGAGGTAGGGATTAGCCTCGTGTAGGATGAAGGCAGGGATTAGCCTCATGCATGATGGAGGCAGAGATTAGCCTCATGCAGGATGAAGGCAGAGATTAACCTCATACAGGTAGGGAGGCAGGGATTATCCACATGCAGGATGGATGCAGGTATTAGCCTCATGCATGATGGAGTCAAGGATTTGACTCATGCAAATAGGGAGGCAGGAATTAGCCTCATGCAAATAGGGAGGTGGTGATTAGCCTCATGCAGTTATAGAGGCAAGGATTAGCCTCATGCAAATAAGGAGGAAGGGATTATCCTCATGCAAATATTGAGGCAGGGATTAGCCTCATGCAGTTATGGAGGCAAGGATTAGCCTCATGCAAAGAGAACGAAGCAAATAAGAGTAGTATATGTCTTAGCTAGAGATATATTCGGTGTTTGATGGCCTGATTATAGTGATCTTGCTACCTGGATGTTATCGTTACGTCGGATGTGCCTGCGTTCAAAGAAAAATTGTAAGTTTTGTGAGGGGGAGGTTGGTGCGTGTTTCTGTCGGCTAGCTTTACTTTTCTCCGTTCTGAAAGCCTTTCGAGTTCCCTTGAGTGACACCTGACTTCTATGAAAATAGAGTTTTTGCAAATATGCAATTTGATAAAAATAGAGTTATTTCAGAAATATATTGATACATTTGATGAACTAGTGACCGTAACACATTTCAAAGGCATTGCAACTATCTTATGTTGGAATTTTGAGGGTCCTCCACAAAATTCTGCCCTAGTTTGGTAAATGACCTTTTGGTTGTTTGCGGATGATAGGCCTTGCTGAATCTTCTTCGTAATTTTGAGAATCCTTCTGAAACTTTTGACCCAGTTTCTTAACTAACTTTCTGGCATGCGATGGCATTGGTTGGACTTACTCTGGAATTTTGAAGGTCCTCCTGGATATGAGGTACGTAGTGTAGGAATAGAAGTAATGCCTCAACTTGTGAGTTGTCCTGGTCAAAGCAAAGCAAGTGCGTTCAAGCATAGAGTATCGTACTTCATAAGGTGTGAACATCTTACACAAGTAATATATGGCTTGTTCCTTTCTTCCTGTCACGTCATGTTGTCCTAAAACACATCTGAAGGCTCCATTTAATACAGATAGATAGAGTAGCAAAGGTCGCCCTAGTTTTGGAAGGACCAGAACTGGTGGTGTGGACAGGTACTCCTTGATTTTATCAAAAGCTTTCTAACAATCCTCCGTCAAGCTTGTTTCAACATCTTTCCTCAGCATCTTGAAGATGGGTTCACATATGACTATGGACTGTGCTATGAAGCGACTGATGTAGTTGAGATGTCCTAGGAAGCTCATCACATCCTTTTTGTTATTAGGTGGCGGTAACTCTTGAATAGCCTTGACTTTAGATGGAACTAGCTCGATCCCTCGACGGCTGAAAATGAATCCCAATAATTTTCTTGCGGGAACCCCGAATGTACACTTTGCAGGGTTCAGTTTCAAGTTGTACCTCCTTAGTATGTCAAGGAATTTCCTCAAGTCTTCTATGTGATCTGCGGCCCTCTTGGATTTGATAATGACATTGTCCACATACACCTCTATTTCATTATGTATCATATCATGGAATATGGTTGTCATGGCTCTCATGTAAGTGGCCTCGGCATTCCTCAGACCGAACGACATCATCTTGTAATAGTACACACCCCACAATGTGATGAATGTTGTCCTCTCTGCATCTTCTTCATCCATCCAAATCTGGTGATAACCCGCAAAGCAATGTACAAAGGATTGGAGTTCATTCTTGGCACAATAATTGATCAGGATGTGTATATTCGGTAGTAGGAAGTCATCCTTAGGACTTGCTCTGTTCAAATTCCGATAGTAATCACATACTCGGACCTTCCCATCCTTCTTCGGAATTAGCAAAATGTTAACTAACCAGGTTGGATACACAACAACCCTGAGAACTTTGGCTTTGATCTGCTTGGTAACATCCTCCTTGATTTTCAAGCTCATGTCTGGTTTGAACTTTCGGAGTTTCTGCTTGACTGGCGGACAAATGGGATTAGTAGGCAACTTGTAAGACACTATAGATGTGCTCATACCGGTCATGTCATCATATGACCGTACGAAAATAACCTCATACTCTTTTAGGAACCGAATGTACTCTTCCTTCTCTATCGATGACAAGTAGATGCTAATGTAAGTCTCCTTGACGGTCTCGGCATTTCCCAAATTTACCGCCTTGGTCTCGTCCATATTGGACTTAGGCTTATTCTCAACATTTTCAACCTCCCCGACAATTTCCTTGGGCATCTCATCTTCTTCCTATGAATCACTATTCTCATATTGCATTGCCTCATTACATGTCCCAGTCACCGGTTCATCAGGAAAAGTAATAATAACGTAGTAGAAAACAAAAGTGTAAAGATAGTAGTGAATAATAAAGAGCAAATTCATTTGATTAAGACTGAAAAATCATCCCGACAAAGTACAACTCGATGAATCGAGCATTTATTTTGAAACAAGTAAATCTTAAAACAAAATTACAGGAAAACTTAAATGCCTAGAATTGCTTATAGAAATAAATTCTGCCAAGATACCCAGGGACTCGTTGGGCTCGAAATGGTGTGGCGGTCCAGTTCCTGAGAACAACTCCCTTCTTCACAGTTTGAATAGTGAGGCCTTCCTCCTCCTCCTCCTCAATTATGGCACTGTAGTCCATGTCTTCATCCTCCAAGAACAGATTCTTCAACACACCTAATACTTCTTCTTCTCTAGTTCCCCATAGTGTATCGGCTTGGTGGAAAGCTTGATCTAGACGTGGCACTGGCTGCTCAAGAGGGTAATATGGTCCACGCCATGGAGGTGACCAATCCATGTATTCCTTCCATGTGTACTTGTATTCGAGCCCAAAAGTGCTACCATAATTTTTCAGTTGTATTGGTTTAGTCATACATTGAAGATTATTTCCCAACCCTTGGCTAGGTTCATATCCAAACCATGCCAATATGATTTTTATTTTTCCACTCCACCACTTATCTTTCTCGACGACATCGACACGTTCAATATGATGATAGGTTTCCCTTCCTAGCCTCCTTATTTGTCCAATGGCCGGGATGGTTTGACTAGTGTAAATGGGGTTACTTCCATCTTCGTGAATGATTACCTCCTGACGGTTCAATTAGAACTTTATGGCTTGATGTAGTGTGGAAGGCACGGCTCTAGCAGCATAGATCCATGGTCGGCCCAACAGAAAGTTATATGAGGCTGGTATGTCGAGTACTTGAAAATCAACGTCGAACCAGGTTGGCCCTATCTGCAAGCAAAGGTTGATTTCACCAATCGTGGCCCTCTAGGACCCATCGAAATATTTCACATTCATGCTTCATACCCGTATTTTATGGAAACCTTTGTCTAACCTTTTTAGAGTGTCCAGCGGACAAATATTTAGGCTTGAGCCTCCGTCAACCTGGACCCTAGCAATGAACTTGTCTTCAAATTGCACTGTGATATGCAATGCTCAATTGTGATTCAAACCCTTAGGTGGTAGCTCATCTTCGTGGAAGTTAATCTTATGACTCTATAGAACTTTCCCAACCATATTGTCCATTTCTCTTCCAGTGATGTTATTGGGTACATAAGCCTCGCTCAGCACTTTCATTAAAGCTTTTTTGTGTGCCTTTGAATTCTGCAACAGTAACAAGATAGATATCTGAGTAGGGACTTTGTTCAGATGGTCAACAACAAAATAGTCCTTTGCATGTACTTTCCTCCACAAGTCGTATGGCCCGTCTCAATGATAGGCTGCCTAGTAGTGGCCTCCTTACTTGAACCTCCCAAGTGTTCAGGTCTATAGACTCTTCCGGTTCTACTCATTCCTTGTGTAGCGTCAGATTCCTCTATCTTGGCATTCCCTTTTCGTTGAGCCTCAACAATATAATCCCAGGGTATTGCTTTTGAGATGAACGGGGGTGTAGTTGATACCATCATAGTGAAAGGTGTGACCACTTCTACTTAAAATGGAGCGGGGGTGGCCGCGGGCGTAGCCACCTCTACCTCGAATGGAGCTGATGCGGTTTCCTCAACCACGATTGGTGACTGGGTCTATACCAAAATAGGAGTGAGTGTGACTGCAACTTTAAAGTCATTGCCCTCTCGAATAAGCCCAATCGACCCCATAGGGGCCCATTCTTCATTCGTCTCTATCACATGTACATCATCACCTCTATAATCAGGGTGGCGATTGTTACGGACATTAGGTGCAGCTTCCTTCGCCTGTATGACCTTGTTGTTAATTAGCATCTGGATTTTATCGTTTAATGTTCGGCACTCAGTAGTGTTGTGCCCCTTTATGCCGGAATGGTACACACAAGTTTTGTTCGGACTGACCGATTAGGATGGATTTTCTAAAGCCACTGCGGGAACAAGAGTGATGTAACATGCGACTTTCAACCTCTCGTACAACTGGTCGATGGGTTCAGTAATGGCGGTGTATTGTCTGGGTGGTTTGCGATCGAAGTTCGATCTTTGTCCCGGATAATTTTGGCGAGCTGTTGGTAATTGGAAGTGGGATGATTGGGAGTTATAGGTGTGATGGATAGTGGCTGGTTGGGAATATTTATGAGATGAAGGTTGATATGTAGGCGGTGATGCTTGGTATGTGGGTGGAGGTGTTTGCTATGTGGGTAGAGGGGTTTGATAGATAAGTGGGGATTTTAGGCCTTGAGCCACCATTACTGTTCTAACACCTTTCCTCTTCGATATGCCGCCTGGCTGTAATGCCTTATTTGTGGCTTACAATGCCTCAAAGTTCGTTACTATCCCGCTCTTGATTCCTTCTTCGATTTTTTCTACGAGTTGATTATGTCAGAGAATTTATGATTTTCGATAACCATCAACCTTTCATAATATTGCGGATCATGTGCTCTAACAAAGAATTTATTCATCTGTTCTTCATCCAAAGATGGCCTGGCCTTGGCTGCTTCCGACCTCTAACGAGTAGCATACTTACAGAAAGTCTCAGTAGGTTTCTTCTTAAGATTCTGCATGTAGAAAACATTCGGTGCATTCTTTGTGTTGAACCTAAACCGGTCCTTGAAATCTGACGCTTTATTTACCCAATTAGACCATTTCCTGGGATCTTGGCTTATATACCAAGACCAAGTATCCCTACTAAGACTCCTCATAAATAGCTTCATTCAGTTCTTTTCATCTTTCCCGACCCCAACAAGCTTGTCACAATAGGTCCTTAGATGAGTCCTGGGATCACCGGTGCTGTCGAACATCTTAAACTTTGGAGGTTTGTACCCCTCAGGTAGTTCCACATCGGGTTGTATGCATAGGTCTTCATAGATTAAACCTTCTATTCTTCTGTCTCCCTCAACACCTTGAACTCGTCTTGTTAACTTCTTGAGTTCTTCAGCCATGTTTTTAATGAGCAGGTATTTCTCTGAGTATTCCGGTGTATATGAGATTGGTTGGGTAGAGTGAGGTATATTTTCCACATATATAGGGTTGCTTTGATAGGTTCCAGGGACATGGGTGTAATGATGGTCATTGGTGGAGTTTTGGGGATCGGGAATAGGTTATGGTGTGTTTTGGGAAGTATGGTAAGTAGTGTTTGGTGGGTACTGAATTTGTTGATGGTGATGTTATGGCGGAGTTGGTATTGGTAGTGGATTGATATTTTGGGGTGGCGTTGTGTATTGATTTGTCATGGGAGGATTTTGATTTTGTGTGTTTTGAGGAGGTGCTGGGTTCTTTGTGTTTTGTTGGTAGACGTCGGGGACATTTAAGGTGAGTGACAGGTTTGCCGAGTTGCGAACCTGCTCAAGCTCTCCTTCCAGTTACAGTATCTTTTGTTCCGGTCTCAAGACTAGATCATTTTGGGCCGGAGTGCTACGACCATTTTAAGTCTCTACGTTCTCAATATTATCCTTTCGGATACCACTCAAGTCGTCCATTTTTGCTTTTTCCTTTGCCCTTTGTGTTACATGGAGGAAAAGGAGGTGGAGGGCCTCTAGATCTAGTATGATACGCTGATGAGGACAGTATGAGTGAACCAACCTAAGGGGATGGTAATAATAAAAATAAAGAAAAACCAAAAAGGTAACAAGTCAGTGAGGGTCCTAAAATGTTTGTAGTATTTAAAGACATATTGCGGAAATGTAAATTCTTGTCCTGCATTGGGAACCTCGTTGTTCCTGAGGTAGGCCTAGCAACAAATAAATTTGGAAGACTTTTAATGCCAATAAGTGATTCATTTCATAATATAAAAATAAACGAATCCCACAACGACACTAAGATAATAGGAAAATATGTCACTACCAGCACTTGGCCTTATTACATTTTAGGAAAAAGCAAATAAATCTAGCCTATTTGGTCCCAGAAGGACCTTCCCTAGATTTGATCTTCCGGACTCCATCATATAGATCCCCCAGCTCGCGCAGACCCAACAACAAGTAGGCTCTAGCCAGATGTCGTCCTTCAGCACCTTCAGTGTTCTGGCAATTTTCAATCCTCTTTATGACTTTACCTTCAAACTCCACTATTCCTCGCTCCATATATTCCAATTTCCTGTTGGAAGTGACTACAATTTCTATCCATTTCTCGATCAACTTTACATTCCTCTCATGTATTTCCCGGTGCTCATCTCAAAGTCGTGGACCCTCTTGCGCAGCTTGTTGAGCTTGACTTGAGCTTCAACTTCTTCATCTATGACTCTATTCCCTCGACCGGCCCCTAGTGTCACCATTCATTTCAAATTGTCCTTTAACCATGCTAGGTAGAGAGGCTCGGATCCTATATGATACCTGTTTGGCTCAATGGTATTTTTATCCACAATGATTTTGCAGTGCCATATGTGCTGAGCTTGGCACTGGTAAGGGACGTCGTCGCCTTAAAAGTCTACCCTGAAATGACTCATCTTGACAACCCTTGGTACAACTTATTTCCTACCTACTTGCCTCATAACTCGGATAGGGACATATGGGTATATCCCTCTCAGCCTGATCAGTACCAAGTGTGGAGCATCCCTAGATTTGATGATGAATTCGTTTGTTGGGAACCATTCAAACATCCATTGCACCTGTTCCTCGATCAGATTGTCGAAGAACTCTACATATTCTCTGGCACTTTCTGGTTGAGCAAATTTGTCGGGAATGTAAGTCATCCACTTGGGGTGATGGAAGGCGATATGGTCGTTCTAAGCTCTTCGCGGAAATTCTTGGCGATAGTGACCCTTTTGGAAATGCTCCAACAACCATAACTGCAGCAACAAGTTACAACCCTCGAAATGCTTGACCCCTCTTTGACAGTGCTCCAGATCCCTATAGATGTGGACTACGATCATGGGGACTATGGTATATGTCTGTCCATTAATCCCTTCCATCAAAGTCTTGGCGACCATAGCCAACCTAGTGTGAATTCTTCCCTTTTTCATTGGGAACACTATCAAGGCTAAGAAGCATACAATGAATACAAACACTTTGCAATGGATGTGACATAGAGAAGTGAGAGAGATCTCATCGTGGTAGGTACGGAAAGACTTGCTATGGCCATACCTCTCATACAGGTATTCGAAAGTTATGTAAGATTCCTTCAATCACACTAGGTCGACATTCTTCTTCAACCCTGACATCTTTTAAAATCCACTGCCAGAATGGTTTTCTGGTACCAATAACCTAGGACTATCCCAAGTTAATCTCGTAAGCCCTCTAATTTCTTTTAGAAGCGGTGACATTTCAATGTCACCGAAACAAAACACAGCCCTTTCGCTATCCTAGAATAAAGTGGCCGCCTCGATCAATTTGTTGTTTGGCTCAATATCTAGCAAGGAAGGCAGGTTACCTAGGTAATTTCTCACATGTTTTTTGTCACTTGAGGAAAGGTCCTCCCACCAATCTAGTAGCATTGGTGGGATGTTGTTAACCATACCGAATCTGGGGACCTCGTGCCTCATTTTCTGCAAAACAAAAGGGTTAGGGCTTACCCCCACCAAACTCGACTATTTATACATTTATGATCAGCATAACAGCATTTAGATCTCCAAATTAATACACAGAACATGATTGTGTCCGTTGGGATTATGGAAAATCTGATAGACTTTTGGATGTGGCTTATCTTAAAGAATCATTACGTGGACAGCATATTGATCCTACTAGGTTTGACCATGATGCATGGGCAATTTTGACCAGAGTAAGGCTACTCTGTGGTTTTAGGCTGGTACCCTCAAGCAGACAACTTGAGAGCGAAGGCACAGAATCGTCGACTGCACTGCTGATCGACTGGTTTTACCACAAATAAGACTTTTCCGAATTTAAGGGTAGTAAATAGGAAGAGCGAAACCACTCATTTAAGCATTGCTATTAAATTTGATACGCACGAGTGGAATATGATATGGAGCATGAGTCATGCAGCAATTAATAACATGTAGTCAAGTATTTGCACGTAAGAAAAATAAATACAGTATTTAAATAATTGAAAGAAAATTACATGAAAAAGAAAAAAAAGAGACTACTCAGTTTCAGGGATAAAGAATCATAAATGCTTTAAAGAAAACGGACGGTTAAACTCAAATAAGGGCGAAGGGTATGAGATAAAACATTATTGGGACTAATTCATAAGAACAAGTTCGTTATGGTAAGAGCCTAAAGGTATCCTCAGTAGAGTCGTCATCCTATCGCGCCCCCTTTTTCTTCCTCCCCTTTTATAAGGAGGGAAAGGTCCAGTTTTCGACGTTTATAGGGGTAATAACTCATTTCCCTTTGGGATTTGGGTATTTGAATAGTAACCACCTAACGGATTATGGTGCGTTAGGAAACCTAGAACGATTAACTCTTGGATTGGTTTGCATTACCAGAGATTTAAGGTAAGGGCTCCAAATAACCTCGAGGGGATGGTGTTAGGCACCCCATTTGTTCCATAACTGTGGGTCTCAGCCGATGCATGCACTACATATCCCAGCCAATGCGTGCACTACCTTGACAATGCCTACGCGTGAACACTGCAACGGTTACAATGATTTATATTATTAAGATATATTAAAGAGCCGAGTGCTAAGTGTGAGTACCGAGTGACGAGAGTTGAGTCACGAGTGACTGAGAGGCTGCCCGATGGGCCATATTCTGAGTTATTCCTTGCCTGAGGGGCCCTGTTGTGATGTTTTCAGTGATTTCACTCTCTTTCTAATAAGCCTCAGTTGGATATATATATATATATATTTCTAAGCATCTGGTTTCAAATGTTTTAAACTGGAAATGTTGACTTTATGACGAAACTAATTTTTAGCGATAATGTTTATCGTTATTCTGTTGATTATTCAGTTATATGTTTTGAATTGCTCGTCACTGCTTTCAGCCCTTATTTACTTTAGTTATTTACTGAGTTGGAGTACTCATGTTACTCCCTACACCTTGTGTGTAGATCTAGGTGCCCGAGCCGTCGAGTGAGGGTCTTTAGCTGTCTCAGCATTTGCTAGAGATTTCGAGGTAGCTGCATGGCGTCCGCAACCCTGTTTTCTCTCACCTATCTTTTTATATTTCCGCATTTTCTAAACTATTGATGTAGTAGGTATTCAGACTTGTATTAGAGGCTCTAGACTCGTGACACTAGATTGTTTGGGTTGTATAGTTTCCTTGTTATTTTTGACTTCCGCATATTTCTGTTGCTTAAATGCTTATAATGAATTTGGTATTTAAAACTTTGTTAAAAAATGACTTAATGTTGAAGGAAAAAGTGTTGTGGTTAATTGATTAGTTGGCTTTTCTAGTAATGTGATAGGCGCCATCACAACCGGTATTTGGGGTCGTGACATTATATGTGCATATATATGCTATTTTGAAAGTATTTATGTATATTAAATATATATAAGGAAAAATTGGGTATCAACAACTGCCCTCTTTACCATGAAGGATGAAAGAGTTTTGGGTAAATAAATGATGGCCAATTTTGGCTGGACGGGATGTTTTCAATGATAGAGGCCGGACTCCAGCCTTTGAGCTGCCTACATATCCCTAGTTTTATAGGAATCAGGCCATGTGCAGTTCTGGATTCATCTGCGTAATGTGCCGACGAAATTATTGCAAGAGTGGACATGCGATGTGGAAGTGGCTAAGGTGAGTGGTTAAGGCTCGGGACAGTTGAATGAACTGGAGTGAGATTTCTCCTGCTGGGATAGCAGTTGCTTACTAATTACCTGCAGATAAAAGATGCCACAAACATTTATTTGGGAAATTTTAAACATGATGCAAATTCCCTTTTGACCATGCAGGTTGTCTTCGGACGGTTAAAGATGACATCCTTAGATCATGACGTCCTGGGCCATGAATTTCTTAGTGAGGGATTCACAAGCATGAAATGATGTTCTTGGACCATTAAGATTGTGCCTCCGAACCATGATGCCTTTGCATAATGATATGCAAGTTCGAGAGATCCTAAGGCCATGGAATAGTGTCTTCCGGCTATGAAGATGATGCCTTTAGATATGACTCCTTCTAATAGATTGGTGATATTTCAGCCCATGATATGCAATAATATAATGTTAACAAGACAAGGCTTAGTCTTGCTAAATGGAGGGTAGATCTTAGCCCGACAGAAGAGCAAATAGATAGTGCTAGAAATATAGCAAAATTTGTGCGAAAAGGGGCAGTGCTTAGTCCTCATGCAAATAGGGAGGCAGGGATTAGCCTCATGTAGGTAGGGAGGCAGGGATTAGCATCATGGAGATATAGAGGCAGGGATTAGCCTTATGCAGGATGGAGGCAGGGAATAACCTCATACAGGATGGAGGTAGGGATTAGCCTCGTGTAGGATGAAGGCAGGGATTAGCCTCATGCATGATGGAGGCAGGGATTAGCCTCATGCAGGATGAAGGCAGAGATTAACCTCATGCAGGTAGGGAGGCAGGGATTATCCTCATGCAGGATGGATGCAGGTATTAGCCTCATGCATGATGGAGACAAGGATTGGACTCATGCAAATAAGGAGGCAGGAATTAGCCTCATGCAAATAGGGAGGCAGTGATTAGCCTCATGCAGTTATAGAGGCAAGGATTAGCCTTACGCAAATAAAGAGGCAGGGATTAGCCTCATGCAAATATTGAGGCTGGGATTTCCCTCATGCAGTTATGGAGGCAAGGATTAGCCTCATGCAAAGAGAACGAAGCAAATAAGAGTAGTATATGTCTTAACTAGAGATATATTCGGTGTTTGATGGCCTGATTATAGTGATCTTGCTACCTGGATGTTATCGTTACGTCAGATGTGCCTGCGTTCAAAGAAAAATTGTAAGTTTTGTGAGGGGGAGGTTGGTGTGTGTTTCTGTCGGCTAACTTTACTTTTCTCCGTTCTGAAAGCCTTTCGAGTTCCCTTGAGTGACACCTGACTTCTATGAAAATAGAGTTTTTGAAAATATGCAATTTGATAAAAATAGAGTTATTTCAGAAATATATTGATACATTTGATGAACTAGTGACCGTAACACACTTCAAAGGCATTGCAGCTCTCTTATGTTGGAATTTTGAGGGTCATCCACAAAATTCTACCCTAGTTTGGTAAATGATCTTTTGGCTGTTTGCGGATGATAGGCCTTGCTGAATCTTCTTCGGAATTTTGAGAATCCTTCTGAAACTTTTGCCCCAATTTATTAACTAACTTTCTGGCATGCGATGGCGTTGGTTGGACTTACTCTGGAATTTTGAAGGTCTTCCTGGATATGAGGTATGTAGTGTAGGAATAGAAGTAATGCCTAAACTTGTGAGTTGTACAGGTCAAAGCAAAGCAAGTGCGTTCAAGCAGAGAGTATCATACTTCATAAGGTGTGAACTTCTTACTGAAGTAATATATGGGTTGTTCCTTTCTTCCTGTCACGCCATGTTGTCCTAAAACACAACCGAAGGCTCCATCTAATATAGATAGATAGAGTAGAAAAGGTCGAACTGGTTCTGGCAGAACCAGAACTGGTGGTGTGTACAGGTACTCCTTAATCTTATCAAAAGCTTTCTAACAATCCTCCGTCAAGCTTGTTTCAGAATCTTTCCTCAGCATCTTGAAGATGGGTTCACATATGACTATGGACTGTGCTATGAAGCGACTGATATAGTTGAGACATCCTAGGAAGCTCATCACATCCTTTTTGTTAGTAGGTGGCGGTAACTCTTGAATAGACTTGACCTTAGACAGATCTAGCTCGATCCCTCGACGGCTGACAATGAATCCCAATAATTTTCTTGCGGGAACCCCGAATGCACACTTTGCAGGGTTCAGTTTAAACTTGTACCTCCTTAGTCTGTCAAAGAATTTCCACAAGTCTTCTTTGTGATCTGTGGCCCTCTTGGATTTGATAATAACATTGTCCACATACACCTCTATTTCATTATGTATCATATCATGGAAGATGGTTGTCATGGCTCTCATGTAACTGGCATCGACATTCCTCAGACCGAACGACATCATCTTGTAACAGTACACACCCCACAGTGTGATGAAAGTTGTCTTCTCTGCATCTTCTTCATCCATCCAAATCTGGTGATAACACGCGAAGCAATGTACAAAGGATTGGAGTTCCTTCTTGGCACAATTATTGATCAAGATGCGTATATTCGGTAGAAGGAAGTCATCCTTAGGACTTGCTCTGTTCAAATCCCGATAGTAAACACATACATGGATCTTTCCATCCTTCTTCGGAATTAGCAAAATGTTAGCTAACCAGGTTGGATACACAACCACCCTGAGAACTTTGGCTTTGATCTGCTTGGTAACATCCTCCTTGATTTTCAAGCTCATGTCTGGTTTGAACTTTTAGAGTTTCTGCTCAACAGGCGGACAAATGGGATTAGTAGGCAACTTGTAAGCCACTATAGATGTGCTCATGCCAGTCATGTCATCATATGACCATACGAAAATAACCTCATACTCTTTTAGGAACCGAATGTACTCTTCCTTCTCTATCGGTGACAAGTAGATGCTGATGCAAGTCTCCTTGACAGTCTCGGCATCTCCCAAATTTACCGCCTCGGTCTCGTCCATATTGGACTTAGGCTTATTCTCAAAATTTTCAACCTCCCCAACAATTTCCTTGGGCATCTCATCTTCTTCCTCTGAATCACTATTCTCATGTTGCATTGCCTCATTACATATCCCAGTCACCGGTTCATCAGGAAAAGTAATAATAACGCTGTAGAAAAGAAAAATGTAAAGATAGTAGTGAATAATAAAGAGCAGTCAAGTTATGTCCACAATTAGTCAAGTTATGTCAGATGATGAGAGAATTTATTTGGAATCAATGTTGAGTGCCAATGCTCCACAATCTGTGCATTTGGGGATAGACTTCAATTTATCAAGAGAGGGCGATCCAATGTTTGCATTGTGTAGGCAACAAGATTTATCACCATCGCGCATCGGACCAAATCACTACATTCGTACAAGAGATAAAAGCTGGGAAGGCAAGGTAAGTGACGAAGAAATTGTTAGGCAACCTCCAATGAGAGTTGCCAAACAAAAGCAGGCTACCCCAACTACTTCTACGAGGTCCAACCATTCAAAAAGGAAATGATGATTTTTTAATACATTTTGCACACAGTTGAGGGAATCGACAAAGAATTACAAATTGAAGATTTTACAAGTTTGGAAAAGAAGTGAAAAGAATCAAATGGGTACTACATTTTATTTTACCACTTTCTTTGTATCCTCATCTGTAATATCATCATAGAGTATGTTATAAACTATGTGATGATCATAGAATATTTGGTCCTTTCAAGTTCATATTTTTTACATGCTTGTTAGCTCGTGAGGCTATTGTATGCCTCAATAGGATTAGTAAGGTAAGGTTTAGCCCGGTTTGTGTTGCCTTGGTCCTATGCCTTTGGAAATTATCCACACGGCTATGAGATCATATGCCCTCGTGAGACGTTACCGACAGCTACACCATCAATCCTCTACATGAGGCTGTCATCATAAGGCAGTGTGAGGCGCAGAGGAGTGATTATATAGCCAAGGCATTTGTGTTACAATAACGGGGCTATTGTCCCCCTTATGTCTACTATTCCTAATTGTTGTATTTTTATTTTTCTTTTATTAATAAAAAATTAGCCCTAGGCGCTTGTCTAGCGGATTAATAAAAAAAATAAAGAGCAAATTCATTTGATTAAGACTGAAAAATCATCCCGACAATGTACAACTCGATGAATCGAGCATTTATTTTGAAACAAGTAAATCTTAAAACAAAATTACGGGAAAACTTAAATGCCTAGAATGGCTTATAGAAATAAATTATGCCAAGCTACCCAGGGACTCGGTGGGCTCGGGATGGTGTGGCGGTCTAGTTCCTGAGAACAACTCCCTTCTTCACAGTTTGAATAGTGAGGCCTTCCTCCTCCTCCTCCTCAATTATGGCACTGTAGTCCATGTCTTCATCCTCTAAGAACAGATTCTTCAACACACCTAATACTTCTTCTTCTACGGTTCCCCATAGTGTATCGGCTTGGTGGAAAGCTTGATCTAGACATGGCACAGGATGCTCAAGAGGGTAATATGGTCCACGCCATGGAGGCGACCAATCCCTGTATTCCTGCCATGTGTACTGGTATCCGAGCCCAAAGGTGGTACCAAAATTTTTCAGTTGTATTGGTTTAGTGATACATTGAAGATTATTTCCCATCCCTTTGTCAGGTTCATATCCAAACTATGCCAATATGCTTTCTATTTTTCCACTCCACCATTTATCTTTCTCGACGGCATTGACACGTTCAATATGATGATAGGTTTCCCCTCCTAGCCTCCTTCTTTGTCCAATGGCCGGGATGGTTTGACTAGTGTGAATGGGGTTACTTCCATCTCCATGAATGATTACCTCCTGATGGTTCCATTCAAACTTTACGGCTTGATGTATTGTGGAAGGCACGGATCTAGTGGCATGGATCCATGGTCGGCCCAACAGAAAGTTATATGAGGCTGGTATGTCGAGTACTTGAAAATCAACGTCGAACCAAGTTGGCCCCATTTGCAAGCAAAGGTTGATTTCACCGATCGTGGCCCTCTAAAACCCATCGAAATCTTTCACATTCATGCTTCCTACCCATATTTCATGGAAACCTTTGTCTAACCTTTTTAGAGTGTCCAACGGACAAATATTTAGGCTTGAGCCTCCGTCAACCAGGACCCTAGCAATGAACTTGTCTTCAAATTACACTGTGATATGCAATGCTCGATTGTGATTCAAACCCTCAGGTGGTAGCTCATCTTCGTGGAAGTTAATCTTATGACTCTCTAGAACTTGCCCAACCATATTGTCCATTTCTCTTCCAGTGAGGTTATTGGGTACATAAGCCTCGCTCAGCATTTTTATTAAAGCGTTCTTTTGTGCCTCTGAATTTTGCAACAGTAACAAGATAGATATCTGAGTAGAGACTTTGTTTAGATGGTCAACAACAGAATACTCCTTTGCATGTACTTTCCTCCACATGTCGTCTGGCCCGTCTCAATGATAGTCTGCCTAGTAGTAGCCTCCTTACTTGAACCTCTCAAGTGTTCGGGTCTATAGACTTTTCCGGATCCATTCATTCCTTGTGTAGCGTCAGATTCCTCTATCTTGGCATTCCCTTTTCGCTGAGCCTCGACAATATAATCCCAAGGTATTGCTTTTGAGTTGAACGGGGGTGTAGTTGATACTATCATAGTGAAAGGTGTTACCACTTCTACTTCAAATGGAGTAGGGGTGGCCGCGGGTGGAGCCACCTCTACCTCGAATGGAGCTGATACAGTTACCTCAACCACGATTGGTGACTGTGTCTATACCATAATAGGAGTGAGTGTGACTGCAACTTTAAATTCATCGCCCTCTTGTATAAGCCCAATCGACCCTTTAGGGGTCCATTCTTCATTTGTCTCTATCACATGTACACCATCACCTATATAATCAGGGTGGCGATTGTTGTGGACATTAGGTGCAGCTTCCTTCGCCTGTATGAACTTGTTGTTAATTAGCGTCTAGAACTTATCCTTTAATGTTCGGCACTTAGTAGTGGTGTGCCCCTATATGCCCGAATGGTACGCACAAGTTTTGTTCGGATTGACCAATTAGGATGGATTTTCTAAAGCCACTGCGGGAACAAGAGTGATGTAACATGCGACTTTCAACCTCTCGTACAACTGGTCGATGGGTTCAGCAATGGCAGTGTATTGTCTGGGTGGTTTGCGATCGAAGTTGGATCTTTGTCTCGGATAATTTTGACAAGCTGGTGGTAAAAGGAAGTGGGATGATTGGGAGTTATAGGTGTGATGGATAGTGGCTGGTTGGGAATATTTGTGAGATGAAGGTTGATATGTAGGCGGTGATGCTTGGTATGTGGGTGGAGGTGTTTGATATGTGGGTAGAAGGGTTTGATAGACAAGTGGGGATTTTGGGCATTGAGCCACCATTACTGTTCTAACACCTTTCTTCTTTGATATGCTACCTGACTGTAATGCCTTATTTGTGGCTTGCAATGCCTCGATGTTCGTTACCATCCTGCTCTTGATTCCTTCTTCGATTTTTTCTAAGAGTTTGATTATGTCAGAGAATTTATGATTTTCGATAACCATCAACCTTTCATAATATTGTGGATCATGTGCTCTAACAAATAATTTATTCATTTGTTCTTCGTCCAAAGACGGCATGACCTTGGCCGCTTCCGACCTCTAACGCGTAGCATACTCACAGAAAGTCTCAGTAGGTTTCTTCTTAAGATTCTGCATTTAGAAAACATCTGGTGCATTCTCTGTGTTGAACCTAAACTGGTCCTTGAAATCCGACGCTATAATTACCCAATTAGACCATTTCTTGGGATCTTGGCTGATATACCAAGACCAAACATCTCTACTAAGACTCCTCATAAAGAGCTTCATTCAGATCTTTTCATCTTTCCCGACCCCGACAAGCTTGTCATAATAGGTCCTTAGATGAGTCCTGGGATCACCGGTGATGTCGAACATCTTAAACTTGGGAGGTTTGTACCCCTCAGGCAGTTCCACATCGGGTTGTATGCACAGGTCTTCATAGATTAAACCTTCTATTCTTCTGTCTCCCTCAACACATTGAATTCGGCTTGTTAACTTCTTGAGTTCTTCAGCCATTTTTTTAATGAGCAGGTCCTTCTCAGAGGATTCCGGTGTATATGAGATTGATTGGGTAGAGTGAGGTATTATTTTACACATATATAGGGTTTCTTTGATAGGTGCCAGGGACATGGGTGTAATGATGGTCATTTGTGGAGTTTTGGGGATCGGAAATAGGTTATGGTGTGTTTTGGGGAGTATGGTAAGTGTGTTTGGTGGGTACTGAATTGGTTGATGGTGATGTTATGGGGGAGTTGGTATTGGGAGTGGATTGATATTTTGGGGTGGCGTTGTGTATTGATTTAGCATGGGAGTATTTTGATTTTGTGTGTTTTGAGGAGGTGCTGAGTTCTTTGTGTTTTGTTGGTATACGTTGGGGACATTTAAGGTGAGTGACAGGTTTGCCAAGTTGCGAACCTGCTCAAGCTCTCCTTGCAGTTCTAGTATCTTTTGTTCCGGTCTCAAGACTAGATCATTTTGGGCCGGAGTGCTACGGCCATTTGAGGTCTCTATGTTCTCAATATTATCCTTTCGGATATCACTCAAGTCGTCCATTTTTGCTTTTTCCTATGCCCTTTGTGTTGCTTGGAGGAGAAGGAGGTGGAGGGCTTCTAGATCTAGTATGATACGCTGACGAGTACAGTATGAGTGAACCAACCTAAGGGGATGGGAATAATAAAAATAAAGAAAAACAAAAAAGGTAACAAGTCAGTGAGGGTCCTAAAATATTTGCAGTATTTAAACACATATTGCGGAAATGTAAATTCTTGTCCTGCATTGGGAACCTCGTTGTGCCTGAGGTAGGCCTAGCTACAAATAAATTTGGAAGACTTTTAATGCCAATAAATGCTTCATTTCATAATATAAAAATAAACGAATCCCACAACGACACTAAGATAATAGGAAAATATGTCACTACTAGCACTTGGCCTTATTACATTTTAGGAAAAAGCAAATAAATCTAGCCTATTTGGTCCCAAAAGGACCTTCCCAAGATTTGATCTTCCGGACTCCATCATATAGATCCCCAAGCTCGCGCAGACCCATCAGCAAGTAGGCTCTGGCCAGATGTCGTCCTTCAGCACCTTCAGTGTTCTGGCAATTTGCAATCTTCTTTATGACTTTACCTTCCAACTCCACTATTCCTCGCTCCATATATTCCAATTTCCTGTTGGAAGTGACTACAATTTCTGTCCATTTCTCGATCAACTTTACATTCATCTCATGTATTTCCCGGTGCTTATCTAAGAGTCGTGGACCCTCTTGCGCAGCTTGTTGTGCTTGACTTGAGCTTCAGCTTCTTCATCTATGACTCTATGCCCTCGACCGGCCCCTGGTGTCACCATTCATTTCAAATTGTCCTCTAACCATGCCAGGTAGAGAGGCTCGCATCCTACATGATACCTGTTTGGCTCAATGGTATTTTTATCCAAAATAATTTTTCAGTGCCATATGTGCTGATCTTGGCACTGGTAAGGGACGTCGACGTCTTGAAAGTCTGCCCTGAAATGAATCATCTTGACAACCCTTGGTACAACTTGTTTCCTACCTACTTGCCTCATAACTCGGATAGGGACATATGGGTATATCCCTCTCAGCCCGATCAGTACCAAGTGTGGAGCATCCCTGGATTTGATGATGAATTAGTTTGTTAGGAACCATTCAAACATCCATTGCACATATTCCCCGATTAGATTGTAGAAGAACTCTACCCATTCTCTGGCACTTTCTGGTTGATCAAATTTGTCTGGAATGTAAGTCATCCGCTTGGGGTGATGGAAGGCGATATGGTTGTTCCAAGCCCTTCGCGGAAATTCTTGGCGATAGTGACCCTTTTGGAAATTCTCCAACAACCATAACTACAGCAACAAGTTACAACCCTCGAAATGCTTGACCCCTCTTTGACAGTGCTCCAAATCCCTGTAGATGTCGACTATGATCATGGGGACTATGGTATATATCTGTCCATTAATCCTTTCCATCAAAGTCTTGGCGACCATGGCCAACCTAGTGTGGATTCTTCCCTTTTTCATTGGGAACACTATCAAGGCTAATAAGCATACAATGAATACAAACACTCTGCGGTGGATGTGACCTAGAGAAGTGAGAGAGATCTCATCGTGGTAGGTACGGAAAGACTTGCTATGGCCATACCTCTCATACAGGTATTCGAAAGTTATGTAAGATTCTTTCAATCATACTAGGTCGACATTCTTCTTCAAACCTGTCATCTTTAAAAATCCCCTGCCAGAATGGTTTCTCGTACCAATAACCTGGGACTATCCCAAGTTAATCTCGTAAGCCCTCTAATTTCTTTTAGAAGCGGTGACATTTCTACGTCGCCGAAATGAAACACAGCCCTTTCGCTATCCAAGAATAAAGTGGCAGCCTCGATCAATTTGTTGTTTAGCTCAATATCTAGCAAGGAAGGCATATTACCCAGGTAATTTCTCACATGTTTTTTGTTACTTGAGGAAAGGTCCTCCCACCAATCTAGCAGCAATGGTGGTATGTTGTTAACCATACCGATTTTTTGGACCTCGTGCCTCATTTTCTGCAAAACAAAAGGGTTAGGCCTTACCCCCACCAGACTCGACTATTTATACATTTATGATCAGCATATCAGCATTTAGATCTCCAAATTAATACACAGAATATGATTGTGTCCGTTGGGATTATGGAAAATCCGATAGACTTTTGGATGGGGCTTATCTTAAAGAATCATTACGTGGACAACATATTGATCCTACTAGGTTTGACCATGATGCATGGTCAATTTTGACCAGAGTAAGGCTACTATGTGATTTTAGGCTGGTACCCTCATGCAGACAACTTGAGGGGGAAGGCACAGAATCGTCGACTGCACTGGTGATCGACTGGTTTTACCGCAAATAAGCCTTTTCCGAATTTAAGGGTAGTAAATAGGAACAGCGAAACCACTCATTTAAGCGTTGCTATTAAATTTGATACGCACGATTGGAATATGATAGGGAGCATGAGTCATGCAGCAATTAATAACATGTATTCAAGTATTTGCACATAAGAAAAATAAATACAGTATTTAAATAATTGAAAGAAAATTACAGGAAAAAGAAAACAAAGAGACAAGTCAGTTTCAGGAATAAAGAATCATAAATGCTTTAAAGAAAACAGACGGTTAAACTCAAATAAAGGTGAAGGGTGTGAGATAAAGCATGATTGGGACTAATTCATAAGAACAGGTTCGTTATGGTAAGAGCCTAAAGGTATCCTCAGTAGAGTTGCCATCCTATCGGGCCCCCTTTTTCTTCCTCCCCTTTTATAGGGAGGGAAAGGTCCGATTTTCGACGTTTATAGGGGGTAATAACTCATTTCCCTTTGGGATTTGGGTATTTGAAGAGTAACCACCTATAGGATTATGGTGCGTTAGGAAACCTAGAGCGATTAACTCTTGGATTGGTTTGCATTACCAGAGATTTAGGGTAAGGGCTCAAAATAACCTCGAGGGGAAGGTGTTAGGCACCCCATTTGGTCCACAACTGTGGGTCTCAGCCAATGCATGCACTACCTATCCCAGCCAATGCGTGCACTACCTTGACAATGCCTACGCGTGCACTACCCATCCCTTCCTCGTGGCCTTGGAGGAAGGGCCTGTTTTTAAAATTTGCCCATTGTTATCAGGAAAACAAACCACTGATTAGACCAGTTTCAAAATAAACTAACATGAATTGGACTGACTTATTTAAACTAAACTGATTTTAGATTTATAGGCAGAATTTCTGATGTTGGTCCTATAAGCATGATATCTATTTGCTAAGAGCTGATGTTAGAAACTTGTACACATGATATTTAATGAAAAACAAATGTAATTACCCGTTATAACAGATGTTGAATTGGATCACATTCTATAGGTATGGTATCTACTTGTGAAGTTGATTTTAAACCCTATATACATGATTTCTATTATCGGAACCACATAAAAGCTATAGGCATGATTTTTAACATGGTAAGGCAAACATAGCAAATATAAAATCCTATAGGCATGGTTTCTACCCATATTACCCCACAAATGTGTAACTACCCACCCCTTTTCACTAATTACACAATACTCGTTTACAAATTATTATAAACCAGATGAATTAATTACATAAATAGATAAAAGAAAAAGAAGAAGTTAGACTATAGGGAGCCTGAAGCAGGCCTAAGTGATTTCCCAAACCTCTAATAGCCTCAAATGCCAATTTCATTAACAATATCATTGTCTAGGTGCGTCAGAATTCCCTAAGGATCTCAAGGATCCCGGGCAGTACTCACACCTAGACTTTGTAACCAAATTGAGTAAGTGTAGTATGTAAGGGCCAACCTCAGTGTGCCAGATTTCAGAGGGATCTCAAAAGGATCCCAAGGCAGTACACGCACTGGAGTGGACAGAACCTAGTGACTTAGGAGTAGAGTGAGAGTGCTTGACATAGTTTGAAAGGGTTTCAGTAGGAAAATAATGTTAAAAGATATTTGCTTGAAATATTTTTGTAAAAACAACATAAGGTGTTATTAAATAAGACAATTTTGAAAAGGGTAAGGTGATCAACAAACCAAATACAGAACCAAAAGAGGTCCATCAGTACTTCAATATATGGAATCAAACAGGTAAACATATTCACTCAGGGGTAATGGGGGATTTGGTGTAAGTATAGAGCACATAGTAAGCACAGATGCACATGGGTACAGAATCAGAGAAGCCTTGAATGGAGTTCAAGGGATTAAGGTACAATATGAACTTCAGAGTTAATACAGAATCAAACAGACTTAGGATAGCCAACTACTTTACACAGGAAGGTGCATGCGAGAAATCAGAGAAACATAGTCACATTGAGGTATACTAGAAAGGGATTCATGACCAAGATAATCCTAAGGGGGTATATTCAGAAGCATGTAGTAAAGAAGATAGTGAAGTAGACATGTTAGTTGCAGGTTGAACAACAAAACGATAGATAGAAGCATATTAGAAACATGACAAATAGAAGTAGTAGGAGAAGCATATTGTTTTGGGACTTGAATTGAAATTAGAACATACCAGTAAAGAGATAGTGAAAACAAAGTGAAAGAGAACCCAATAGTTAGCTTTGGCTTGCATCCGGCTAACTTAGAACAGTAGTAAGTAACACAAAAAAAGAGCAAAAAGCTTTGAGTGAGAGAGAGAGAGAGAGTTTTTGAACCAATGTGTTCTTGTGTTGTGCTAATAAAAAACAGGGTACTTATAGTTTGAAAACAGGTAGAAAATAAAGCAAGAATCAAAGTTCAGCAATAATTATTGAACCATGTACTAATTAGAATCAAATCAATGCAAGTACTCCCTTAATTAAGGGGTAATTGACAAACGGTAAAGAGCGGGACATGCTTAAGGAAAGAAAATCAAGTAAGGCGTTAGGTACAAAATAGACAATTAGGGGAAAATACACAAGGGTTCAATTAAGGAAACAATTAGTGAAGAACCAACAAATAACACGGTTAACCAAATAAGGTAAGAAAACTAAATAAGCTTGTAGAATATGGAAATAATCAAGAACCATCATATAGCAAATCAGTGAATCAAGGACTTGAAATAATTCTGATTTAAGGAGAATAACATAGGTTCCCATGAATAAGCAAATAAGCCAATGTTAAATAGGAAGAATCGAAGGTGTAAAGGAAAGTTTTTAAATCAAGCCAAGAAATAGGGAACTCAAAATCAATCAAAGAGAGAGTCATGAGTCAACGTTTAGCATATAAATAAAGTGAGATAAGAATAACCAGAGGTCGACACATAACTCTAGCAACCACGAAAGTTAAACAATACTGATTCGATGAGAGAGAGACAAGTCTTGAATAGTCAAGATGAACACAAGCACATAGAATTGATGTAAGTTGGGCTAAGAAACTCAGTAGAAACATATTCAAGGCAAGATGGTCACAGAAACTAAAAAATGAGAACCGGTCAATCATGCTGATACACAGAACCAAATGAAGAAACCTAAAAAATTAGGGCTTTCAACATCAACGAGTTAAAGATGTGGTAAAATCATAGAATCAATCAAAATGTGCAAGAAATAGAAGTTTAAACACAAAGAATCAGTTAAGCAAGGTTTTAAAAGAAGTTCTGAAACCCTAGTTTTTAGATAAAGGTGAAAAACACTTGAAATCAACGATTCGTGCAAAGAGTCTGAAGGACAGTGTAAAACATTAAAGAAACAAATAGGTGTAGAAAAGAAATTAGGGTTTCGAAAGAAACCCATAAATAGATGAAGAAAGCTGTCTAGAAACCCAAGGATTGTAGCAAATAAAGTATGATCTTACTTGAAATCACACTGGAGTAGCCAAGAACAGGAGGGTGACGAAACCTAGATGAAATTCGGCATGGCCCTGAGCCCTTGAATACCTTAAAGAAGGCAAGCACAATATGAGAGGAGCCATTCGAGGCTTAAGAGACGATGAAAGGTCACCGGAGATGGCCGAAGATAGGAGGTCGGCGGTTGAAGAATAAGGTTAGGTTGAGAGTGTTTTGAGAGAAGATAGGATCTTAGGGCGGCGGTGTGTAGAGAAATGGTTAGGGTTAGGGGTCGTTTAGAATTAAAAAGGGAAAGAATGAACTAGGGCCGTTGATCTTTTAGATCAACGGCCAGGATCTAGTGGGTATTGGGTCAGATAGGTGTAATTAGGGCCTGGGTCGCGTATTTTAATCTTAAATTGGGCTGGGGTATTGGGTTTAATTGAAGCTAAAATTGAAATATAATTTGGCTAAGTTTTAAATTGCCAATTTAACCCTATATAATTTATAATAAATAATATATGATTTCTAAGAAATAATTTCGTGTACTAAAATGATTTAAAATAGATATTTAACATTTTAAAAATATTGAAGATCATTTTATGCATATAAAACGTAATCATACATTAATAAGGCCAATATTGCAATTATATGCAAATTGGCTTAAAAATATAAATGCAATTATAAAAATGCACAAAAAATATTAGAGCAATATTTTGCCATAAATATAGGATTTATATGATTAAATTATCACAACAATAATTTGAAGGATAATTATTAGAAATTTTATAAGTGAAAAATGAAGAAATAAATCAATTTAAAACCTTTTAAAATTATAGAAAAATTAAAAAAAAATTGTGCATGCTTATATGTGCATATATATATGCTATTTCTCAAGTAGTTATGTATATAAAAAATATATAGGAAAAAATTGGGTATCAACTCTAGGGGCCTCCCAAATCAAGCGGGGTCTTGAGCGATCATATCCTCACCGAGAAAGGTTCAACTGAGGCCGATGAGACCAGGCCACTAGATGTACGCTCAACTTTTGAGGAGGCTTAATGGCTCTATTTTGTGGTGAGTTTTGGTTGACTTTGTTGGCTTTTCAGTTTTGCATTTTCATTCTCTCACTGAGTTTCTTTTTCATAAGCCTTTGATAAGCTCAAGTCTGAGCTGCTCCGCCGCGAAGCCAGGTTACGGAAAGCCTTGGACGGGGAAATATTCCTCAAGCTTCTTTGCGATAAAAGGGAAAAGGAGTCGAGACACCTTCGGTACGAGATGAATCAAAGCCTGAACTACGAAGGCCGCCTCGAGAAACAGGTAACCTTTGTTTCGAGGGAATGCATGTTTCTTATTCAATCCTCGGAGATTAATATTTTGATACTTCAGTTGTAAAGAAAGACGGAGAACCTGGAAAGCCTTGGGCAGAAGTTGGTCAGGCCAGGTAGGAGTGTAATGCGCTAAGGGCTCAGATAGATGTCCAAGTTGTGGCCAAGAAAAATGCTTCGGATAAGGCTTCTTCCCTCGAGGTGAAACTCCGGAATGCTTGTGAAAATAGCTCGGTTCTGACGATTAGGATTGTAAGGTTCGAGTTTGACCTTTTGAAGATGAAGGCCAAGGTCGTGGACGCTCGGGCTTAAGCTAAAGAGATTCAAGCTAAGGCTGATAAGAAAGTGGTCGTCTATTTAAAAGATGCTACCGGTGCTCGAACTGAGTTGATAGGGGCTTCCGATCGGGAGAGCAGAAGCGATGAATATGCCTGGTGCAAATCCTGGAGAGAAACCCTCGAGGATATCCACGCTAGGGGCTTTGATCTCTCGAAAGAGATAGAGCAGGCCAAGGCGAATGAATACGATGCCAAGTTTCTCGTATCTGATGCAGAAGATAATGAGGGAGAGGTCGATGGTGCCGCAGTCCCCGAGGGGAACATAGACTAGGCTTTTCCTTTTTGATTCTGCATATAATGCTCTTAGAGAATATTTTAAATAAGGCCTTGTATTATTTCACATATACATATATAAAAAGAAGCCTTTCGGTTTTCCCCTTTCATGAATTTTTCTTTGCTTGTCTATGTATTTCTTTGTATTGAATTTTGACTTTTGTCAATGATTAGCCAGATGAATTGGCCTTTTACCCTTTAGTTTACAAATAGGCCCTGAGGCTTGTTGGGCTGGCCCGTAGGCTCTCACGCATTTTCCCTTAGGCACTTTTTAGTTAAACATTTTGGGCTCATTCTTCGAGTCAGGTTTCGATTCGTACTCATCAACCCTTAAGTTTTTGAATTTTAAGCTGGCTCTTAGGCTCTTATGCGTTGGGTTCGTATGACCACTAATATAGGCTGGTGCTTAGGCTCTTACGCGTTAGGTCGGTATGACCTCTAATATAGGCTGGTGCTTAGGCTCTTACGCGTTGGGTCGGTACGACCTCTAATATGGCTTTCTTTTTCCCTCGTTAAAGACTTTTTGAACTTTTTATGTTTGTCTAACTTTTTGATGGTTCGATAAGAACCTCGACTGCGAGCCGTTATGTAACGATAAATGAGAACCTTGGGAGGTTTTGATAGATGGTTGTATCGTCTCGAAGCCTTTTTATTTTTTGGAGTTGATATGATCAAAGTTCTTTTTATCGTTACAATCGAGATAATTGGAAGTTTTGACTCAGCTTGTTATAATTGAGATAGATTTATTATATGATTGTTCAACTACGTTTTGTATGGTGATTAATTGAATGGGCCATTGATTAATCATGTCTAATTTCCTCATATTGCGTGAGAAAGAATATTAGGTTAGACTGCTATTGAACAACACCACTTTTAGGTAATTGAAGAGATTCATTACTTGAACTTAAAAGTGAGTTTAGATATAACGAAACTTTGGTGGGATAATTTAGAGTTGTACATATTGTCAGCTAGAGTAGTTCGAGAGAATGCTCTAGTAAATTATTGTAGTTTATCGAGAGATAATAACAATAACCCATAGCTCTTAATCCTCATAGAGTATTACGGCGAGATTATAGCGAAAGAGTCAAGACCGAAGCTAGCAATTGGGGAAATCACTTCCCTAGACCTTTTTACCACTGAATTATCTTTAATCTAGCATATTGTTATTTTTAATATAATTTGAAGTAGTTAAACAAAAAAAACCAAGATCGATTGTTAAAAATCTTGCATATTGAAATTGGTTGAGTTGATAATAGCATTGCCAAAGAGTTTTAATAGATAGGTTAGTTCCTTGAGGATTCGACTCCAAACATAAAATCTGAATATATTTGCAACGACTGCTTTCTTTTAGAAGGCATAGTTGGGCATGATCAAATTTTGGCGCCGTTGCCAGGGAACTAACAGTGTTATTTATTACAACATAGAAGTAGTGTTAAAATTATTAGTTTAAATCAATTTTCGAAGGTCTTAAATAATCTTTTCATTGAAATTCTCACGTTTGAACCCTTGTGGAATTCAGGTGTATGCCTAGAAATTCTTCGAGGACAGGAGAACTACTAGAAGGACTCTCAGACCCTGAGAAAACATTCAGGGCATTGAACCATCAACAAGAGGATCCAACAATCACAACAACCACACCAACTTAAATTTGACATGGATGATGTAGAAAACGTCAACGGAACGTCGGGGATGCGCCAGCTCCCCCAAATGTTGGAGTAGTGGTACCTCTTGTGCCAAAAGTTGCACTTTATGATTGGGCACATCCTACAACTGATAACCTAGTTACTACTATAGTTGTGCCCCCAATTCAAGCGGAGACATTCCAGATCACCAACAACATGCTGCATCTTCTGCAGAATAAGAGATTGTTCTTCGGGTCACACATTGAAGACCCTCAGCAACATTTAAAAAATTTTATGTCGATTTGTGTGACCCAAAGGATGCCGAATGTGACCCCAGAAGCTATCAAGCTATTATTGTTCCTGTTCTCTGTGACTGGGGAAGCTCAGACTTGGCTGAATTCGCTCCCAATCAATTCCATTATCACCTAGGAGGAGTTAGTCAAGCAGTTACTGAATAAGTTCTACCCGCCCAACAAGACTGCATGGTAGATTGATGAAATATTGCAGTACAAGCAGCAGCCAACTGAGACCTTGCAGGAAACTTGGGAAAGATTTAAAGGGATGCTAGTGAAGTGTCCTCACCATGGCATTCCATACCAGATGCTCGGCCAGAGGTTGTACATGGGGTTAGCTGACAATCTAAAGGCCAATGTGGTTGCCTCAGTTGGAGGTGCATTTTTGTGTAAGGCATTCACCGAGTGTATAGTCCTTCTTGACAAGATGTCCCAGAATTCGGGGTGGATGACTAGAGGTACAACACTGGCACCCATAGTGCATTCCATTCCTCTTGACCCAAATAATTCGTATGCAGAGAACATGACCACACTCCTGACTCATATGATTATATTGACAAAGAAGATTGATGAGATGGGTACAAAACAGGTGCATATTTTTTACACAACAAATGGAGGACAGTGTACACCTTGTTTTAATCAGTCTTATGTGTGCTCATGGAGTGGAGAAGGTGACAATCAAGGGGTAAGAGACGATATGAATTATGTAAACAACTTTGGGGTTCAGTGACAAGGAGAACAATAGTTGAGATCGGCACCAAATCAGCAATACAGGCCAAACATGCAACGGCCTAGAGGTATGCAACCCCAAGGCCAAATGGTTCCATACCAGAGACAGCAGGGTTATCCATAGCAGAACTAGAAATAGGTGACATATCAGCCACCTCCTCAGCAGTACGATAACAACATGGTAGAGATCAGGGGTATGCTTTAGCAACTCATTGGGACAAATTGTAAGATGCAGGGAAAGTAGGCAGTCCATGATTCAGCTATAAAGAACATTGAAACTCAATTGGGCAGCTGTCTATGCCTTTAAACAGCCTCCCCCAAGGAACATTGCCAGCGGACACAAACATTAACCTCAAGGAGAAAAACCCAAATCAGCTGATGGCAGTAAGTCTCCGGAATGGGAGAGATTTAGACAAAGAGCAGGAAATTACACAAGCTAGCAAAGAGACTATGCCAGCCACTCCAGTTCCAATAGAGGTAGATGAACCAGCAAAACGTACTGAAGTGGTGGTTGAACAGGTTCAGGATGAAAAGGGTAAAATTAAGGTGAGTGAACAAGTTGTAGAATAGCTGGCACCTTTTGTGCCACAGAACCCCAATAGAGAGAAACCAGCAAGCAGTGCACAAAGGGTGGTACCTGCACCATTTTCTCAGAGACTGGTAAAACAAAAGAAGGAAGATCAATACAGGAAATTCATGGAGATGCTACGTCAAATTCAGTTGAATATTCCTTTGATGGATGCCTTGAGGGAGATGTCAGGCTATGTGAAGATAATGAAGGACCTAATGTCATGGAAGTTTGATTTTTAGGACCTATCCATAGTAACTCTAATGTAGACCTGCAGCACAGTAGTGACAAGTCCCATGGCTCAAAAGATGTCTAACCCAGGTAGCTTTACTATTCCATGCACTATCGGGAGTTATGCCTTTGCAAAGGCATTATGTGACTTAGGAGCCAGCATAAATTTGATGGCACTGGCTATATACACAAAACTGGGCATAGGCAGAGCTAGACCAGCCTCGATGCTATTGCAACTGGCTAACCGCATGGTTAAAAGGCCAACTGGGATTCTTAATGATGTGTTGGTACAAGTGGCGAAGTTTGTGTTCCCTACAGACTTTGTTATTCTTGATTGTTAGGTAGTTGAGGAAATACCTATCATTTTAGGGAGGCCATTCTTGGCCACTGGGAGAGCACTGATTGATTGTGAAACTAGGGAATTAAAAATGAGGCTGAACGATGAAGCAGTCATATTCAATGTTCAACAATCCATGAGGAGACCCAGTGAATATGCTAATTGCTCCCTAGTGGAGGCCGTGGATGTGATCCTACACGAAGATGATGTGACTCTGACTGCAAAAGATCCATTAGAAGCATACCTGACAAATTTAGAGGAGATGAATGGTGAAGGGTTAGTTGAGTGGGTCATGGCACTTTAAGGCCAAGGATTCTGGAAAAGGGAACCTCAAATCGATTCCCTTGATTTATAAAAAAGGGCTACACCTCCAAAAAAGCCATCAGTAGACGAACCACCCAAGCTGGAGCTAAAATTGCTCCCAACTCACCTCAGGTACGTTTTCTTAGGCCCTGGTTCTACTTTGTCTATCATTTTTTATCCGGTTTGCTAGATGTGCAGGTAGAGAATCTCCTACAGGTGCTATAGGAATGTAAGACTGCCATTGGTTGGACCATGGCAGACATAAAGGGTATCATCCCAGCCTTTTGTATACCCAAGATTCTCTTGGAAAAATGGCACAAGCCTTCTACAGAACATCAAAGACGGCTGAACCCAAATATGAAAGAGGTGGTGAAGAAGAAAGTGATCAAATGGTTAAATGCGGGAATCATCTTCCCTATCTCTAATAGCAATTGGGTCAGCCCTGTCCAATGTGTGCCAAAAAGGGGGGGAATGACAGTTGTATAAAATGAGAACAATGAGTTTATCTCGACACGTACAGTCGTAGGATGGCAGATTTGAATGGATTACCGGATATTGAACACAGCCACCCGGAAGGACCACTTCACTTGCCATTCATTGACCAAATGTTAGACAGGCTGGCTGGGCGATCACACTTTTGTTTCTTGGATGAATATTCGGGGTACAATAAGATCTCAATAGCCCAGTAGACATAGAGAAAACATCATTCACTTGTCCGTATGGCATCTTCGCCTTTCGTAGAATGCCTTTTGGGCTTTGCAATGCACCACGACATTTCAACGGTGCATGTTAGCCATTTTCATAGACATGGTGGAGAACATCATGGAGGTTTTTATGGATGATTTCTCAGTGGTGGGGGATTCATTCGAGGACTGTCTTCACAACTTAAGAAGAGTGCTCAAATGATGTGTGGAGTCAAATTTAGTGTTGAACTAGGAGAAGTGCCATTTTATGGTACAAAAAGTGATAATCCTGGGGCATCAAGTGTCCAGTAAGGGAATTGAGGTTGATCATGCTAAGGTTGGCGTGATTGAGAAGTTGCCACCGCCTACATTAGTCAAGGCAGTGAGAAGTTTCCTTGGGCACGCCGGGTTCTACAAGCGATTCATAAAATATTTCTCTAAAATTGCTAACTCGTTATGTAAACTCCTTGAAAAGGATCACCTTTTTATGTTTTCTAATGATTGCAGGTTGGCATTTGACGAGTTGAAGAAGAGATTGGTGACTGCACCCATAATTGTTGCACCTAACTGGGAGCAACTGTTTGAGCTCATGTGCGATGCAAGTGATTATGCTATAGGAGCAGTCTTGGGGCAGAGAAAAGATAAACTGATGCACCCGATTTACTATGCAAGCGGAATGCTTAGCGGTGCACAACTCAATTACACAATGACGGAATAGGAGATATTGGCTGTCATTTTTGCATTCGACAAATTCAGGTCATACTTGGTTGGCTCAAAAGTTATTGTTTTCACTGACCATGCAGCAATTAGGTACCTGGTAGAAAAGAAGGAGTCAAAGCTATGCTTGATTCGCTGGGTTCTTCTGTTACAAGAATTTGATCTGGAGATGCGTGAAAGAAAAGGGACAGAGAACCAAGTGACTGACCACCTCTCAAGGTTGGAAGGAGATGAAAAGAAGGTAGAGGTTGAGGATATAATAGAGACATTCTGGGATGAACAGTTACTAGAAATGACAATGGAGGAGGCACCGTGGTATGCTGACATTGCTAATTATTTAGCAAGTGGTATTGTACCTCATGAACTCTCCTCAATTCAAAAGAAAAAGTTCTTTCATGATTGTCTGTCTTATTATTGGGATGAACCTCTATTGTTTAAAATCTGTGTAGATAACATGATCTGGCGGTGTATCCTCAAGAAAGATCAAAATTCTATTTTGCAGGCTTGCCATGCTTCACCATATGGTGGACACGTTGGAGGAATTTGGACAACAGCTAAGTTGTTGGAGTAGGGATTATATTGGCTAACTCTATTCAAGGATGCCCATGCTTGGGTCAAAAGTTGCGATGAATGCCAAAGGACAGGCAACATATCTTGCAAACATGAGATGCCAATGACCACAATTCAAGAGGTGGATGTTTTTGACATGCGGGGGATCGACTTCATGGGGTCATTTGTCAGCTCTTATGGTAACAAGTATATATTGGTAGCAGTTGAATACGTCTCCAAGTGGGTCGAAGCAGTGGCTCTCCCGATCAATGATGCTAAAGAGGTTATAGGCTTTCTGAAGAAGAACATTTTCGCACGTTTTGGCACCCTAAGAGCTATACTCGGTGATGGTGGAACACATTTCAGCAATAGAGCGTTCGCACGACTATTGGAAAAGTATGGAGTTTGTCATAAGGTGTCCACCCAGTACCACCCACAGTCAAACGGGCAAGTTGAAGTGTCAAACAGGGAGATTAAAAGTGTCCTTACAAAAACAGTGAATGCAACACGGACTGATTGGGCAAGGAAGATGGATAATGCATTGTGGGTGTACCACACAGCCTTCAAAACTCCAATTGGTATGTCACTATACAAGTTGGTGTTTGGAAAGGCATGCCACCTCCCAGTGGAGCTTGAGCACAAAGCACTTTGGGCATTGCGGCAGTTGAACTTGGACATGGAGACAGCAGGCACTAACAAAGTCACGGGGTTACATGAGCTAGAAAAATTCAGGTTCCAGGCATTCGAGAGTGCTAGATTATACAAAGAACGGATGAAACAGATGCATGGCAAGAACATCGTGTACTGAAACCTCAAATATGGAGAGATAGTGTTGTTATACAACTCTAGATTGAGATTGTTTCCGGCTAAGTTGATGTCCCGATGGTCAGGACCCTTCAGAATGGTGCAAATGTTCCCAAGTGGAGCTGTTGAGATTGAATCAGAGGATGGGATGAATAAGTTCACAGTGAATGTTAATATTTGAAACATTACCTTGGTATGGCAAATGAGAAACGGGACAGAGAGATAATAATGTTGGAAGAGCCCCAGTACGTGAATGAGGAGTGCTGCTCCGAGCCTGCGTCGTGCCGCGATGTTAAATCAGGTGCTACGTAGGAGGCAACCCACGAATGTTGTAGTTTGTGTTGCGTATGTAACATCTCATTATAAAAAAATAAAAAAAACATTAGGCAGCACCGCGACCGCGGCGCGACCGTGGTGAGAGGCAAACATTCTACCTCAGGAACGTCAACCCACAGCGACCATGGTTGGACCGCGGCTCGACTGCGGTGAGACGTTAGTACACTGCCTCACCTTTGTTAACCCCCGCGACCGTTTTGGGACCGCAGCTCGACCGTAGTAATATGTCAAAGGTCGTCTGCCAGGTAAGTAAATTTTAAATTTTTTTAGTATTTTTATTTTATTTTACTGTTTTTTATTTATTATCTTCTAAAAAAACCCTCCCCTCTCTTTTATTTCATCATACCCGCCCACCCCCCCCCCACTTCTCCAGTTCCTCTCTCTCACTCTAAACTCTACCCCCTCACATCCCTCTCTTCTTCTTCTTCTTCACTCCTCCTACTTCCCCATCTCCATTCCTATCACTCTCTCTCCCATCAAGGTATATCACTCCCCCCACCTTGTCATTTGTATTTTATTTTAATTGTATGTTAGTTCATGTTTTTAATTTTGTATAAATTCTAGTAGATTTCTTTTTGTTCTTTTTCTTTTGAATTTCGTTTTGTTGGGTGCTTCTTAAGGGATTATGTGTATAATGTGGTGGAGAGGTGTATGTTTGTGGGTGTTGAACTAATTGTTGTGGGGTGTAATGGTGTAGTAGCACTTGTGATTTGGGGAAGCATTAAAGTATCCATATGGGCTATATGTGTGAAGAATTGTCTTGTTCTCAAGGTGTTTGGGGAATTGCCATACTGGAGTTATAAGGCTAATGTGACAAGGTTGTGGTGAAGTCTGAGTAACCACCCATAGTTCACACATCTCACACCCTCATTGATAGGTGTTTCTCTATTTGAAAGGTACAATGAATCCATCTAGGAAGAGACGCAACACCGGGTCCTCCGCAGTGGACCGGGAAGCTCCTCGAGAGCTAGGAGTCAAGCTAGTGCGCCACAGTTTGACAACACTAGGTTTGTCTCCAAACTGGTAGAGGATAGGTACAATGCAAAGGTAGCTAAGAAATTGTTACATGAGGTGCATATTGACCGAGAAGCCTTAGAGGTGGAATGCACGAACATCTTCCATGAGTTGAGGAGGAGTCAGCTGGACATCTTCTTTGAGGAACCAGAGGAGGCCAATGTTCAGATGCTAAGGGAATTCTATGCTAACTACCCGGAACATGAGAATGGAGTTGTTACTATACGCAATACCCGGGTAAATGCATCCATCGAGGCCATCTGCTGGGTATACCGGCTTCCAGTGTTTAGGGGGGAAGCTGATGTTTATCGTACTTATAGACGAACAAATGCCTTGTATGCAACTCTTCTTGAGCCTATCTGTGTGCCAGCTAGAGAATACATATGGATAAAGCACCAAATCACACTTAACTCCTAGTCTCTCAATTGGGAGGCTAAGTGTTGGCTCACAATTATCAATAGTCGGTTGTTGCCCTCCAGCAATATGACTGATGTAAATCAGCCAAGAGCGGTTGCGATCTACTGTTTCATGGCCCACAAGTATTTTGTTGTGGCACGGGTCCTCCATGACGAGATGTTCATTAAGTCACCTGAGTTACTCAAAGGCTTCTACTTCCCTTATCTAGTAACCAAGTTGTGCTGTCTTGCTAGAGTCCCTGAAAACCTTAGAGTTGATGGGAAATTGCCACTGAAAGCCCCGTTCCTGGCAAAAAAAATCGAAATTAGGATAGAGCCGGTGGTGAATGTTGATGAATCGGATGATGAATCTGATGATGATGATGTTGAGGCAGCTGAGGTCCCACCACCTACGAGAGTTGAAGAGGCGGTCACATCACAGCCCCGCCGAAGTACCCACCTGACAGCCCTGGAGCAGGACATGGCTGGTCTCCATACTTCTTTCACAGAGTTGGGCACCCGAGTTGACACTCTGACCACTCAACAGGCAAAGTCGGAGAAGAAGATTATGGGATGGATTCGAGCACTAGGACGAGCATGTCACCTTGATCTTGGCATTGTTTCTTATCATGATTGATCTTCCGGGAAGTCCCCCTTCCTTACTCTGCTCTTTATTTGTTGACATGGGGACATGCCATATTTTTAAGTGTGAGGTGGGGAATGGCTGTTGTTGTAAATAGATTGTGTAACTTTGTATGATCTTTAGTTATTTTTGTTTGATTGGTATGATAGGGTCATGTAATTAACTTCGACTTGGCCCAAAGACGAACAACTTTTGACAGGTCTCTTGAGGGACATAAGTCGAACAAAAAAATAGAATATAAGGACTCTTCCTGATGACGGATAAGTGAGACAGTTCTTGAGGGAAGTTAGTCTAGTGAAAATACCAAGTTATTTTCCAAGGGTTTAGCTTGAACCAAGTGTAGGCAGTTTTTGTTTATTTTGTTTTTTAGTTTTAGTTAGCATTGATGGGCTACGAGCTGAAATAGAAAAAGAATCCCTTGGCGTTAATACACCAGAACGCAATCGACACTAGAGTTTAACGCCTAGTCTCAATGGTTGACTCTTGCTAAAGTGTCTTAAGTTGTATGTTTGTAGATGACTTGAACAATCAAAAGAGAATGTCTTGATAAATCAATCTGGAGTGAGTCATATGCCATGTGTGTGTAACTTATACTGTATTACATGCTTTACATTTGATGCCTATAACTTGCCCTGTGTGTTTGCAAAACGAAATAGTAGCTTCATTCAGTATTAGAAGTGATATAGGCATTTCTTTGTTAATCCATATATATAAAGTAGACCCATTTAAATGCGAGACATCGTAGTTAACCTCGTTGAGCCATAAGCCTGTTTCTTTGGCAACCACGTTACAAACCTTACCCAATTGTTTGAACTGCCCATCTTTTGAACCCTTTTACCTCCCATGAGCACTTGAATGGCCTTGACATATGCAAAAGTTAAAGTGTGGGGTGGTGGTTTGGTTTTGAGTGGAGCCAATGAAATATAGGAAAGGTGCACTTTTGAAGAGTAAAAGAAGAAGCACCGCGAAAAAAAATGTGAATAAATGTAGTAGTTGATAAGTGGTAGCTTGATACAAATGCACCTAAGGGAATGGGATGTTATAAATAAATTGTGGGGAATGTCTGGTTGACATAAAAATGATATGGAATGTTAATGTGTTTTGTATTAAAAGTGCTTAGAGAGGTTAGGCACTATATCCAAATATATTCTACCCATCCCTTAGCCTACATTACAACCAAATGAAGTCCTAATTGATCTTAGACTGGATAGGCTCGATTAGTAGATTATTACACTATGGGCAAACCTATGGTGCATCTTTGTGACATGTGAATGTTCTTTTGTATTGCGAGCGAAGTTTGTCCATTTGAGTTCCTAATTGTTTTTAATCATATTAATTGTGGAATCACTCTCATGTGTGATATGAGGGCATGTGATCCACAAAGGAAAGTAAGTCTTGATTTATGTATAGAGTAGTTTGAGTAAGTGTGAATATTGCATGGTACGAGAGATTCGAATTCTGAGGCAAAGGATGTTCACTACTAGGTGCAACTTTGGTAAATTGTTCAAGGTGTGATTCGTTAAAGGAAAAGCTTCCGGAAAGAATTGTGATAGAGTATGGTGGATTGCTAGAGGACTAGCAATGATTTAAGTGTGGGGTGTTGATATTAGGCTGTATAGATGATATTTACACCATAATATTACCATGCTTTATTGTTGTTTTACAGGCGAATTGATAACAAAATGCTCTAATTGGTGTTCTTTTGCTTTTTAGGGAATAATCTAAGTGATGAAGCACTATGGAGTGTTTTGCAGTCAATAATGTGAAGAAAACGCCCAATCAAGAAGTACCCAAGCATAAAGAAGCAAAAAATGGACTGAGGTGAAATCCACCGAGACCACGGTGGAACCGCGGTAGACAAATACGCGAGGCAGAATGTTCATCCTTTACCGCGGTCTTGCCGCGACCGCGGTGAACTGTTCAATTGCTAGGAAATATGGGACCAAAGTGTAATTCGGGGAAAACTTGTTCCAAATCCTTATAAACTTTAGAAGCTCACCCAAGAAAAAAAAAGATTGTTTGTAGACTACTTTGGAGGCAAGAGTGAGAAGATTAACCAAACATTATAGTTTTTCTATCTCCTTTTAATTCTTGCAATTATACATTATGAACAACTTTGTAGTTTTGTCTTATCTTGTTATAAGTAGCTAAACAATTATCTAGGGTTGATGGAACCAATTGTCGGTTGAAGTTTTGACTCAACTTGTTATAATTGAGACGAATTTATTATATGACTGTTCAACTACGTTTTGTATGGTGATTAATTGAATGGGCCCTTGATTAATCGTATATAATTACCTCATATTGCTTGAGAAAGAATATTAGGTTAGACTGCTATTGAACAACACCACTTTTTGGTAATTGAAGAGATTCATTACTTGAACATAAAAGTGGATTTAGAGAAAACAAACTTTGGTGGGATAATTTAGAGCTGTACATATTGTCAGCTAGAGTAGGTCGAGAGAATGCTCTAGTAAATTATTGTAGTTGATCGAGAGATAATTACAATAACAATAGCTCTTAATCCTCATAGAGTATTACGGCGAGATAATAGCGAAAGAGCCAAGAACGAAGCTAGCAATTGGGAAAACCACTGTCGTAGACATTTTTACCATTGAATTATCTTTAATCTAGCATATTGTTATTTTTAATATTATTTAAAGTAGTTAATAAAAAAAAACAAGATTGATTGATAAAAATCTTGCATCTAGAAATTTGTTGATTTGATAATAGCATTGCAAAAGAGTTGTAATAGATAGGTTAGTTACCTGAGGACTCGACTCCGGACTTAAAATCGGAATTTATTTGCAAAGACCGCTTTATCTTTTAGAAGGCATAGTTGGGTGTGATCAAGTACTCAATCTCACCGTCTCACACTCCCCACTAATCACTCTCAATCACTCAGCACACTAAATCACCCAGCAATATATGGTATTGTGCTCACTACTGGTATGTCAGACTCCATAGGGGCGAATCCTGCCCAAGGACTAATATAAAGCTAATATAGCTTGTTGCGGCATGCAACCCTATCCTATAATAATAGATAAAGCCAATAAGGCCTGCTGCAACGTGCATCCTTATCCATAGTAATTATTTATACAAAGCTAAGAAGTCCTGATGCGATGTGCAGTCCGATCCACACCCTCACTCACAACACAACTCTAAGGCCCCAACTCAGTCATCTATCTCTCTAGTCTCTCGACCTCACAAATCTAATGCAAATCAGTTCAAACAATGATAACATGATGTAACAATAAATGACAATAAAGGCTGACATATGATATGCAAATGATGAATATGACTGAGTACATAATTGCAATTTAAGAAAATAATTCAATAGTAGAGATGATCTCAGTGGGTCCTGTTAGAATAAGCATATAGCCTAATCATGATTTCTAACATGGATTGCATCTCAATTACTCTAACACATAGGGATTACATGAATAGCAACAAGGTTTGATAACTAAACGTACCACAGAATCAACCGAATCAAAATTACCACGGTGCACGCCCACACTCCCGTCACCTAGCGTGTGCGTCACCTCACTACCAACCGCATAACACATATTTCAGGGATTCATAACCTCAGTACCAAGTTTAGAAGTGTTACTTACCTCAAACCGCGTAGATCACTACTCCAACAAGCCCTTGCCTCATGAATCTGACTCCGAACGACTCGAATCTAGCAACAAACAATAAAATACAATCAATACAAGCTATAGGAATCAATTCGTTATGATAAAGATAAGTTCTTTAACCAAAGTCAAAATGTCAACCAAAAAAGTCAACCCCGGGCCTACGTCTCGAAATCCAAGAAAATTAACAAAATTCAAAACGAGTCCAACCATATCAAAATTATCCAATTCTGACCTCATATCGCCTTTCAAATCCTAAAAATATAGTTTATCAAATTTCTACAATATTTCTAACCCAAAATACTAAGTAAATGGTAAAAACTATGATAGATTCATGTATATTAACCAAATCCGAGTTAGAATCACTTACCTCAATCAACTCCTTGAAAATACCATTAGAAATCGCCTCAATCAGAGCTCCCAAAGTCCAAATGTGAACTAATACTCTAACCTTCATTTTCAAATTTTATTGTCTGCCTAGATGTTCCTCTTTGCGATCGTAGAAAGTCCATCGCGATCGCGAAAAACAAAAAATGTTGCCTTTAAAAATGACCTACGCGAATGTGAAACCCCAACTGCGAATGCGATGCACAAAAACTCAGACATACGCGATTGTGGACTCCCATTCGCGATCGCGAAGAACAACTGTGTGAACTTCCCAGGACTCTTCTTCATTCATTGTGAACGCGGCACCTCTCACGCATTCGCGTAGCACTAACTCTCCAAGATTCCTGATCGCAAATCAATTCTTGCAAACACACACAATAATTTCACCAGTCACCCAAACAAGTCTTCGCGATCGCGGACCCTCACTCGTTGTCGCGTATAAGGAAACCAACAACAGACGTATAAGGAAACCAACAACAAATTAAAAAATAAGCCGCGCATGATTTGAATAACACCCAAGGCCCCCGGAACCCCATACAAACATACAAATATATCCTAAAACATCAAACGAGCTTAGCTGAACCCTCAAATCACATCAAAAAATAGCAAAAATATGAATCGCACCCCAATTCAAGCCTAATGAACTATTGCACTTCTAACTTCTAAAACGAATGCCGAAACCCACCAAAACAACTCCGTTTGACCTCAAATTTTGCACACAAGTCATAAATAACACAATGGACCTATTCCAACTTTCGAAACCACAATCTGAGCCCGATAGTGACAAAGTCAACTCTCGGTCAAACTTCTCAATTTTCAAACCTTCAGCTTTTCAACTTTCGCCAATTCAAGCCAAAACGACCTACATAATTCCAAATCAAAATCCCAACAAACCCCTAAGTCCAAAATTACCATACAAATCTATCGAAACCATCAAAACTACATTCTTGAATCATTTACTCATATGTCAATATCAAGTCAACTATTTCAACTTAGGCTTCCAATCTTGGGACTAAGTATCCCAAATCATTTTAAAACATCCCATGAACTAACCAACCACCCCGGAAAGTCACATAACAAAAAACAAACATAGAATAAGAAATAAATAGGGAAACAAGGATAAAATACTCAAAACAACCGGCTTGGTCGTTACACCATACCTGTAACGATACCATCCCCTACCATGGAAAGCATATCGACGGGGCAGGCCTACTACTCTAGTAACCCTCTAGCCGTTTCTCCTCCACCCCTATCTGGTTGTGCAGGTAGGGTAGCAACTTGAATAGAGCACATAGTTTGAGTGCTCAGATGAAATCCACCTCTTCTTAGTCTGGGACAATTTCTCATTGTGCCTAATATCGCCGTACTCATAACACCCCTCTACGGGCGTGGCTGTTGGTATTAAGTTTATACTAGATAACTAGGATAACCGTTGTAGGAACCCGTGCAGGTGGTGCACTAAAATATGACTACCCCATATGAGTACCCTGAGGGCCCTGACTAACTGGAGCACCACGAGTAGTCTGAAGTGCAGACTGGACTAGTCAACTGCCCGAGCCTTCGTAGTGATGCATCATAACTGAAGAGTAGAATCCATTGAATCCTCTAGAACCTCGAGACCTTGGCCTCCTTATCCTCTCTATCCTCTCCCTAGATATGTTCTAACCTATGGCAATCTCCATAGCCTGCTAATATTGAGTATTGGTCTCCAACTCCCGAGCTATGCTGAATCTAAGACCATAACTGAGCCCCTACATAAACCTGCGGACTCAGTGTCTGACTATGGAAACCAAAGTAGGTGCATGACGGGGTAACTCATTGCACCTGATGGCATACTCCAACGTTGTCATAGTTCCTTGACGCAGCTGCTCGAACTCCGTGCGACACGAATCGCTAAGGGTCTAGGGAACAAACTCCCTCCAAAACATCTCCAAAAATAGGGCCCAAGGGAGTTCTACTGCATAAACTGGCCTACCCTCTTCATGAACCTGCCACCACTGATACACTTCTCTTGTCACCTGAAATATAGTAAAAGAAACTCCATTCACCTTCGCAATACCCATTGTACGGACAATACGGTAAGACGTCTCTAGAAAAACTTGTGCATCTTTGGTATTTGTGCCACTTAATGTAGGTAGACCATACTTCTTGAACCTTTCAAGCCTCTTTTGCTCCTCCTCTAATTCCCCTGACCTGACCTCAGGCTGAACCGGAATAATCGGTTGTACTGGCAACACACCCGGAGTATGACCAACATGAGTCTGCTACTTTGGAGTACGAGTGGCGAGAGTCTAAGATCCTTCTCCAATCTGTGAAGTAGCTGGTGCAACTGGGATCAGTTCAGCCTGAGCCAATTTACCAAACATGATCAAGAACAGTGCTAAAGTCTCCTGAAAGCTAGGGGTAATTACAGGTACATCTGGTGCTTGTCCCCTAATAGGAGCTACTAGTGGCTCCTGAGATGCTGCTCTAGCAAGTTCTCTAGCTGCGGCACATGCCACTCATCTACCTCTACCTCAGCCCCGGCCTCTCGCGGCTCTAGTAGAGTGTGCGGGTGTCTGCTCGGTTGATCCGATGGCACGTGTCCCCACCATCTGTGAAAGAATAGAGATACAAAGGCTCAAACTGTAAAATCAACAAATCTGCACGATAGGAATGAAAGAAGTTGAATTTTCCTAATAGTTCTATAGCATCCACGACCCCGGTTCACCCTCCGTGAACCATCATTACGCCACCTAGTATCTACAACTAGGTAAGCCTAAAATGCGGAAGATAAACTAATTTGCGGAAGAAAAATTTAAAACAGAAATAGTGTAAGAAAACAATATTTAAAAGTGTCGCTCGGCATATACAATATTAACTCTCAAAAACTAATACATTTTCCCAAAACTCGAAATCTCATGAAACCACAAGCCTTTGAATGTCTATCAGTGTCTAACTCCAGAATATCTAACAAAGAAAAGAAATACAGAAGGGCTAATACAATAGGGAGAGTAAAAAGGGACTCCTCTATCTGCGAGCGTGACAGATATACCTCGATGTCTCTAAAACAGTCGCCTCGCCTCAAGGTGATAGGACTAAGTCAAAGTACCTAGATATGCACATAAAAAACATACGCAGAAAGGGCTTAAGTACACCACAGCGGTACTCAGTAACTGCCAACCCTAACCTCGGTCGGGTAGTGACGAGGAAGATCAGGGCCCTACTGAGGTTAAATAAAATATAAGGTTCAACAGTGTAGAAATAAACAATATAAATAAATACAACAGCAAAAGTAACACATGATATAAAGGATAGCAACAACTACCATAGAGGCAAGGTAAACATGGAAGAAAGTATAGTTCAGCACAAAGATAACAACCGGGGATCTCCCAGGATACCGTACTATAGTCCCAAATGTAAATCTCCACCAGATGCTCCGAAAAAGATGTAGTACACACAGGAATGAAGTGCATGGCCTTGGTTAGCCAATCCACAATCACCCAAATAGCATCAAACTTTCTCAAAGTCTGTGGGAGCCCAACTACAAAGTCCATGGTGATCCGTTCCCACTTCCACTCCAGAATCTCTATCTGCTGAAGCAATCTACCTGGTCTCTAGTGCTCATACTTCACCTGCTAACAGTTGATGCACCGAGCTACAAACCCAACTATATCTTTCTTCATTCGCCTCCACCAATAGTGATGTCTCAAATCCTGATACATCTTCGCGGCACCCGGATGGATGGAATACCGCAAACTACGAGCCTCCTCTAGAATCAACTCCCGAGCCCATCAACAGTGGGTACACAAATTCGGCCCTACATCCTCAATACCCCATCATCACCAATAATCACATCTCTGGCATCACCATGCTGAACTATGTCCTTGAGGACAAGCAAATGAGGGTCATCATACTGATGCTCCCTGATACAATCAAATAAGGAAGACCGAGAAACCACGCAAGCTAGAACCCAACTAGGCTCTGAAAGATCCAATATCACAAACTGGATGGCTAATGCCTGAACATCCATCGCCATAGGCCTCTCCGATGCTGGTAAATAAGCCAAACTCCCTAAAATCTCTGTCCGGCGACTCAAGGCATTAGCCACTGCATTGGCCTTGCCCGGGTGATACAAAATAGTGATATCATAGTCCTTCAGCAACTCCAACCACCTCCTCTGGTGCAAATTTAGATCCTTTTGCTTGAACAGGTGCTGCAAGCTTCGATGATCAGTATAAATATCACAAGGAACCCTGTACATATATTGGCGCCAGATCTTTAGGGCGTGAACAATGGCAGCTAACTCTAGAACGTGGACAAGGTAATTCTTCTCATGTACCTTCAGTTCTCTGGACACATAGGCAATCACCCTACTACCCTGCATCAACACCGCTCCATGTCCAATCATCGAGGCATCATAATAGACCGTATAAGACCCCGAACCTGTAGGCAATATCAAAACAGGGGTTGTAGTCAAAGTTGTCTTGAGCTTCTGAAAGCTCACCTCACACTCTTCCATCCAATGGAACGGAGCACCCTTTTGGGTCATTCTGGTCATAGGGGTTGCAATCGATAAAAACACCTCCACAAAACGACAATAATAACCCGCCAAGCCAAGAAAACTGCGGATCTTTGTAGATGAGGATGGTCTTGGCCAACTGTGCACTGCCTTTACTTTCTTCGAATCCAACTGAATACCCTCACTCGACACCTCGTGGCCTAAGAATGCCACGGAATCCAACCAAAACTCATATTTCGAGAACTTCACATATAACTTCTTTTCTCTCAAGGTCTGAAGCATTGTCCTCAGGTGTTGTTAATGATCTTCCTGACTCTAGGAATACACCAAAATATCATCAATAAAGACAATGATGAACAAGTCAAGATACGGACGGAACACACTGTGCATCAAATGCATGAAGGTTGCTGGGGCATTGGTCATCCCAAATGACATAACAAGGAACTCGTAATGAGCATACCGAGTCCTGAAAATAGTCTTCGGGATATCTAGCTCCTGAATCTTCAACTGATGGTAACCTGAGCGCAAGTCAATCTTAGAAAACACCCGTGTGCCCTGAAGCTGGTCAAACAAATCATCAATACGAGGCAAAGGATAATGATTCTTTACTGTAACATAGTTCAATTGGCGATAATCAATACACATTCGCATAGAACTATCCTTTTTATTCACAAACAAGATAAGAGCACCCCAAGGTGATACACTAGGCCGAATAAAACCCTTATAGAGCAACTCATGTAACTGATCCTTCAACTCCTTCAACTTAGAAGGAGCCATACGATATGGAGGAATAGAAATGGGCTGTGCCGGGCAATAGATCGATACCAAAATCAATATCTCTATCAGGCAGCATGCCTGGAAGATCAGTTGGAAACACATCAGGAAAATCCCATACTACTACGACTGAATCAACTGAAGGGGTATCAATACTGACATCTCTCGTATAAGCTAGATATGTTTGACACCCCTTCTCAACCATACACTGAGCCTTAAGGAAGGAAATAACTCTATTGGCAGTGTGATCTAAAGTACCCCTCCACTCAACACGCGGTACACCTGGCATAGCTAGCGTCATGGTTTTGGCGTGACAATCAAGAATAGCATAATGGGGTGGCAACCAATCCATGCCCATGATAATATCAAAATCTACCATGCTGAGCAATAATAAATTGGCTCTAGTCTCAAAACCACTAAGAGTAACCAAACACGACTGATAAACATGGTCCACAACAAGAGAATATCCTACAGGAGTAGAAACAAACACAGGAAAACTCAAAGAATCCTAAGGTACACCCAAATCCGGAGCAAAATAAGAACACACATAAGAGTAAGTGGAGCCTGGATTGAATATAACTGATACATCTCTGTGACAAACCAGTATAACACTTGTGATGATAGAATTGGAGGAAACAACCTCGGTACGGGCAAGAAGGTCATAGTGTCTGGCCTGGTCTCCCCCTCTAGGGTGACCTCTACCTCCTAGACCTCTACCTCTAGCTGGCTGAGCAAGTGGGGTTGCAACTGGAGCTGTAACCATAGCCTAAGAACTCTGCGGGGCCCGTTATGGCTGAGAAGTCTGCGGAGGTGCACCCCTCCTAAGTATGGGGCAATCCCTCACCAAATGGCGTGTATCACCACACTCAAAACAAGCTCTGGGAGGACGTGGTGGCTCTGACTGGCTTGGGCCAAGTTTACTGGACTAACCACTGAAAGCACCCCGCGTAGGAGGCGCAATAGATACTGGAGGCGCATAATAAGGCTCCTGAGGCCTAGGAGGAGCTGGAGCACCACTGGCTGCTAAAAGAGCTGAATGAATGGGGAGACTCATATAACGCCTACCATGACGACCTGCTACTGGGGCACGGGCACCAGAATGATGGCCCGAATCTCAAGACCTCTTTGCCTCTCTCTCCTCTCTCTCCCTAGCATGCATACCCTCTATCCTCTTAGCAGTACTCACCACATGCTGATAAGAAATACCCATCTCCAACTCACGAGCCATGCTAGACCTGATGCTAGGAATAAGCCCCTTAATAAACAGGCAAACCCTCTCGCGAACAGTAGAAACCAAGGTTGGGGCATGTCTAGCCAAGCTAGTGTAACGGACAACATACTCTAAGACAATCATAGAACCTTAGCGTAAATTCTCAAACTCTGCATGTCATGCGTCCCTGAGGCTCTGAGGAACAATCTCTCTCAAGAACATATCTAAAAATTGGGTCCAAGTCAGTGAAGCAGCCTCGTCCGGACTGTCTAACTCATAGGTGCGCCGCCACTCATAGGCGACTCCTCGAAGCTGTAATACAGTGAAAGAAACCCTACTCAATCCTTATATACACATAGTGCGGAGGATACAGTGAAACTCCTCCGGAAATCATAAGGCATCACCGGAGGCTAACCCACTGAATACAAGAGGATCATACTTGTTGAACCTCTCAAGTCTCCACTGCTCATCCTCTGAAACCATTGCCATGTCATCGAGCTACTTGGGCTACAAGTTGTATAGGAGTAATCTCTAGGACCTGATCAACATGCACTCGCTGCTCAGGAGAGTGGGTGGCGGGAGTCTGTGCTCCTCCCCCCGCCTGAGATGTGGCTGCAGCAGGAGAAAGCAACTCTTTCTAAGACAAAGTGGTGTACATGCTCATGAACTGTGCAAGAGTCTCCTGAAGTACTGGAGTAGTAGTAGCAATAGGCGTATCAGGTGCCTGGACTTTGGCTGCAACTGTTGGTGGTACCTCGACAACAGCTCGGGCAGGTGCTCTGGCTGCACCACTTGCGCATCCTTGGCCTCTACCCCAACCCTGGCCTCGGCCCTAGCCTCTGACGGATGTAGTAGGGGGCGTGAGTGCCTGATCATCTCGTGTAGCACGTGCCCTCACCATCTGCGAGAGAATAGAAGATAGAAGTTTAGAATTGTGAATGTCAAAATCTCGCACGACAAGGAAATCAAATGAATAGGAATTTTCCTAACAGTTACATAGCCTCTCGTAGATAAGTACAGACATCTCCGTACCGATCAGCATGACTTTAATAAACTGGCTTGTGATCCATGACTCCTATGAACCTAGAGCTCTGAAAAACATGCGCAGAAAGAGCATGAGTACACCACAGTGGTACTTAGTAAGTGACAAGTCTAACCTTGGTCAAGTAGTGACGAGGAAGGTCAAAGCCCTACAGAGGTTAAATAAAATATAAGGTTCAACAGTGTAGAAATAAATAGTATAAATAAATACAATATCAAAAGTAACACAGGATATAAAGGATAGCAAAACCTACCATAGAGGTAACGTAAACATGGAAGAAAATACAGCTCAGCACAAAGATAACAACCGGGGATTTGCCAGGATACCGTCTTGTTGTCCTAAATGTAAATGTCTGGTGGATCTCCCGGGATACTGTCCTGTAGTACAGCTCATAATGCAAGAGGATCTCCCAGAATACCGATCCGTAGTCCCAAATGTAAATACTCAGTACAGGGGGAATCTACCTGGTGCAGTCCCATAGTTCCAATGTAAATGTGCAGGGGGATCTCCCGAAAAACCGTTCCGTAGTTCCAACGTAAACAAACAGGGGGATCTCCTGGGATACCGTCCTGTAGTCCTAAAGTAAACACACAACAACAACAAGAAGAGTACATAGTTCAATTCAAGTTCCACACCATGGTAAAGCAGGTACTTCTAACCTAGTTGCTGCATGTAATCCAAATAAGGTAGATTGAACAATTAAGTCAATTAGACATGCTTTCCTAAGCTAACGACTAGCTTAAATTGCAAGTAATATAAACATGAAAGGGAACATACTAGTAATTACTTAATGAAAACTAGATTTCCAACAATTAGAAAAGTACGCACTCGTCACCTCACGTACAAGGCATTCCAATTTTCAATAATACCAAATTCTAAGGGGAAGCTCCCCCACACAAGGTTACGCAAGCCACTTACCTCGAACTGGCTCAATATTCAACCCGAGACCACATTCTTCCCATGAGTACTCGACTCCAAATGGCCCAAATCTATACAATTGAATTGCATAATTTAAATAACACTTCAAGTAACTGATTTTACAAAGAAATTCTAAGCTAATACTTGAAATTAGGTAAAATGACCAAAATGCCCCTCGGGCTCACATCTCGGAATCAGGTAAAATTTACATTTCTAGAATCCCCACACTCTCACGAGTTCAGTCATACCAAAAGTACCAAAATTGGACCTCAAATGGTCCCTTAGATTATCACTCAAAAGTCTCTAATTAATCAAGCTCTAACCCCCAAATTACCACTGATTTTCCTTAAATTTTCGTGCATATAATGATAAAAATCACCTCAATAACGAGCTTCGGGACCAAGGAACTTACCCCAATGAATTCCTTTGAAAATCTCTCTTGAAAATGCTCCCCAAGGCTCCTTCCCTGTTTGAAAAGAGGTGAAAATAGCTAAATTTCACGAAGGCAAGTATTTATATATTTCTGCCCAGCTAATCCATTTCTACGGCTCTGGGACTGCATCTGCAGTCCCGCTTCTACGAGGACATGGTCCCATCTACGACATTTCACTTAAGCCCAGCTTCCGTAGCTGCGGTTAACCTTATGCAGATGCGGTGCCGCTTCTGCGGTGAAGCTCCTGCTTCTGCGGTCCCTGCTGTTTTTTCCCTTTTCCGCTTCTGTGATGGCTTTGCCGCTTTTGCGGCTCCGTACCTACAGAACCCAATCGCATGTGCGATTATGATGGAGATCAGCAGCTTCAGCTGCTTCAAACCACTTCAAATTCTTCTGACAACCATCCGAAATCATCCCGAGGCCCCCGGGACTTCAACCAAAAGCACAAACAAGTCTAATACTACTGTCCAAACTTATACCAATCCTTAAAACACCTAAAATAACATCAAAACGACGAATCAACCACAGATTAAAGCCTAAGAACTCCCAAACTCTAAATTTACGCTTTCGATCAAAAAGTCTACTAAACCTCATCTGAATGACTTGAAATTTTGCACACACGTCACATGCAACCCTACAGAGCTTCTCCAACTTCCGAAATTCTATTCCGGCCCTCGAATCAAAATCTCACTATCGAACCGGAAACTTCAAAAATTCGACTTTCGGCATTTCAAGCCTTAATTAGCTACGGACTTCCAAAACACAATCCGAACACGCCCCTAAGCCCGAAATCACCCAACAGAGCTAAAGAACCATCGAAATTCCATTCCAAGTCCATCTTCACATTGTTCCTACTACAATCAAATTTCCAAAACATAAGCTCTCATTTAGGGACTAAGTATCCCAAAAATCTCTGAAACTCAAAACCGAACATCCCGGCAAATCAAAATAGCAGAAATAAACACGGGGAGAGCAGTTAATAGGGGATCGGGGCGTTAATTCTTAAAATGACCGGCCGGGTCATTACAGTAGCCTCTTTAAGATAAGCACAGACGTCTCTGTACCAATACGCAAGACTTTACTGAACTTTCTCCTGACTTATAGAGCTTTAATACAACCATGTCACAACCCAAAATACCGTTTTAGGCATCGTGATGGCACCTAGTTTCTAAGACTAGGTAAGACAATTACTTACAACAATTAAACTAGTCTAACAATGATAATTTAAATTTTAGTTTAATATAAGTATCTAAACAAAAGCGAAATAAGCCTACGCGACAAGAATCATAACAACCTCCCAAGACTAGGTAATATAGAGTAATGAACACTAAATGAATACATAGGAATAACTCAAATACAATACCGACGATATCGGGGCCTGGGCACCTCATACTCGTCCAACCACCTGAAATGGGCACCTTTCTGGGTCAACCTAGTCATCGGGGCTACAATAGATGAAAACCCCTCCACAAACCGACGATAATAGCCTGCCAAACCTAAGAAACTTCGGATCTCTGTAGCTGATGTAGGTCTAGGCCAGTCCTTGACTGCCTCTATCTTCTTTGGATATACCTGAATACCCTCTACTGAAACAACATGACCCAAGAAGGCAACTGAACTCAACCAGAACTCACACTTTGAAAACTTAGCATACAACTGACTATCTCTCAAAGTCTAAAGAATCACTCTCAGATGTTGTTCATGCTCCTCTCGGGTGCGGGAATAGATCAAGATATCATCAATGAAGACTATCGAAAACGAATCCTAGTAAGGATTGAAAACTCAATTCATCAAATCCATAAAAGTTGCTGGGGCATTTGTCAACCCGAATGACATCACCAAGAACTCATAATGCTCATACCGAGTGAGGAAAGCAATCATAGGGACATCGGATGCCCTAATCCTTAACTAATGGTAGCCAAATCTAAAGTCAATCTTCGAAAATACCTTGGCATCCTGAAGCTGATCAAATAAATCATCAATCCTCGGCAATGGATACTTATTCTTGATTGTAACCTTGTTCAACTACTGGTAATCTATACACATCCTCATCGATCTGTCCTTCTTCTTAATAAACAACACCGGTGCACCCCAAGGCAAGACATTAGGCCTAATAAATCCCTTATCAAGCAAATCTTGCAACTACTCCTTCAACTCTTTCAACTTAGGCGGGGCCATACAATACGGTGGAATAGAAATGGGCTGAGTGCTAGGAGCCAAATCAATGCAGAAGTCAATATCCTTGTTGGGTGGCATACACGGCAGGTCTGAAGCAAATACCTCAGGAAACTAACAAACTTCAGGAACATAATCAATAGAAGGAACCTCAACGCTAGAATCATGAACATATGCCATATAGGCAAAACACCCCTTCTCGACCATATGCATAACCTTCATATATGAGATAACACTATGGGTAGAATGAACAGGAGTCCCTCTCCACTCTAAATGAGGTAAACTCTACAAGGCTAAAGTCACAGTCTTGGCATGACAGTCCAAGATAGAGTGGTAAGGTGATAACCAATCCATCACCAATATAGCATCAAAATCAACCATATCCAAAAGTAACAAATCTACGCGAGTTTCAAGACCCCTAATCACAACTAGACATGAATGATAGACACGATCTACCACAATAGAGTCACCCAACAGTGTAGACACATATACAGGAGCACTCAAGGAATCAGTAGGCATGACTAGATACGGTGCAAAATAAGATGACACATAGGAGTACGTAGATCCAGGATCAAATAGAACTGAAGCATCTCTACTATAAACCAGAACAGTACCTATGATAACTGCATCAGAAGCCTCAGCCTCAGGTCTGGCTGGAAGATCATAACATCGGGGCTGGGGCCCACCACTCTGAACTACATCTCTGGGACGGCCTGCTGCAGGCTGGCCTCCACCTCTAGTGGCCTGACCTCCAACTCTAGTACCTCTAACTCCACCTATAGCACCTCTACCTCCACCTTTACCTTGCTAAGCGGGCTGTGGAACACGGGATGCTTGAACTATGGCACGAAAACCCTGATGTTGAGAGTTGCTCGATGCTCGAGGGCAAAATCTAGCAATATTTCCTATATCACCGCAAGTATAACAAGCCCTATGCTGTTGAGACTGCTGACCCTGACGACCTGATTAACCACCCCAAAAACTCTGGAGCGGCGGAGCTCTGATAGGAGCTAACAGTGTACTGTAGGACTGTTGATCAGAATACTGTATATGAGAACCACGGCCACCTGAACCACCGTGAGAAACCTGAAGTACTGACTGGAAAGGCCTAGGAGGATGGCCTCTACCATATGAATCCATGCCTCTAGACAAGGCGCCACTAAATCTGCTTGAATGACGAAGCCTCTTGTTAGACCCCTGACCACCCCCCTATGATAGAACCATCTCAACCCTCCTGGCCACATTGGCTGCATCATAAAAGGAAATCTCGCTCCTTGTCTCCTTAGCCATCTGAAGTCGAATAGTTTGAATGAGTCCCTCAATGAACCTCCTCACTCTCTTTCTCTCTCAGTAGGAAGTATAAGAAGTGCATGATGGGCCAAATCAATAAACCTAGTCTCGTACTGAGTAACAATCATAGAACCCTACTAGAGACGCTTAAACGGCCTTCGATAGGTCTCCCTCTGAGTGATAGGAAGAAACTTATCTAGAAATAGCTGAGAAAACTGCTCCCAAGTTAAAGCTGGTGACCCGGCTGACCTAGCTAAACAATAATCTCTTTACCAAGTCTTGGCGGATCCAGATAAGCAGAAAGTGGCAAAGTCGACCCCATTGGTCTCCACTATCCCTATGTTCCTGAGAACCTCATGACAGTTATCCAAATAATCATAGGTATCCTCGCAAGATGAACCACTGAAAGTGGTAGTGAAGAGCTTGGTGGACCTGTCCAATCTCCACAAGGCATCAGGAGACATAGCTGCTCCATCACCAGTCTGAGCTACCACACCCGGCTGAACTATTCTAACTGGTTGAGCTGCTGGAGTCTGAAATTGGGGAGTCATCTGCATCGGAGTGCGGGTAAGGATTTTGGGCTCCTTTTCCAGCCTGAGAGACGGTTGGTGCTACAGAAAGCAAGCCTGCCCGGGTGACACTCTCCATAAGGCCCACTAGACGGACCAAAACATCCTCGAGTATTGGGGTAGCAATGAACCCCTCTAGGACCTAAGCGGGGCCCACCTAAACTTCCTGGGTAGGAACCTCATCATCAAACTCAACCTGAAGATCCATCGCTGGTGCTACTTCTCTGGCTGAGCTTTGCTCCAACCTCGACCTCAAGCACAGCCACGGCCTCGCCCTCTGCCCCTCACGGGAGCTGCTACTGGGGTCTCGGGTTTCTAATGAGTGGATGAGGAAGCACGTGTTCTTACCATCTGCGAACGAACAGAGTAGAAATTCAATTAGCATTGAGAAACCAAACCGCATGACATAAAAGAATAAATGTGAAGTTTTTCCTAACTATGTAACCTCTGGGGGATAAATATAGACATCTCTGCACCGATCACTAAGACTCTACTAAGCTTGTCTATGAATTGTGAGACCTAAGCAACCTAGAGCTCTGATACCAACTTGTCACGACCTGAATTTTCCAGCCTCGGGAGTCATGATGGCTCCTACTAGTGAAAGTTAGGCAAGCTGATCATTTGAATTATTTACCTTTTCCCCATTTTAATTCTTTAACAATTAATAACATAAGATAAACAGCGGAATTTAATAAGTGGAAGACTAAAATGTAATATTTTAATAAAGATGTCAATACCAATCCATACATAAACTATCCCGAACTGGTGTCATAATTTTACAGACGGTCTAAGAATACTACAAATAAAGGTCCGAACAATAAATACAATACTATTTCGGAAATACATAAATGAAACAGGATGAAAGGATAAAAGGAGACGCTAAGGCTTGTGAACGCCAGCAGGACTACGTCGGATCTCCAAATGGACTGAAGGCAGAAACCCCAAAGCTAAGGTCCGTAAGCTCCAGTACCAGTATCTGTACACAGTGAAGAGTGTAGTATCAGCACAACCGACCCCATGTGCTGGTAAGTGTCTAGCCTAACCTCGGCGAAGTAGTGACGAGGCTAGGACTAGACTACCAAATAAACATGTGCAGTTAAATCATATACAGCGGAAAATAAAAGAAAAACTTTACAACTAAAGATAGGAAGGGAAATCATGCTACGGGGGAAAACAAATAGAAACAAAAACCAGCAGTTAAATGTAAAGAACACCGTAACTCAATTATCAATAGAAATTAGGAAAATCAAAGACAAGTACATGTGTGACGACCCGACTAGTCGTCTCATGAGTTACCGCTCTGTTTCCCCTATTTCTGCTTCTTTATGCTTCGTTGTCTGTGTTTTGTCGTATTGAGTCTAAAATGATTTTTGGTAAGGTTTGAGATACAGCCTCTTTTAAGAAAGTTTAAGTTGGAAAAGTCAACTCGATATTGACTTATGAGATAGAGGACTCGGATGTGAGTTCTGATGGTTCGGTTAGCTTCGGAAGGTGATTTATGACTTAGGAGTATGATCGGAATGGGTTTTAAAGGTTTGGAGTAGATTTAGGCTTGAATTGGCGAAGTTGATATTTTGGTAATTTTCGGTTGGTAGGCGAGATTTTGATATAGGGGTCGGAATGGAATTCCGAGAGTTGCAGTAGCTCCGTCATGTTATTTGGGATGTGTGTGTAATATTTCAGGTTATTCGGACCTGATTTTGTTTGGTTTTTGATCAAAAGCGAAATTTGGAAAATTTTAGAAGCTAAGGCTTGAATCCGAGGTGTTTTGGGTGATTTGATGTAGTTTGAGATGTTTTGATGATTGGAACAAGTTTGAATGAGGTTTTAGGAAATGTTGGTGCCTTTGGTTGAGATCCCAAGGGCCTCGGGTGAGTTTTGGAGGGTTGAACGGATCATTATGAGTTAAGAGAAATTGCAGAAAAATGGTTTCAGCTGTAGCAAGTGATTTGGTCTTCGCATTCGCGAGAGGGCCCTCGCATTCGCGAAGGGCCAGGAAGGGAGGCATCATGTTTGGACTTCGCATTTGCGAAGGGTAGTCCCGCATTCACGAAGGGCTGGATTTGGTAGGCATTGCATTCGCATGAGTCTGGGTCGCGTTCACGTAGGTTGGTGAAGCAGAGGCATAGCGTTCGCAATGGGGTATCGCGATCGTAAAGAAGAATTTTGTTCAACGGAATTTTTGTGCTTCGCGAATGCGAGGCTTTGACCGTGTTTGCGAAGAAGGATTTTTAGGCCTGGGCAGAATGTTTAAAAGGTTGTTTTGTCCGTGAATGTGGGTCTATTTTCCTCCATAGTTGCCCTCTTTTGGAGATTTTTGAAGGAGATTGAAGAGGGATTCAAGGGAAAACGTTCGGAGGTAAGATTCTTGGTCTAGATACTCGATTATTATGTGAATTTCACCTAGAAAATCATGGAATCTAAGCCTAAAATTGAAGAACTAGGGCTTGAAATTGGAAACCAAACATTTGGGATTTGAAGGGTCATTTGTGGATGGATTTTGATGTTCTTGGTATCTATGAACTCGTGGGGAGATAAGGAATCCATTGGTGTAAAATTTTCGAATTCCGAGACGTGGGCACTGGGGTCGGGTTTGGCCAATTTCGGGATTTTTAGGTATTTTCGATAGTTTTTGCTTGGGCTTCGTTCCTTTAGTATATTTTGATGCTATGATTCTGATTTTGAATAGATTCGATGCGAGTGGAGGCTAAGTCGAGAGGCAAAGGCATCACGGATAGCATTTTCATCGATTTGAGGTAAGTAACCATTGTAAATCTGGAACTGAGGGTACAAAACCCCGATATTTGACTTGTTATTGATAAATGCGGTAGCACACATGCTAGGTGACGAGAGTGTGGGCATGCAACAGTAGGGATAGTAACTTAGTCCGTCCTGTAGCGACTATTAAGCCGCGTATTTTATTTGAAATATTATGTTACCCCGTATTTTGGATATTTATATTGTATTGTGGGTTGTATGCCATGTTTGGGACCTTTTGCCCACTTGTAGCAACCCTTAGGGGCATTTTAACTGTTTTCCTCACTTTACTTGTTAGAAGTATATCCTAATTATGAGGATTGTTTGGGCTAAGTTCCCTAATCTCTATTGATAAGACCGAGAGGCTGTGAGGTTAATGACTGAGAGAGGTTGAGAACCTAATTGTGAAGATATTTGTAAATATGTGAGTTATGGATCGGGCTACAAGACGCAACAATACTTATATGGATCAGGCTGCACGCCGAAGCGATATACATATTGGATCGGGCTGCATGCCGCAGCGATATGACGCTCGGGCTATAGGAGCCCCTTCGGAGTCTGGACACCCCCTAGTGAGCGTAGTCGACTATAACTATATGGATCGGGCAGCACGCCGCAGCGGTTACTATGATTTCTTTTATTATGAGATACTAATGAGCTGAGTGCTAAGAGTGAGTAATGTGTGACGAGAGTTGAGTCCCGAGTGACTGAGAGGCTACCCGAGGGGCCATATTCTGAGTGATTCCTTGCCCGAGAGGCCTTGTTATGTTTTTTTCACTAATTTCACTCTTCTTTCAAATAAGCCTTTGTTTGATATACCGCTAAGTATTTGATTCCAAATGTTTAAACTGGAAATGTGATTTTATAACGAAAACTGATTTTGAACTGTAAAGATGACCTGATATTTTGTTGATTATTCAGTTATGTATTTTTGAACTACTCGTCACTACTTTCAGTCCTTATTTACTCTAGTTACTTACTGAGTTGGCGTACTCACATTACTCCCTGCACCTTGTGTGCAGATCCAGGTGCCTAAGCGGCCGAGTGAGGGCTTTCAGCTGTTTTAGTATTTGACGGAGACTTCGAGGTATCTGCATGGCATCCGCAACCCTGTTCTCTCCCTCCTATCTTATTATTTTTTCGCATTTCCTAAACTATTGATGTATTAGGTATTCATACTTGTATTAGAGGCTCTAGACTCGTGACACCAGATTGTTGGGGATGTGTAGTTTATTATTATTTTGACTTTCCGTATATCTTTTGTTGCCTTAACGCTTATAATGAGTTTGGTATCTTTAACTTTTGTTAGAAAATGGCTTAATGTTATTAGAAAGAGGGTTGTGGTTATTGATTAGTTGGCTTGCCTAATAATGTGATAGGCGCCATCACGATCGGTATTTGGGGTCGTGACAAGTTGGTATCAGAGCCTAGGTTACATAGGTCTCGCGATTCATGAGCCAGTTTAGTAGAGTCTTGCGGATCGGTACGAAGACGTCTGTATTTATCCTCGAGAGGCTTTAGAACCTTTAAGAAAATTCTTCATACTCTTGAAATTCTTGTCGTGCGAACTTGTTGATCCAAATACTAAAACTACTATTATTCCATTCTCTTACAAATGGTAAGGACATGAGCTACTGAGCAGGGTGGACGACCACCAGTTCCACCAGCTGGGGCCGCCAAAGGCCGAGGTTGCGGTCGAGGCCGTGGCAGGGGCAGAGCAGCTAGAGCAGCATCGGCAGATCCACCAGCTGCCCCAGTTCCGAATCAGGTCCCAGTTGTGGACACTACAGCAACACCAGCCCAGGCACCAGTTGTTCCTATTGTGATTCCAGGCCTTCAGGAGGCTTTAGTGTAAAGCCCTAGAAAATTTTGCTAAGTAATTTAAGATTTCATGGAGCCAAGGTAGGCTAATTATTTTATTTTTTATGCAACTACGGATTCATGATATAATTGATATCAATTGGATATGTTAATAAGCGTATAAGTCATACTGTAAGTGATTTGGGGTCCAAGGAGAGGCCTAAGTCTAAGCCAAATTGTAAAATTTGATAATGGACTAAAGTTATGAATGAGTACGCACAAGACGTAACATTGGACAATCATATCTCCAGTTATATAAGATATTGTGTGATGCACAACCTATAAAATTAAATCTCATTGAGTCTAGTTTCCGACGCATCAAACCGCTCGTCATTTGGAGGTGTATACAAAATTTTACGACTATTTTACTGGGCATGTGTCATATGAGCGCCCAGGTGCGCGGCAAAAGCGCGGCCGCGCATATTGGGAACTATTTTGCCTCTGAGTGCGGCCTTAGCACAGCCATTAGCGTAGGCGCGCTAGTAGCAGATCTCTAAATACCCCAAGACCGGGTATGGAGAGTCTCTAAGTCATTTTTTGAGCAAGGGCTTGCTCTATCAAGGGAAATTCGTCCCATACTTACCTCTTATGATCCAAGGTAAGGTTTTTGGAGTATTTTGAGTTGATTACTACTCCTAAACACTTATATTAACAAGGATTGATCTTGAAAATCCATAGATTCCTATTCAAATTCCTAAATTGGTCAAGAACACTACAAGTGGGGATTCTCAAGATTCTTACTACAAGAGGTATGTCTATCATATCTAACTACTATATGGTGATTATTTATGTATGATATATACGTTAGAACTTATGGGATGGTGATTGGAAGCCATAGGTGCCTAACCTAGGTTGTGTTGGTGTTGTAGAGATTGTGAAATGGGTTAATTAAAGAGGTTGATGGTTGGGTGTGAATGGATGGTCATACATATGTTGTTGGAAGTTATAAATTGTTAAAGAATAATGGTGGGATGAATTGTTGGTTAATGGTGATAGTTAGATGAACCAATACTATAGTTATGAGATGTAAAGATCTATACCTACAAGGTGTTTGATAATATGCCTAAATGGCATAAGTTATGGAATTTATTACTAATATTAGCCCTATTAAATGTTGTATTGTAGATTGAAGTTGCTTAAGTGTATTGGATCATTGTAGTATCATTAAGGAGCAAATTTCAGGTATGTATGGCTAAAACCTAGTCTTTTAGAAATCGAGCTTCATCGACCGATCGGGAGGCGGCTTAGCCGATCGGGCCGTTATCGGACGCCATGATATATACACACGGTGGTAATGTATTGATAATTGAAACTGGAATGTGTGAATGAAAAAATGGTAACGTCTTTAGGATACGGCTTAGCCGATCGGGCCGTGATCGGACTCCTCTCAAAGAAGCGGTGGCAAAGTGAATAATGATGCAACACTGTGGGATGCTCCAATCTAAAATTTCAGAAACTATGTGAAAATCATGTGAACCTCCTTATATTGTTGACATGGTGCTTATTTGAAACTTTGTTGTCTTTATGATTTCCTTGTCCTTGTATGATAGCTTTTTCTAATGAGATGGTGTTTAGCTATACATACTAGTGCTATTCGATGGCACTAACGTTCCTTTTACCGGGGGCACTATGTCTTTAGATAGATGTAGGTATTTCTATAGCAGGCAGTATTGGTCGCAGCTAGTGCCGCATCATCCTTTCAGCTGACTTGGTGAGCCCCACTTTATTTCGGGGTCCTGTACCCTTGTTTATCATGTACTTTGTATTTTGAGGTATAGCCGGAGCCTTGTTTCCAGCATTTCCATATTACTCATCGGCTGTATTTAGAGGCTCCATAAATAGGTTGTGGGTGGTGTTTGGTATCAGGAATTAAATTGGAAATATTGGTATTTAGCAAATACGTCTTCCTTCATATCTATAAAAATTATCATATTTTGGATATTATGGTTGAAACTGCTAATGGAACCAAAGTGAAAGAAATTAATGAAATATTTTCAGAGTTTGAATAATGGAGTATATCTCCTCTTTATTCAAGGATGACTTTGGGTGGATTGAAATCTAACAGGCTTGCTCGGTCGGGTTTACTCCGTTGAGCGCCGGTCGCGCTCCTCGATTTTGGGGCGTGACAAACTTGGTATCAGAGCCTAAAGTTTTAAAGTGTCCCAGGATATCTCAGAGTCGTGTCTAGTAGAGTCCTTCTTATCGGTGTGTTGCCGACCACATCTATAAGTTTGAGGCTACATGGACATTTAGGAATGTTACCCTTCTTCAACACTCTAGATCGTGCGATAAAGCTTGACAATAAGATTGTCTTCTAACTCGTGCATTGAGATTCAAGATAAGTTCAAATGCTCTTTTGTCTATTTCAAGTAATGTTTTTGTATGGCATGACCAATGAGCAAAGGCCTGAATATTAAGGAGATGGCATATGTAACATGTTGAACGAATGGTACGAATATATGAGGTACGTACATAGTACCAGAAGCATACTTTATTCAAGAAAGTGTTAAAAAATGATTCTGACCTCCAAAGAAATATTGAATTGATAAGTGATATGTAAGCTTGAATAGCACCTGTGGGTAGTATGAGAAGTATGTAAATGATCCTAAGGTATGAAAGAACATTGGTTATATAAGCACGTGATATATGGGAGACATGACCAGGAGATTAATGATGAGAGTGCAAGTCTCTCCTAGGAGACAAGAAGTTATGAAATGAGAGTCAACTAAACCCATAATGAGAAGACCCATGTACTACGAACTTTATAAAAATCCAGAAGTGTACAAAGTGATATTACACTCCTAAAGGATATTAATATGACGAATTGGAATCCCAAGCCCGTGTGGCTGAATAAGAGCAGAGAACTTATGAGGTTAATACCATGGTGACTTAAATTTCCCTAATAGTCGAATATATATATGAGGGATAGAGATATGAGACATATGTCCCTAAAGTTGCTAAATTCAAGACTTGTGTCAAAATCCGGGACATTCGCCCTAAGTGGGGGAGGAAGAGCCATAGTAAGGCCACTTAAATACAATGAAACAAGATTAAGACCATGTATATATGATGTTTGAATATTTTTTTGAAGACATGCGTAGTGTAGAAAAGTGATAATGGGTGACGTGATTATCTGAAAGGATATGCTAATAATAGACCGCTAGTACCCCTAAGAAGGTGGAAGGTTAAGGAAGGTAAATTCCTCATACATGGCAATGTGAATGATCGGGCCAACGATCCTAGAAACTAAGAGTATATTTGTAAAGGTATTTTATACTTGTTAGAGGGTCAGGAACAATGGAAACCTAAGGAAGTACTATAGGTCAAATGTGGAAGGTTGCGAGTTTTTAGAATGGGTTAATCATAGATCTATGATTTAACCAAAGTGCCAAGGCATTAAGAAAGGTGAAATGAGTTGGAGAAACAAATGTGATGCTATAATAACCCAAGAGGGTATTTGGGCTTGATGGAGAGCCTCTAAAGAATCTTACAAGCAAAGAAGTGTTAAGTGATATGACGATGAACACACTTTCCCATGGATATCCTAACAATATTTAAGAGGTGAGTGGGATAAAACAAAAAACAAATTAAGGAAAAAGACCATGTAACATGTGGAAGAGTTCGTGGCTATTCACTAGCTAGGAATAATGAGGCGAGAAGAAATAGGAAGAAAATCTATAAATTGAGATGTCCATGGTTATCGCAAAATAGTTCGTATCAGAATGGTGGACTCGCCTGGAGCACAAGTGTTAATAAAAGGTATAAAGGACTAACCGTAATGTTACCGACTTGGGTGACACTGAATATCAACTAAAATATTTAGAGGGAGTTCATGTCTACATATTACAATGGAAAGTGAGACAACTGGTGGTGAAATAATGGCGTGATAAACTCAACAAACCAAACACAATGATACCACGAGTCCATGTGGTGCAGACAAGTTCGTGGCACAATAAGGCTATCTACTATGCATTATAGCAAATGGAATGGGAATGAATGTTCCAATCACAAATAAAAGATAGTACCAATATATTGGCTAGACCGAAAGGGAGAACAAAAAGGGCAAAACAACACAATCTACCCAAAGGACAAAGGGAAATGTTTGAAATGTAGTGAGAGAGGATGAACACTTGTTACGAATCAAACATGTTTAACATGATAGCTCTTAAGCCACAATACCAACAAACACTATTGGTAGTTACAATATTGGGAATAAGGTCAGTTACTTATTGAGGATGGAGTAATTCTTACACTTAGAAGGAAAACAAGAAGTTTTTGTTGAAGAATTTAGGAAGATTTCAAGTTATTGTTCGGGCCAATGCTCCTTCTGAGTTGAATATGTATTAAGGTTATTGATACGTGTTTTGGGAAGTGTTTAACAGTATGGAGGGATAATGAGAATGTTCACAAAGGAAGTGGAGTGGTTTCTTAAATCCTATAAAGCACACAAGGAGGAATGAGGTGGACTAGGAAAGTTCTGAGCACAGTGTTACATTACATTTGATGTAATGTCGTGGATGTTGATGATATTAAGGTGTGTGCGCAGGCTAGAAGATGTAATTCCTTTGAAATAGAAGGTTCTATAAGAAAACTCAGCCAGTAATGTCTTTTGTTGAGAATTTGGAATAGCAAGTTGCAAGTACTCACATAAGATTGTAACTATATCAAGAAAATTATTGAAGAACTCAAATCCTAGGAGGTCATATGTAAGATAAATGTGACATAGATTGTCCACTATTGATGGCTAGGTGATTGCTTATGCTTTACGGAAACCCAAGAATCATGAAAGGAACTATTCGACACATGACTTAGAACTTGCGGCGGTACTTTTGTATAAAAATTTGGCGACATTTGTGTATGGGGTCCACGTTGATGTATTTATGAACTATAGCAGCCTTCAATATATTTTTTAAACAAAAGGAGTTGAATCTGAGACAGAGAGGATGGCTCGGGTTACTCAAGGACTATGATATTGAGATTCTCTATCACCCGGGAAAGGACAATGTTGTGGGGGATGCTCTTAGTCGGAAATCTATGGGTAGTTTAGCTCACTTGGAGATATGTCAAAGGTAGTTGGCCATGGAGGTTCACCAGTGGCTAGTTTGAAAGTTTGTCTTGCAAAGTCTAGTGAAGGTAGGGAAATTGTGCAAAATAGGGTTGAATCGTCGCTTGTGGCGGAGCAGTATTCTCAACTGTATATCAAAGAAATAGTCAAGTTGCATGGCACTCCAATCTCAATCATTCAGATAGAGGGGCTCAATTCACGAAAAACTTTTGGAAGAAATTTCAGCAAGGTTTGGGTACTCAAGTAAATCTTAGTATAGACTTTTATCCACAAACTAATGGCAGGTAGAGCGGACCATTCAGATGCTTGAGGATATGTTGCATGCTTGTATTCTTGATTTCAAATGTAGTTGGGATAACCATTTTCCACTCATAGAATTTGCTTACAACAACAGCTTCCATGCTAGTATCTAGATAGCTCCATTTTACGCATTGTATGGTAGGAGATGTAGATCTCCCATTGGGTGGTTCGAGGTTGGAGAAGCTGAATGGATAGGGCCAGACCTTGTGCATCAGGATATGGAGAAGGTTAAGTTCATTAAGGAGTGGTTGAAAACTGCTCAGAGTCGCCAAAAGTCTTACTCAGATGTTCGTCGCAGATATTTAGAGTTCAAAGAAGATGATTGGGTATTCCTAAATGTGTCCACCATGTAATGTGTTATGTAGTTTGGAAAGAAAGGGAAATTGAGTCCGAGGTATGTGGGGCCATATAGAATCATTTAAGGGATCGGTCAGGTGGCATACAAGCTCGAGTTACCATCTGAGATGTCATTGGTACACCCGGTATTCCATGTGTCTATGTTAAAGAAAGTAGTGGGAAATCCATCCACTATTGTGCTAGTTGAGTCTATTGAAGTAAATGAAGAATTATCGTACGAAGAAATTCCAGTTGCCATCCTTGATAGGCATGTCCGAAAGTTGAGAAATAAAGAGATTGCCTCCGTGAAAGTGTCATGGTGAAACCAGCAAAGCGAGGAAGCCACTTGGGAGGCCGAGGAAGAAATGAAGAAGAGGTACCCTCATTTGTTTGTATAGCTATGTAATTAAGTATTTGTGTCCTATGAAGATGTTGAAAGCTTACCTTCTATGAATTATGTATCACATGGTTAGTTAATGATAATAGTGTTTCTTTTCTAGAAATGCATTGCTTATGGGGCCACGGTTGGCATTATTTTATATGATGTTGCATATTTGGATTACGTATATGTTGATAGGATGTGTTTCTGGGATTCTCTGACAGGTGGATAGGCCCAGTTACAAGGGAAACTCTATCGAAATTTCTGAAAAATTTGGGAGTTAGTCAATATTTGGGAGATTAATGATGTGTGAGAAAGGAGACAAGTTATACTAAGTAATTGCGGATTGACTCCAATTATCATTCGAGGACGAATGATCCTAAGCGGGGGAGAATGTAAAGCCCCAAAAAATTTTGCTAAGTAATTTAAGATTTCGTTGAGACAAGGTAGGCTAATTATTTTATTTTGTGTGCAAGTGCAGATTCATGATATAATGGATATCAATTGGATATATTAATAAGCGTATAAGTCATATTGTATGTGATTTGGGGTCTAAGGAGAGGCCTAAGTCTAAGCCAAGTTGGAAAATTTCATAATGGACTAAAGTTGTGAATGAGTATGCACAAGACCTCACTTTGGACAATCATATCTCCAGTTATATAATGTATTGTGTGATGCACAACCTATAAAATTAAAGTATTTTTAGTCTAGTTTCTGACGCATCAAACTGTTTGTCATTTGGAGGTGTATACAGAAAGTTACGACCATTTTACTGGGCATGTGTCATATGCGCGCCCAGGTGCGCGGCGGAAGCGCGGCCGCACATATTGGGAACTATTTTGCCTCTGAGCGCGGCCATTAATGTGGGAGCACGGCCATTAGCGCGGGAGCGCTAGTAGAAAATCTCTAAATACCCCAAGACCGGGTATGGAGAGTCTCTGAGTCATTTTTTGAGCAAGGACTTGCTTTATCAAGGGGAATCCGTCCCATGCTTCCCTCCTAAGATCCAAGGTAAGGTTTTTGGAGTATTTTGAGTTGATTAATACTCCTAAACACTTATATTAACAAGGATTGATCATGAAAATCCATAAATTCCCATTCAAATCCCTAAATTGGTCAAGAACACTACAAGTGGGGATTCTCAAGATTCTTACTACAATAGGTATGTTTATCATCTCTAACTACTATATGGTGACTATTTATGTTTGATATATACGTTAGAACTCATGGGATGGTGATTGGAAGCCATAAGTGCCTAACCTAGGTTGTGTTGGTATTGTAGAGATTGTGAAATGGGTTAATTAAGGAGGTTGATGGTTGGGTGTGAATGGATGGTCATACATATGTCGTTGGAAGTTATAAATTGTTAAAGAATAATGGTGGGATGAACTATTGGTTAATGGTGATAGTTAGATAAACCAATACTATAGTTATGAGATGTAAATATCTATACCTACAAGGTGTTTGATAATATGCCTAAAAGGCATAAGTTATGGAATTTATTACTAATATTGGCCCTATTGAATGTTGTATTGTAGATTGAGGTTGCTTAAGTGTATTGGATCATTTTAGTATCATTAAGGAGAAATTTCAGGTATGTATGGCTAAAACCTCGTCTTTTAGAAATCGAGCTTCATCGATGTTTGTGTGAATATGGTAAGATTAAAGTTGAATTGTTGCATCGATTGTTATTTACATGAATTGGTGTTGTAACCTTATATGCGTGAAAGATGTGTCTCAATATGATCAACGTGCTATATTGATAACTTGAAAGGAGCAAAACATATGAATTATGTATTGAAATGCTTAGACCTTAAATTGAGATTAAAGCTGCAGATAATGTGCCATCTATGTGAAGTCTTATATATGCTCACAATTTAAATTGCTCTTTTGTGCACCTACTGTCCTAAATGGAAAATCTAATATTGAAATTGGGAATGATGTGAAATGTGGTCTAGTACCAAATATATGATGTGGAAATTATGGCCCCAAGTGCCGGTAAACTAATACATGTGTAACCTAAGATTGGAGTGAAAGGAATAATGGAAAATGGTAACATCTCGGGGAGGCGGCTTAGCCGATCGGGCCGTGATAGGATGCCATGATATATACACATGGTGGTAATGTATTGATGATTGAAACTGGAAAGTGTGAATGAAATAATGGTAACATCTCCGGGATACAGCTTAGCCGATCGGGCCGTGATCGGACTCCGCTCAAAGAAGCGGTGGCAAAGTGAATAATGATGCAACAGTGTGGGATGCACCAATCTAAAATTTCAATAACTATGTGAAAATTATGTGAATCTCCTGATATTGTTGACATGGTGCTTATTTGAAACTTTGTTGTCTTTATGATTTCTTTGTCCTTGTATGATAGCTCTTTCTAATGAGATGGTGTTTAGTTATACATACTAGTGCTATTCGATTGTACTAACGTCCCTTTTGCTGGGGGCGCTATGTCTTTAAATGGATGTAGGTGTTTCTATAGCATGTAGTGTTGGTCGCAGCTAGTGTCGCATCATCCTTTCAGCTGACTTGGTGAGCCCCACCTCATTTCGGGGTCATGTACCGTTGTTTATCATGTACATTGTATTTTGAGGTATAGTCGGAGCCTTGTTGCCAGCATTTCCATATTACTCATCGGTTGTATTTAGAGGCTCCATAGACAGGTTGTGGGTGGTGTTTGGTATCGGGAATTAAATTGGAAATATTGGTATTTGGCAAATATGTCTTCCTTCATATCTATTAAAATTATCATATTTTGGATATTTTGGTTGAAACTGCTAATGAAACCAAAGTGAAAGTTGTTAATGAAATATTTTCATAGTTTGAATAATGGAGTATATCTCCTCTTTATTCAAGGATGACTTTGGGTAGAATGAAATCTAACAGGCTTTCTCAGTCGGGTTTACTTGGTTGAGCGCCAGTCGCGCTCCTCGGTTTTGGGGTGTGACATTTAGCTCAGATCTTATCAGTATGTACCGGTTTGGCTCAAGATGTTTTAGTTACTACGGTCGCAGCTTCTTTTCAGGCCGGGGGAGGCACCCAAATTCTCGTTTCTCGCACACCTGAGCAGGTTGTATAGGGACTCTTGACACCGGAGGCACCTCCAGCCCAGCTGGTTACACCAACTCAGGAGTTTGTGGTACAAGTTATGTCGGACGATGAGCAGCGTCGACTTGAGAGGTTTGGTAGACTCCAACTTCCGACATTCAGCGATACAGAGGGCGAGGATGCCTAGGGTTTCTTGGATAAGTGCCAGAGGATGCTTCGTACAACAGTGATTCTAAAGATCGATGGTGTGGAATTTGCCACCTTTCAGTTTTCTGGGGCTGCCTTCACTTGGTGGGAGGCGTAGACCTGTTGGTACAACGCCCCTTACTTGGCAGCAGTTCTCCATTCCCTTCCTGAAGAAGTATGTACCATAGTCGCGCTGAGAGGAGCTGCACATGCAGTTTGAGTAGTTGCATCAGGGGGAGATGACGGTGACGCAGTATGAGATATGGTTCTTTGAGTTAGCCCATCATGCGGTTTGGATGGTTCCCACAGATCGAGAGATGATCAGGAGGTTTGTTGATGGCCTCACGTACCAGCTTCGGATTCTCATGACTAAGGAGAGGGTGTCAGGTTCTACCTTTGAGGAGGTTGTTGATATCTCCCGTGAGATTGAGACGGTTCACCGGTAGGAGAGAGATGAGAAAGAGGCCAAGAGGCCTCAAGGATCTGGTAGCTTTTGCAGTGCTCCTTTGAGGGGTCAGTTCCAGTAGGGCAGAGGTCGTTCATTCAGGAAGGCCCATTCAGCTCGCATAGGTTACCGAAGAGCACCATCAGGTTATGGCTTTCACAGTTCTCATCAGGGCCACTCATCACTCAGTGCCCTCCCAGCCCAAAGTGTGTCCTGTGCTCCATCAGTCTAGGGTTCTTCCATGCCAGGTCCTTCTACTGGTCATTCTGGTACCAGGGGTTCCCTTCAGTCCCCATCTCCAGCACCGAGGAGTTGTTATGAGTGTGGAGAGTTTAGGCATATAAGGAGGTAGTGTCCTCGTCTTCGTGATGGTCAGTCTTAGTATAGGGATCAGCCCTCGACTTCTCCTCTAGTTACTTCACCACCCGCCCAGCCAGCTAGGGGTGGAGATCAGTCATCTAGGGGTCGCCCTAGAGGGGGAGGTCGATTAGGTGGTGGTCACGCCCGTTTCTAGGCTCTTATAGGTAGACCCAACGCTATGGCTTCAGATGCTGTCACTACAGGTATTGTTTCAGTCTGCCACAAAGATGCCTCTGTATTATTTGATCCCGGTTCCACCTTTTCTTATGTTTCATCATACTTTTCTCATTATTTGGGTAGACCCTATGAGTTTCTTGCCTTACATATTCATGTATCTACCCCGGTGGGTGATACTATTGTTGTAGACCATATGTACCGGTCATGTGTGGTGACTATTGGGGGCCTAAAGACCCGAGTGGATCTATTATAATTGAGCATGATGGATTTTGATTTCATTTTGGGCATGGATTGGTTATCTCTGTGTCGTGCTATTCTGGATTGTCATGTTAAGACAGTCATATTGGCTATACCGGGTGTTCCATGTATCGAGTGGTGAGGTGTGACTGATTATGTTCCCAGTAGAATGATCTCATTCTTTAAAGCCCAGCGTATAGTTAGGAAGGGTTGTCTTTAATATCTAGTGTTTGTGAGGGATGTCGGAGCTGAGAATCCCAGTATTGATTCTGTTCCAGTTGTGAGGGATTTTCCAGATGCGTTTCCTGCAGACCTGCCGGACATGCCACCGGACAGGGATATTGATTTTAGTATTGATCTGGTGCCGGGCACTCAGCCCATTTCTATTTCGTCGTATCATATGGCACCAACGGAGTTGAAGGAATTAAAAGAACAGCTTCAGGATCTCCTTGATAAAGGGTTCATTCGGTCTAGTGTGTCACCTTGGGGTGCACCGGTTATGTTTTTGAAGAAAAAGGATGGCACAATGAGAATGTGCATTGATTATAGACAATTGAACAAAGTTACAATTAAGAATAAGTATCATTTACCCACATTGATGATCTATTCGACCAGCTTCAGGGAGCGAGAGTGTTCTCCAAGATTAATCTCTGTTCGGGTTATCACCAGTTGAAGATCATGGATTCGGATATTCTTAAGATGTCTTTCAGGACCCGATATGGTCATTATGAGTTCTTGGTGATGTCTTTTGGGCTGACCAATGCCCCAGCAGCGTTCATGCATTTGATGAACAGCGTGTTCTGGGATTATCCTGATTCGTTTGTCATAGTCTTCACTTGTGATATTCTGGTGTATTTGCATAGTTAGGAGGAGCACGCGGAGCATTTGAGAGTTGTGTTATAGAGATTGAGGGAGGAAAAGCTTTATGCAAAATTCTCCAAATATGAGTTTTGGCTCAGTTTAGTGGCTTTCTTGGGGCACGTGATGTCCAGTGAGGGTATTCAAGTTGATCTGAAGAAGATAGAGGTGGTTTAGAGTTGGCCCAGATTGTCCACGACTATAGAGATTCGCAGCTTTCTTGGTTTGATAGGCTATTATCACCAGTTTGTTCAGGGATTCTCAGCTATCGCATCGCCCTTGACCAAGTTGACTCAGAAGGGTGCTTCATTTATATGGCTGGATGAGTGTGAGGAGAGTTTTTGGAAGCTCAAGACAGCTTTGACCACAGTTCTAGTGTTAGCTTTGCCATCAGCTTCAGGTTCATATACCGTGTATTGTGGTGCTTCGAGTGTTGGGATTGGTTGTGTGTTGATGCAGGAGGGTAGAGTTATTGTTTATGCATCTCATTAGTTGAATCCCCATGAGAAGAAGTACCCTGTGAATAATTTGGAATTGGCTGCCATAGTTCACGCATTGAAGATTTGGAGGCATTACCTGTATGGCGTATCTTGTGAGGTGTTCACTGATCATCGCAATCTTCAACATTTGTTCAAGCAAATGGATCTTAATTTGAGGCAGCGGAGATGGTTGGAGTTGCTTAAGAATTATGATATCACTATATTGTATCATCGGGGAAAGGCCAATGTGGTGGTCGTTGCTTTAGGCTGAAAGGCAGTGAGTATGCGGAGTTTGGCATATATTCTAGTTGGGGAGAGACCCCTTGCAGTTGATGTTCAGGCCTTGGCCAATCGGTTTGTAAGATTAGATGTTTCGGAGCCTAGCCGGGTATTGGCTTGTGTGGTTTCTCGGTCTTTCTTATATGATCGCATCAGAGAGCGTCAGTATGATGATCTGCATTTTCTTGTCCTAAAGGACAGAGTTCAGCATGATGATACCAGAGATGTGACCATCGGTTATGATGGGGTGTTGAGGATACAGGGCCGGATTTGTGTGCCCAATGTGGATGGGCTTTGGGAGTTGATTCTGGAGGAGGCCCATAGCTCGCGGTATTCCATTCCGGGTGCTGCGAAGATGTATTAGGAATTAAGACAATACTATTGTTGGCGGAGAATGAAGAAAGACATTGTAGGATTTGTGGCTCGGTCTCAATTGTCAGAAGGTGAAATATAAGCATTAGAGACCGAGTGGCTTGCTTCAGCATATGGTTATTCCCGAGTGGAAGTGGGAGAGGATCATTATAGACTTAGTTGTGGACTTCCATGGACTTTTAAGAAGTTTTATGCTATTTGGGTGATTATGTCCGTGCACTTTATTCCGGTGTGTACCACCTATTCTTCAGAGCAGTTGGTAGGGATCTATATCCGGGAGATTGTTCGTTTGCATGGTGTCCCAGTTTCCATTATTTCAGATAGGGGCACTCAGTTTACTTCGCAGTTTTGGAGGTCCGTGCAGAGAGAGTTGGGTACTCAGGTGGAGTTGAGCACAACTTTTCATCCTCAGATAGACGGGCAACCCGAGCACACTATTCAGATATTGGAAGACATGTTGCGTGCTTGTGTCATTGATTTCGTAGGATCATGGGATGAGTTTCTACTGCTTACAGAGTTTGCTTATAACAACAGCTACTAGTATAGTATTTAGATGGCTCCATTTGAGGCTTTATATGGGAGGCGGTGTAGATCTCCAGTTAGTTGGTTTGTGCCCGGTGAGGCTAGGCTATTGGGGACTGATTTGGTGCAGGATGCTTGGGAGAAGGTAAGGGTAATTCAAGAGAGGCTTTGTGCTGCGCATTCGAGGCAAAAGATTTTTGTTGACAGGATGGTTCGACATGTGTCCTATATGGTTGGTGAGAAGGTCCTACTAAAGGTTTCGCCCATGAAGGGTGTTATGAGATTTGGGAAAAAAGGGAAGTTGAGTCCGCGGTTCATTGGGCCTTTTGAGGTGCTTCGGAGGATTGGGGAGGTGGCTTATGAGCTTGCTTTGCCACTCAGCTTGTTGAGTGTGCATCCGGTATTTCATTTTTCTATGCTCTGGAAGTACATTTAGGATCTGTCTCATGTTCTGGATTTCAGCACGGTTTAGTTAGATGATGATTTGACCTATGATGTGGAGCCAGTGGCTATTTTGGGTCGTCAGGTTCGGAAGTTGAGATCAAAGGATATAGCTTCAGTGAAAGTGCAGTAGAGAGGTCGGCCCGTGGAGGAGGCTACCTAGGAGACTGAGCGGAAGATGCGGAGCAGATATCCTCACCTATTGGAGGCTTCAGGTATGTTTCTTGACTCATTCGAGGACTAATGTTTGTTTAAGTTGGGGAGGATGTGATGACCCGGTCAGTCGTCTCATGAGTTACCGTTCCGTTTGTCCTATTTCTACTTCTTTATGCTTCGTTATCCGTTTTTTGTGGTATCGCGTTGGTTGGATCGAGTCCGGAATGATTTTTGGTAAGGTTTGAGACACTTAGTCTCTTTTAAGGAAGTTTAAGTTGGAAAAGTCAATCGGATATTGAATTATGAGATAGAGGACTCGAATGTGAGTTCTAATAGTTCGGTTAGCTTCGGGAGGTGATTTATGACTTAGAAGTGTGATCGGAATGGGTTTTGGAGTAGATTTAGGCTTGAATTGGCGAAGTTGAAATTTTGGCAATTTCTGGTTGGTAGGCGTGATTTTGATATAGGGGTCGGAATGGAATTCCGAGAGTTGCAATAGCTCTGTCATGTCATTTGTGATGTGTGCGTAAACTTTTAGGTTATTCGAACGTGATTTGGTTGTGTTTTTGATCAAAAGCGGAATTTGGAAGATTTTAGAAGCTTAAGATTAAATCCAAGGTGTTTTGGGTGATTTGATGTTGTTTGAGGTGTTTTGATGATTGGAATAAGTTTGAATGAGGTTTTAGGAAATGTTGGTGCCTTTGGTTGAGGTCCCAGGTGCCTCGGGTGAGTTTTGTAGGGTTGAACAGATCATTTTGAGTTAACAGAAATTGCAGAAAAACGGTTTCAGTTGTTGCAGGTGATTTGATCTTCATGTTCGCGAGAGGGCCCTCGCGTTCTCGAAGGGCCAGGAAGGGAGACGTCATGTTTGGCCTTCGCGTTCGCAAAGGGTAGTCCCGCGTTCGCGAAGGGTTGTATTTGGTAGGCATCGCGTTCGGGTGAGTCTGAGTCGCGTTCGCGTAGGTTGGTGAAGCTGAGGCATCGCGTTCGCGATGGGGGATCGCGTTCGCGAAGAAGAATTTTGGTCAACGGAATTTTTGTCCTTCGCGAACGCGAGGCTTTGACCGCGTTTGCGAAGAAGGATTTTTAGGCCTGGGCAGAATGTTTAAAAGGATGTATTGTCCGTGAATGTGGGTTTATTTTCCTCCATAGTTGCTCATTTTTGGAGATTTTTGAAGTATATTGAAGAGGGATTCAAGGGAAAACGTTCGGAGGTGAGATTCTTGGTCTAGAAACTCGATTATTATGTGAATTTCACCTAGAAAATCATGGTATCTAAGCCTAAAATTGAATTACTAGGGCTTGAAATTGGAGACCAAACATTTGGGATTTGAAGGGTCATTTGTGGATGGATTTTGTTGTTCTTGGTATGTATGAACTCGGGTTTGGCCAATTTCGGGATTTTTTGGTATTTTTCGATCGTTTTCCCTTGGGCTTCGTTCCTTTAGCATATTTTGACGCCGTGATTCTGATTTTGAATAGATTCGACGCGAGTGGAGGCTGATTAGAGGGTCAAAGGCATCGCGGAGTAGCATTTTCATCGGTTTGAAGTAAGTAACCATTGTAAATCTGGAACTGAGGGTACAAAACCGCAGTATTTGACTTGTTTTTGATAAATGCGGTGGCGCACATGCTAGGTGACGAGCGTGTGGGCGTGCACCGGTAGGGATTTGGACTTGGTCCGTCATGTAGTGACTATTAAGCCACGTATTTGATTTGGAAATATTATGTTACCCCGTATTTTGGATATTTATATTGTATTATGGGTTGTATGCCATGTTTGGGGCCTTGTGCCGACCTGTAGCAACCCTTAGGGGCATTTTGACTATTTTCCTCACTTTAATTGCTAGAAGTATATCCTCAGTCTTGTTTTACCCGTTTAAATGATTAAAACTAATTTTATCTCTCTACTCCTAATTGTGAGGATTGTTTGGGCTGAGTTCCCTAATCCCTATTGATAAGCCCGAGAGGTTGTGAGGTTAATGACTGAGAGAGATTGAGAACCTAATTGTGAGGATATTTGTATATATGTGAGTTATGGATCGGGTTGCACACCGCAGTATTACTTATATGGATCGGGCTACACGCCACATCGATATACATATTAGATCGGGCTGCACACTGCAGTGATATGACGCTTGGGCTGTAGGAGCCCCTCCGAAGTTTGCACACCCCCAGTGAATATAGTCGACTATAAATATATGGATTGGGCTGCACGCCGCAGCGGTTACTATGATTTCTATTATTATGAGATACTAATGAGCCGAGTGCTGAGAGTAAGTACTGTGTGACGAGAGTCGAGTCCCGAGTGACTGAGAGGCCGCCCGAAGGGCCATATTCTGAGTAATTCCTTGCCCGAAGGACTTGTTATGATATTTTCACTGATTTAACTCTTTTTTTTAAATAAGCCTTTGTTTGATATACCGCTAAGTATTTGATTCCAAATGTTTAAACTGGAAATGTGTTTTTATAACGAAAACTGATTTTGAACTATAAAGATGACCTGATATTCTGTTGATTATTCAGTTATGTATTTTTGAACTGCTGGTCACTGCTTTCAGTCCTTATTTACTCTAGTTACTTACTGAGTTGGCGTACTCATGTTATTCCCTACACCTTGTGTGCAGATCTAGGTGCCCGAGCGGCCGACTGAGGGCTTTCAGCTATTTCAGTATTTGATGGAGACTTCGAGGTAGCTACATGGCGTTCGCAGCCCTGTTCTTTCCCTTCTATCTTATTATTTTTCCGCATTTCCTAGACTATTGATGTATTAGGTATTCAGACTTGTATTAGAGGCTCTAGACTCATGACACCAGATTGTTGGGGCTGTGTAGTTTATTATTATTTTGACTTCTCGCATATCTTTTATTGCCTTAACACTTATAATGAATTTGGTATCTAAAACATGTGTTAGAAAATGGCTTAATGTTATTAGAAAGAGGGTTGTGGTTATTGATTAGTTCGCTTGCCTAGTAATGTGATAGGTGCCATCACGACCGGTATTTGGGGTCGTGACAACATGGCATCACCCTTCGTGCTTTTACCTCATATAATCATGGCACGGAATGATCCTTCGTGTATTGACACTCATATCATGGCACGGAATTATACATCGTGCAGCACGACATCACCCTTCGTGCTTTACACTCTCTCACAAATTTCATACACGTCATCACCCTTCGTGCTTTATACTCACCCAAACAACAATCACAAAGCAATAAGGGCAAGGGAATCAACAAATTCACAATAAAATCCCGGTAAGGGAACAATAGCACAACAATCATATCCCGGCAAGGAAAACAATATCAAGACAATAATATCCCGTCAAGGGAGATAACATTAAAACAACAACATCCCGGCAAGGGAGACAATATCATAATCCTCTTTTCTTTTTCACATTTACTTCACAACTGAATTCACAATTTGAGCCAATGCTCTATAAGGTTCAATTGCCAATATACTTCCACAAATCGTTTTACAACTTTAACCAACGCTCTTCAATATTCAAATACCAATATTACTTCCACAAGACTTTCTCAACAATAGAACTCATCACATAAGGCATGAACAATACAAACGAAGTCACATTACTCATAGTATAAGACTCACGGGCATGCTTGACACCAACATATAGATACCCGTCACCATGCCTATACGTTGTACTCAACAACTAACACATGGCAAATAGGACACAACTCTTAATCCTTCAAGCTAATGTTAGACCAAACACTTACCTCGATGCCATGAACACAATTCAAGCCTCAACTATCAGTTTACCTCTTGATTCCACCACCAATTCTCTTGTATCTAGCCACAAGTTACTTAACCATATCAATAAATGCTAAATGAATCAATTCTAATGCATGAAAATAAGTTTTCTAAAGTTTTTCCCAAAAAATCAAAAATCGTCACCGGGCCCACATGGTCAAAACCCGAGGTTCGAACCAAAACCCGATTACCCACGAACCCAAATATATAATTTATTTTTTAATCGAACCTCATATCGAGGTCCAAATCCCCAAAATTTGAAAAACCTAAGTTCTAACAAAAACACCCGATTTCCTCAATGAAAAACTTTGATTTTGAGTTGAAATCACGTGAAATGGTGTTATAGATTAATGAAAACAAGCTATAAATGACTTACAATCGATTTGGAAGAGTAGTTGTCTTTGAAAATCACCCAAGGTGTTTAGGTTTTGAAATGGGTTGGAAAATGGCTGAAAATGCGTCTAAGTTATGATTTAGCAGGTTGCAGATGTCGCAATTGTTGCGAACCCTTAAGGAACCTGCTGACATCGCAAATGCAAAAGATATGTCGCATTTGTGATACATGGGTCGCATTTGTAACCTCTGGCATTAACAGAAGACTTCGCATTTGCGAAGGGTACCTCGCAAATGCAAGATAAAGCTGGTCCGGGGTTCTTCGCATTTGCAACCAAAACCTCGCATTTGTGAACCCTACTTTCATCGCAGTTGTGATGCATAATCTTGCAAATGCGAGATCAGAGTTCTGCTACAAACCTGCAACACGCCAGTAATTCTCCTAAGTCCAATTTCCCTTCGTGGTTTATCCAAAACTCACCCGAGCCCTCCGGGCTCCAAACCAAACATGCACACTAACCTAGAAACATCATACGAACTTGCTCGTGCAATCAAATCATCAAAATAATATCAACAACTATGAATTTAGCATCAAAATCAAAGAAAATCTCAACAACTTTCAAAGTTTCAATTTTACAACTAAGGTTCCGAATCACGTCATATGACCTTCGTTTCTTACCAAATTTTACAAGCTCAACATGAATCACATATAAGACCTGTACTGAGCTCCAGAACCAAAATACGTGTCTGATACCATCAAATTCAAACATATTTCACTTCCAAAAACTCATATATATTCCAGAAAATAATTTTCTTTAAAAATTCATTTCTCGGGCTTGGGACCTCGGAATTTGATTCCGGGCATACGCCCAAGTCCCATATTTTCCTACAGACCCTCGAGGACCGTCAAATCATGGTTCTGAGTCCGTTTACCCAAAATATTGACCGAAGTCAACCTAAATTTATTTCAAAAGCAAAATTTATCATTTTTAACAGATTTTCACATAATGGCTTTACGGATACGCGCCCGGACTGAGCATGCAAATCGAGGTGAGACATAAAGAGGTTTTTAAGGCCTCGGAGTATAGAATTTATTTCTAAAGCAAGTGATGACCTTTTGGGTCATCACATCCTAATATTAAAGTACGAGATATAACATCCTTCACCCTTTTAGCAACATTCGTCCCCGAATGTTAACTATTAATGATTTGCAAAACTTTGGCTAGGGTCTCCTTTGTAAACTAAATTAAAACCCAATATCTATCTGAAGTCTCGACTATTCACAACTTTTTGTGCTTGAGTGTCTCGTATCATTTTCACTTTTACGTTACTTACCTTTCAATATTGCATCGTATCTTCTGTTTCTTCCATAAACTCCCTTATACATAGGTAAAACTTATGCCTTAAATCTCGACTGATACATGCACCTCTAGTTGAGTTTTGGCAAATGGAGTTAGGGAGTCCTTCATCGAATTCACATGATATGAGTCGCGTTCATGAAGCTGTGGAATCTGTGGTCATTGCGTTCGCATAGGGTGTATCACAAACGCGTAGAGTATTTTGTGGCATTGTGCATTTTGTTTATCGCCAATTCAATGGTGTTCCCGCGCTCATGTAAGAGGAGGCTTGGGCAGATTATAAAGTACTCTATTTCGAGTGTTTCGGACATTTTTACATTTTGGGAGCTATAGAGCTCGGATTGAGGCGATTCTTGAAGCAATTTTCACTTTATGAATTGGGGTAAGTGTTCTCTACTCGGTTGTGGTTATATTTCATGAATCTATCTTCTATATTAGCGTTTGGTTGATGAATTTTAAAGAGGAAATTGGGGTTTTGGCCTAAAGGTTCATGATGTGAATTTTTGAGTTTTGAACATCGATTCGGAGTAAAATTTGAGTAAAACTAGTGTGGTTTGACTCGTAATTGAATGAGTTGTCAGTTTTTGTGTGTTTTGTCGGGTTTCGAGGCGCGGGCCTGTGTATTTTGGCCGGTTTTGGGTTTTATTAAGGATTCGATCTTTATCATTTGGAATTGTTTCTTTGGGCTTTATTTGATGTAATTGAGTTTCTTTTGGATAGTTTTGAGCCGTTCAGAGGTCGCTACGCACGTGATGGCATTTTTGGAGCATCAATTAGCTTGCTCAGTATTGGAATTAGCCTGTTTGAGGAAAGTAACTCTTCTAAACTTAGTGCCAAGGGTATGAACCCCCGAAATACATGTTATATGATTGGTATTGAGGTGACGCACATGCTAGGTGACGGGCGTGTGGGCGTGCACTATGTGAACTATGACTCTATTGTTTCCATGGAACAATTGATCTGTCAATGATGTTAGATATTATGTTTAGGCATTATGCCGATACTGTTGGGACCTATAGTGGTCATTTCTTGCGGTCAACTCACTGATTTTACAGATATTTCGTACTCAGTCATATTCATGCATCCATATCATATCTCAATCTCAGTTATTATTTATGATACAACATATCATTGTTGTTGGGTTAGTTTCATGACATTGTGAGCCCATGAGTTAGACTGGAGAGATTAATGACTGAGTGAGGTCGAGAGCCTAATTATGAATGACAGTTATGGGATCGAGTTGCACGCTGTAGTGGTTATACTAATTTTATGATGGTGATTGGACTGTAGCAGCCCCTCTGGAGTCTGTACACACTCCAGTGAGAACGGTTGATTATATTGAGGTATGGATCTTCCATGGATATATATCTTTTCCGAAGCATTATATACCTAGAGATGGACCTTCTCCACGGGATAGATTGGCCCTACTCAGTTTTGAGTGGTTGTTGGTCAGTTGATGTATATATTCCGGGATGGATCTTCCCTGATTTAGTATATGAGCATAGAGAGATATTTTGATATTTTACACTTGCTCTCTGGAAATAAAATGAAACATCTTATTTATTGTGGAAAGGATTTTTAGAAAAATTATAGTTTTCAAACTATCTAATATTTTTCGACGATTTCAGTAAAGGATTTGGATTTTCAGTGTTATACATGAAAAGCGAAACTATTTTTGGGAATTATTAAAAATCTTAGTAGTTTAAATTCCGAGTTACTTCTTTTGTTATTTGCCTTACATTGTTATGAATTGCTATTGGTTATTAGTTTTTGACCCGACCTATGTTCCAGCTCGTCACTACTTTCAACCTAAGGTTAGGTTTGTTACTTATTGAGTACATGGGGTGGTTATACGCATACTACACTTCTGCAGCTTGCATGCAGATATTGGTTGTTGTTCATGCTATGTTCGGTGGGAGCTGGCTTGAAGATGTACATGTGTCCCTGTTGTGGCTACCTCTTATTCATGGTAGCCTTAGATTTATAAAAACTTTGTTTATGTATTTGTTTTTAAATAGAAGATGTATTTACTTTATATCATCTTTGTAAACTTTATTCTTAGGAGCTCATGATTTGTACTACCAATCCTTGGAAAATTGAAAAGATTCAGATAATGTGCTTTGTTTAATTGTCTCATTAAAGGTTATTGGAATTGGATAGTTATTAGTTGGCATACCTAGCGGGTTGGGTTAAGTGCCATCACGACTAGTGGATTTTGGGTTGTGACAAATTGGTATCAGAGCTCTAGGGTCATAGGTTCTCCAAGTCATGGCAAGTGTCTAGTAGAGTCTTGTGGATCGGTATGATGACGTCCATACCTATCTTCGAGAGGCTACATGACATTTAGGATATACTTCCCAACTTTCTTTCCTTATCGTGCAGCATTGATTCAGCTTGATGCATACCTATTTGAATTCTTTCCATGCATTCGTATGCGCATGTGAGCACTCGATATCAGTTGTGGATCGACGGCTTGTGATTCTATGGATGAGGTGCTGATGCGATTTATGTGTGATGATGATGGGCCAGTCTGGAGGACTTGAGAAAGGGTTTTGACTATAGCTTGAGCACGGAGATTTCGATTGTGTGGGCACGTGCTTTTTGACTTATAAGTCTAGTAGTGTCCCTATTTGTGGAATTTGCGGCTCTATGAGTGTTTAAATGGCTATATAACGAATATGATGTGACTGCGGTAAGTGTTCAAATTATTCAAATATGACGAAAAGAGTTGATTGAGATGTAAATTGGGTGTTTTATTTCTGTCTTAATTTGACGTACAGTCTCAAGTTATGGGTGTGTTGTAGTATCTTTCATATTGGTTAATTGTGGAATGGATGAGTTTAGAATCAGGAAGGTTAAGCGATTACGTAGTAGTTATGACTATGGAAGGGTATAGAAAGATGTCAGTTTGAGGCAAGAAGGTGTGTTATCTCCCTGGAGGTGTCCTGAGATTGTGTGATTCCTGTGTTGTTTTTGTAGAGAGTTCTCCTTTACCAACGAATTATATGTGTTGCAATTTGAGTTTAGACCGCTTGTGGAAGTTGGCTTGACTGTTACAAGAGTGAATCCGAGATTTACACATGATTTGATGTATTAGATAGTTTGTGTTACATAAGCTTATGAAAGATTTATTGAATCCTATTGCGGTATTATGGAAGTATGGGGGTGGCTATTTTAAGTTATTAGAGGCTTTATTCCTTGGCTTTGAGCCAAGTTGAGGAGTCTGCTATTGATAAGTTGATTGCACAATTATGTGTTGTATTGGTTTCGGTTTGAGGTACACTTGTGAATAAGTTATGATTTGTAGAGGTTGAGATCAAGGATGAATCGAGTGAAGGAATTTCTGGACACGGGTTGTATTATTCTTTATGGGTATATGAGAAACAGTAATTGATTGAGTTGTTATTTGTAAAGGATGTAGTGTACATAGAGTAGGGATTTACTCGGTTGCTTAGAAGTGTGGATTACTTCTTAGGGTGTTGGTGTGCAAGTGGGGCACATGTCTCTCGGTCCATTTGATCAGTTTAATTGATATTTGAGCATAGTGGATAAGTCTCGAGAATTGTTCTAACGAATTCAAGATTTATATGTAGCAATTGGGAATCTTCAGGATGTGTATATGGCTACAAACTAAGATTTACATTGGATGGTGTCGAGACTTGTGGCATTTCTATATTCTTAAGGATTCTACATTTTAGAGTCAGAAAGGTGAAGGAAACAACTTTAGATTCGTAGAAGGTATCTTTGGAGTAGGTATCTCGGTTGTGATATTTTTGGGGTACTGAAGAGGGAATTTAACGGCTTATGAGTCTTAGGGCGGTGTAGTTCTATGCTAGAGTTTGTGCGGAAAGTTTTGGTTAAGGATAATAGTGTTCTAGCAAGGAGAAATATCAATTTGAAGGTAATTCGGGAAGAACTTTGAGAGTTAGGACAACTCGGTAATAGGTTGGATCAACACAGTAATGGATATAATTGGTTCTTTAGGTACTTATGATGTGGCTAGTTTCTATAGGTGTTTTGTGGAAATGCTCTTGGATTTTGGCAACCTGCGTGGCTTGGATGAGTTAGAGAGATTCGATTCTGATAGCTTAGTTATGTGCAAATGGGCTTCGAATAGTTCTTAATGGTTTCTACCATGGTTCGAGGAGTATATTTCCTACTGGCGTGAGAATCATGAGGTGTTTGGTGATTTTCTCCTGGATGAAAGCAAATGGAAAGTCCTTGGCTAATAGAGTATGTAGTTGATTGTGACTCAAATTGGATTATGAGGTTCTCGTATTTTACATATGAAGGTATGGTATATGATATGTGTTGTGTGGGATTGAGATTTGCATGAGCGAGGTCACAGTTTATTTTTGAGGGGAAGGTCATAAAATTCTTTGGCAACATGGACGGTTTCAGATGACTAGGTAAATGATATTATTATTTAGTATGGCTTGATGAGAGTAAACATTTCAAAAGGGGCAATGTGTTTTGATTTATGACTACTTCATTGTTGTTGCGGCACTCTCCTAGTTGATTGACTGTTGATATTCAAATTTTTCTTTGTGGCACGAAATAATTATTGAAGTATTCCTCGTAGGATGATCGTGTATAGGAGATGTGTTAGATATTAGGGCGGTGGAGTTGAGATTAGCGATGGTTATTCATGTGTTTTATGGATTTGGAGACTTGGAGTTCTCAGAAGCAAATTGTTTCACGGTTGTGGACTGTGAAGTTGTGGCTGAAGCTAGTCAGATGATAGTATGTGTTATGATTCAACCATTGTGGACTTTCGGAGGGTTATTTATCTATTTGTGGGTGAGTAGAGCTGATTTGTAGGTCCATTAGTAGGCCCAATTAGGATGTGTATTCTTCACCGAGCCGGATTGGTTGGCTCCATACTACTATTATTGAGGGATGTGCCATTCAGTTGTTGTTAAGCTTATTCGTGTTTAGAAATGATCTGTCAGTTACTCTTTTATGCTACGAGGGGTTTGGGTTTTATGCATATACGGCACAATTCTGTTTGGGCTTTATAGCGAAATTTGAGCAAGATGAGTATTTGGGTATTGCATGATTGATTGTATGTTGGCTATGTTCTTTTCGGATTGTGGTATTGTGTTATTTGCTCTTCATAGTTATGGTGATTCACTTTGGGTACTTGATGTCAAATTTTGTGTGGTTATTGATTTTGAAAAGTGTGGATCGAGGTATATAATATGGACCACCGTTTGGATGGGGTCACGCATTAGAACGAGGCTTTATTTGGTATAAGGTTTATTACCGGTATTGGGTTGTTTTGAGCAGCTAATGCGATTGGAAATTATTGCTATGAGTATTTGCGTTATACGGTATATCATGTGATTACATCTTCGGTTATGGTTAAGGCTTGATATAGCTTGTTCAGACTTATATAGTGTATATATGCGAGATTCTAATCTTATAGAAATTCCGGATGTTGGAAATTGGATTCTAAGGCTTATGGGTTAAGGTTGGAGTAATGATCTTTAGTTATGTTGTGTTGTCGGGCCTATATGGGATAGGCTGACGTAGGATCACCCCCAGATATGTTCATAGTAAGATTACACTGCGTTTTGAGGGCTTTGAGAATAACTTTGGGCACATTCAAGGACAAACATATGTTTAAGTGGGGGAGGATGTAACGACCCGACCAGCTGTTTTGAGCATTTGCACTTCGCTCGGTAGTTTATGGGCATGAGTAGCTCCGTATGATGTATTATGACTTATGTGAATCATCGGTTTTGGTTTTTCAGGCTATTCGAAATTGATTTGGAAGAATGATTCTCAATTAGGAAGCTTTAAATTGAAAGAGTTGACCAAGTTTGACTTTTTAGTAGTTGACCTCAGATTAGATTTTTGATGGTACTGTTAGCTCCGTTGGGTGATTTTGGACTTGGGAGCGTGTCTGGATTGTGATTTGGAGGTCCGCAGTAGAATTAGGCTTGAAATGGAGAAAGTTGAAATTTTGAAAAGTTTGACCGAGAGTGGACTTTTTGATATCGGGGTTAGATTCTGATTCCGGAAGTTGGAGCATGTCCATAATGTCAAAAGTGACTTGTGTCCAAAATTTGAGGTCAATCGGACGTGATTTGGTAGGTTTCAGCATCGGTTGTGGAAGTTTGAAGTTTCAAAGTTCAATGATTTCGATTTGAGGTGTGATTCGTCATTTAGATGTTGTTATGTGTGTTTAAAGGCCTTGATAGGTCTGTGTTAAGTTATGGGACTTGTTGGTATGTTCGGACGGGGTCCAAAGGGGCTCGGGTGTGTTTCAGATTGATTTCGGGCTATTTTTCCCCATGTTGTTATTGTTGGGTTTCTGGTGTTTCAGCCGTGCTTCGTGCTCGCATATGGAGCAACGTGTTCGTGAAGGGTATTTTGGTCAGCGCAGTGATTTATTATTCACGTTCACGCTTCTTTGGTCGCGTTCGCGGTGGGTTGATGCGGTGTCCTTCGCATTCGCATATAAAGGATAGCGTTCGCGTTGAAGGATCACGTTCGCATAGTGTTGAGGTTTGGCAACTGGAGCTGGGGAAACCTTCATTACAGTCTCGTAATATGAGTCAATAGTGGTTATTGGGTTCGCATGGGGTGTATCGCGAACATGTAGAGTCTTTTGTGGCAGTGTGCATTTTGTTTATTGTGAACACGATGGTGTTCCCACGTTCGCCTAAGAGGAGGTTTGGGCAGATTATAAAGTACTCTACTTCGAGGGTTTCGGCCATTTTTACATTTTGGGAGCTATGGAGCTCGGATTGAGGCGATTCTTGAAGAAATTTTCACCTTATGAATTAGGGTTAGTGTTCTCTACTCCGTTTTGGTTATATTTCATGAATCTATATTCGATTTTAGCATTTGGTTGATGAATTTTAAAGAGAAATTTGGGGGTTTTGGCCTAAAGTTTCATAATGTGAATTTTTGAGTTTTGAACATCGATTTGGAGTCAGATTTGAGTGAAACTAGTATGGTTGGACTCGTAATTGAATGAGTTGTCAGTTTTTTGAGTTTTGTTGGGTCTCGAGGTGTGGGCTTGGGAGTGATTTTTGGCCTATTTTGGGTTTTGATTAAGGATTCGATCTTTATCATTTGGAATTGTTTCCTTTGGCTTTATTTGATGTAATTGAGTTGCTTTTGGCTAGTTTTGAGCCGTTTGGATGTCGCTACGCGCATAATGGCATTTTTGGAGCATTGTTGGCTTGCTCCGTATTGGAATCCGCTTGTTTAAGGTAAGTAACTCTTCTAAACTTAGTGCTGAAGGTATGAAACTCCCGAATACGTGTTATATACATGCTAGGTGACGGGATTGTAGGCATGCACCATGTGAATTGTGACTGTTGTTTCCATGGCACAGTATAGTGGCCCTATTTTGTTGATATCCGTGTTTTTACCATCTGATTAAGTAATTGAGGTATCAATCATGCTAGATATTATGTTTAGTCTTTATGCCGATACCATTGGGACCCATAGTGGTCATTTCTTGTTGTCATCTCACTGATTTTACTAATATTTCGTACCTAGTCATATTCATGCATCCATATCATATCTTAGTATTAGTTGTTATTTATTGATACGTTATATCATTCTAGTTGGGTTAGTTTCATACATTGTGAGCCCGTGTGTGAGACTGGAAAGATTGATTATTGAGTGAGGCTGAGAGACTGATTATGAGTGACAGTTATGGGATCGGGCTGCATGTTGCAGTGTTTATACTGATCTTATGATAGCGCTTGGGGTGTCGGAGCCCCTCCGGAGTTTGTACACCCCATAGTGAGCGTAATTGATTATATTGAGGGATAGATCTTCCCTGGACATTGATCTTGTCTGAAGTAGTATATACCTGGAGATGGATCTTCTCCACGGGTTGGATTGGCCCTACTCAGCACTGAGTGATTGTTGGTCAGTTTATGTATATATTCCGGGATGGATCTTTCCTGGGCCGGATTGGCCATACATGGTGCTGAGTGATTGGGCATAATGAGCAGAAAGTGTGAGACAGTGACAACAAGTCCTCTGAGAGTGTGAGTACATGATTTATCTTTGAGATACATGGAATTGACATGCACACATGACATACCTGCATAGAGATGTATTTTTTCTCATGTTGTACAGTATCACGTCATTCATGACTTCTCGTACATATTGATATATGAGCATAGAGAGATATTTTGCATTTGCTATCTGGAAAGAAAATGAAATATCTTATTTATTTTGGAAAGAATTTTAGAAAAATTACAGTTTTGAAACAATCTCATATTTTTTGACGATTTCGGTAAAGGATTTAGGTTTTCACCGATATACTTGAAAAACGAAACTATTTTCGGAGTTATGAAAAAGCCGAGAACTTTAAATTCCGAGTACTTCTTTTGTTATTTGCTTTACAATTTTATGAACTGTGGTTGGTTATTGGTGTTGGACCCGACCTATGTTCCAGCTCGTCATTACTTTCAACCTAATGTTAGGTTTGTTTCTTATTGAGTACATGGAGTCGGTTGTACTCATACTACACTTCTGCACCTTGCATACAGATGTTGGCTGTTGTTGTTGCTATGTTCAATGGGAGCTGGCTTTGAAGATGTACATGCGTCCCTGTTGTGGCTGCCTCTTATTCATGGTAGCCTTAGATTTATAAAAACGCATGTACTTTACAGACAAAAGATGCATTTACTTCATATTAGCTTTGTAAACTCTATTCTTAGAAGCCCATGATTTGTAGTACTAGTCCTTGGGAAATGTATAAGATTCAGATAATTTTTTTTGTTTAATTGTTTCATTAAAGGTTATTGGAATTGGATAGTTATTAGTTGGCTTACCTAGCGGGTTAAGTTAGGTGCCATCAACGACTAGTGAATTTTGGGTCGTGACAGCAGTGCCTTTTGCAAATGCGATCACATGATCACTAAAGCGAAATTCACAAATGCGAGCCGGACCATGCATATATGAGATCTGCATGCGTGCACCAATAAGTGCGGAGCACCAGCAGTTCGAAAACCATCAAAATAATACCAAATAACACGAACTGATCCTCAAGACTCAAGATTTCAACTTGAAAACTCAATTTTCACACTCCTTCACATATTTGCTGAAATGCGATCGGGTCACCCCAGACCCCAACCAAACTTGCGTACAAGTCCAAAAAAATCGTACGAACCTATCAAAATCATAATAATACGGATCCGAGGTCGTTTACCAAAAATGTTGGCCGTAATCAACTCTAGCCTCATTTTAATTCAAAAATAATATTTTCTTCAAAATTTTATTTAAAAGCTTTTCGAAAAGAGACACGGACCACACGCAAGTCGAAAAATATCAAATGAAGTTATGAGTGGTCTCGGAATACGGAAATAAAGGCTAGTACTCAAAACGACCTATCAGGTTGTCACAATCACATATTCTAAGAGAAGACAATAAATTAGCATATGTTATGGTGAACTGTTGTCACGACCCCGATTTCCTACCCTCGGAAATCGTGATGGCTCCTACTCGTGAAAGCTAGGCAAGCCGAGTATTATAAATTCATGACCCTTCTTATTAAGCATGCTCTACAATTCAAAGTATTAAGTGATTAAACAGCGGAATAAATTAAATAACCAGAAATATGGAAGACGAAAAACTTAATAGTTCAACCAAACACTGCTACATAATCTGATGTACAATACCACCTAGAATTTGGTATCACAAGTCACGGACTATCTAAGTATACTACAAATATGGCCTGAATGGAAATACACAAGTCTGTCTCTGAATAAGTAAAAACGGAAAGAGAAAAGATAGGAGGAGACGCCAAGGCCCGCGGACGTCTGCAGGACTACCTCGGATCGCCTGAATGGACTGAACACAGCACCCTCACTACGGTCCAAATGCTCCGGTATCAGCATCTTCACACAGTGCAGAGTGTAGTATCAGCACAACCGACCCCATGTATTGGTAAGTGCCTAGCCTAACCTCGGCGAAGTAGTGAGGCTAGGACCAGACTATCAAATAAACCTGTGCAGTTAAATCATATACAGCGGAAATAAAAACAAATAATTACAGCTAAAGTTGGGCGGGGGAAACATGATGCGGGGAGTAACAGATAACAATAGAATAACAGTAGAGAAATGTAAGGAATGCCATAAATCAATTACCAGCAAAAGATAAGGAAATAAGAAAAAAGTACACATGTAATACCATTGCAGGCATGCAACCCGACCCCATTTCATATAATACCGTTGCAGGCGTGCAACCTGCTCCCATTTCATATAGTACCGTTGCAGCCGTGCAACTCGCTCCCATTTCATATAGTACCGTTGCAAGCGTACATCCCGCTCCCATTTCATATTGTACCATTGCAGGCGTGCAACCCGCTCCCTTTTCATTTATCAACACCAATCATAAAAGATTCCCGGCAAGGGAACAATAATATAACAACAACATCCTGGCAAGTGAATAATAATATGACAACAACATCCCAACAAGGGAACAATAATATCACAACAACATCCCGACAAGGGAACAATAATGATAATCCTCATATGAAGCACAGATAAACCACAACGGAGTCACAACAATTGCAATACAAGACTCACGGGCATGCTTGACATCAACGTATAGTTACTCGTCACCATGCCTATACGTCGTACTCCACAATTAACACATAGCAAATAAGACACAACTCCTAATCCCTCAAGCTAAGGTTAGACCAAACACTTACCTCAAACTTCCACGGCCAACTCAAGCCTCAAACACCACTTTTCCTTTAGAATTTGCCTCCAAATTACTCGTATCTAGTCCAAATTGACTTAACAACATCAATAAATGCTAATTATTACAATCTCAATGCTAAATTATAGGTTTTCTATCATTCTTCCCAAATATCAAAAATCGATCCCGGGCCCGCTTGGTCAAAACAGGAGGTTCGAATCAAAATCCGATCACCTATTCACCCACGAGCCCAAATATATAATTAGTTTCGAAATCCGACCCCAAAACAAAGTCTAAATTCCAATTATTCAAAAAGCAACAACTCCCCAAATCCCCAACTCTACCCAAATCCCCATATATAAAGGAAAAAGGTGTGCACTGCTCAGTTTATCCAGGTATAAAGGGAAGAAGGATGACCACTATGTTCAAGTTCTTAGGGAGGAGAACGAGGGGCAATTTTTATCAATAACATTGTTTTTTATTTTGGAAGTACTCTCAAACGACACATGCTGATATTATTAATTACTTTTTAATGTATGGTATAAGAATTCTAAATGCTCAGCCCATTGAAAGGGTATTTATACGTGAACTTAGCATGTGATATGGAACAAGTTATATACCATCGTGATGCTAGTATTAAAGCAAGCTCTAATTTTTTTTCAAATTGTAAGATTTTCTAGGGTCTTTTTATTATTATTATTAATAACATTAGCCACTAGGTACATTACCTAGTGATATACAGGGGTGTATCTAGCTAGGGGCTTTTATGGGGCACGTGAACACATGCTCCCCTCCCTAAATCAAGTATAGTAATATTATATTTTTTTCGAAAATACTTAATTATATATGTGTGTACTCATGCTCAAAGTATTATATGATGTGATAGTTATTGGGTCTACCTCTCTAAATGGGGTTGCGAGGTCAAATCTTATATCAATCTTGTTGTTTTTTATTTTTTTTTCCTAGAACTAGACGCTCACGGAAGACGAGCTTGTCTGGTGTTACTTTTTGGGTATTAATTAGGTACTTTTTCTTTTATTTCTTTTTTTGATCCCGATATTGAAATGGATAGTAGATATAGATTAAAGAAAAATAGTTTTTTTTTTTAATTTTAATTTTGAAGTTATAATTCAAAAGTGTAACGGGTGCGCAATAGTAAGAACTAAAGGTTGAATATGTAAAATCTATATACTGGATCCACTCCTTTTTAATAGTGCACCCATCCTGTCAAAATTCTGGATCTGTCTCTGTGGTATATTAACTAAAAACAATTTAAACGCTAAGAAAGCAACATAATGGACTTGAAGCTTAATCTGCGACAAAATTATTTTTTGACAAATTGCTAGTAAATAGTTCTGGTAAAAACCGAAATGAAGCAAAAATAAAAACATAAAAAGAAGCACTTTTTGCAGAGTTGCATCTCCAACTGTGTAGTATATAATCATATATTTCTTTTTAAAATAAAATTATGTATAATGGAGTCTTATTCAATTCTCACAACATATATATGTAAGCCTCACAACCGTGGAGCAACTAATAATTAAAATCTCTGGTTATTCTTTCATTCAACCTCTTTAATTACTTAGGGTGCTAACAAGTGAGATTATCCCCAGTCTCCACGCCTAGTTGTTGACAATACTCAGTATAATACTCAACCCTTCTGGCAACAGTCTGCGGGTTGCCGCCGTCACACTCAATCTGGCCATTAATGGCTCGAATGGTTGGGCCAAAACCTTGGCCAGAAGTAATGAGAGAATGGCAATTGTTCATCCAATACCACAGGGCAGTCTTGAAGGAAATAACAGCATCTCTAGCCACAATGTCGGGGTCATTTAGGCCATCGAATCCTATGGATTTTCCGGCAGGTCCATAGTTGAAGTTCCATGATAGTTGGATGGGTCCTCGACCGTAGTAGTTCTTGCCTGAGACACAAGGGTACTCTGTGTTGTCCTCATCACAATAGTCGCCTGAAGGACCATTTATCTCATTTATGAAGCACATGTCTGTATAAACCAAATCAGCAAACAAATATTGTTAAAAGATATAAGTAATAGTATATGTTAGATGATGTAAAGATTCTTTAAAACTATTAGTGAATTTTAATATATAATTGCAGGTTAATTATTATTTTTTATATAGTAATGATTATTAAAAAATTTACATGTAATTACTTAATAAATAACCTCATAGTATAAAAATATTCTTACATTATCAGTTCCATCATTGCATAAAATATAAACTCAACATATATGGGGACTATTGAGTAATTTTATAACAGGAAAGACTCTATATAAGTACACGTCCATTGTATAGATTTTAGTGGAATTTTAATTTAGTGAAAAGTGGATCCAAATTTAAAGTTGGTACATGTGGAACAATAAATACCACATTTATATTTTCATATTTAGACCTTATTTTTCTTTTTAGTCCATTTCAAAATAACTACCCCTATTTAAAGTTGATAATGAATTAACATAAACATCATATTTTACTCTTAATGGCAGTCACACAAATGTCATAATATGATCGAGACTACAAGCTTCAGAAGTTTTATAAGTACAAAAATATTATGGTACGGTTAAAATTATATATTTCAAAGCCTTATTTTATTTCTTAAATTTTATTTATGACAAATAGATTCACATAAATTAAAATAGAAAGTAAGTATATTAAAAGTTTCTAAGAGAAAACCGCCAAAAAGAGAGCCAAAATAGAAGGAGCAAGCAATTAGTAAGAAAGCTTACGTCCGGTTTCATGGGTGACGTGAGCAAAAAAAGCAGCAATCTCACGCTTAGAATCATCGGTAGAACCCATAGTACCAAAATTGGGATAAGATTGAAGAGCTTCAAGGAAGTTAGCCCTTGTGTAAAACCCTTTTCCTTCACAGGTAGAAGCAGCTTGATCTGCTATTCCATTGAAGAATGCATTAGAAACAACATCAGCAACTGAACCTCCGTTGCTTGATAGTGAAGCACTAAAACAAGGCCCTCCTTGACATCCTTGCCCGCAGAAATCATTTCCAGTACCACAAAAGCCCCATTTGCTGCAGCACAAGCTTTCTGCACATCCACAGTTTTGTGCCAAGATTGTTCTTGGAACAACAACTAGTACTATAGTTAATGCAATGAGGAAAATGAATTGTTTTCTTGAAGAGAAATTCATCTTTTCTGTAGTTTAGTTGTGTGTGGAGGGATGTCTAAGAATGCAGAGGCATTTATAGATGGGGAATTAATTTCTACTTTTTTTTTCTTTCTTTTTTTTCCCGTGAAGAGCCACTATTGTTGAAGTGTTCAAAGTTAGAACAATATTTTCGTATGGGTTGACTTTGACCTTTTTGAGTCGTATGTACATTGTCAAAAGGCCATTTATTAGCAAGCTTCTTCCATCCTTCTATCTTTATGTCTTTCAGAAAGGGAATAATTTTCGCTTTTCAACTCATAATTGTCCTTCTAGTATATATTGACATTGACTAATCATGCATGAACCTATTTCACCAAGCACAAAATTTAAGGGGAAAAAATCTTTTTGATACTTATATGATCCTAAAGACATCATACTTTTTGTTTGGTTATAAAACTTTTAAAATTTATAGTCTTAGATATATAATACTAGTTATGCGGCTATAAAGTAAATTATTTTAAAATTTTAAAATAAATTATTCTTTTTGAAACAAATGAATTAAAAAGAAAATATGATCACATAAATAGAACTGGTAGAGTACATACCTTTTTACCCTTTGAAATGGATAACAATTGAATTTGTACGCGGTTTTAAGAATATGTGGACAGATTCAATACAAGTGATCAATAACGTTAGATAAGCAAATTAAAGATAAAATAAATAATCAAATCAGTTGTGATGTTAAGTCCAGGCTCGGGTCTAAGCTTAACAATTGTTTTGCCCTCGATTCGGAGCCAAATATATATGAAGAGCTTTGACCAAAAATAATAACTTTTGAATAACTTAGAAGAAGAGAAAATAAGTTTATATTGCCTTGATATACGTGTTGCAACATCCCATTGAATAAAAATTACCCCTTTATTTAGTAGGTGAATTTCATTCCTAGTACAAATCTAAAAAAGGTAAAAATCTTCTTTTTCGTTAATCACTGATCTGCTGCCGATACGGACCGAGATCCACGCTGTGATATCTGGTTGGGCACGGATATCACGACCCTTTGTTAGTCGTGTGCAACCATTTGGTAGTGCTTCCCGAGGTCTTGGAGCTCGATCCAGATTCGGGGGATGTTGTCTCGATGACTCTGGTGGTAAGCGCTTTATTCGGGCCTTAGTATACAAGATGTTCGTAACCCCAATTTTACTCGTATACAATACCACCAGATTGGATGCATTGAAACATAAGTTTAATTAACTAATTGTACATTCTGATAGGTAATCATCACAATCTATATGCAAATTTTCCATGTAAATGTTACTCCCAAAACTTGTTTAATATATTACGGTGACCTCTAGTCACGTTGAAGGTCGAACAAGTAGTAGGCGCGATCCTGAAAAAGATAATGAAAATGTAGTTGATTATTAATGTCATATTTTTATCAAAATTAATCTTTTTGAATCTACCATCTTTTTATGATTTTATTAAACTTTCCTTTATAAATTTATTTGACAAAAGATCTATGAGTATAAAACAACTCTTTAAATAATATATGTAAATTTGAATAAGTAGAAAAAACTTGATTAAAAAAAAGTAAATGAAAAATAATAATAAATAAATGACAGTGTAAAAATATGGAGTAGGTACTAGGTACACCTAAAATGTCATCAGCCTTGTTCTTTCTATACGGTCTTTTTCTTAGTATTTTATCTCTCAATATAAATTGTTGACACTTACGTATCGTACTCATGAGGTTGCCCTTTTTTCCTTTCTTTTTTTTTTCCCTGTCCAATAAAACAAAGGTGAAAAACGAAATAGCAATACAAAAACAAAAAACTGAAAAAAATAGTAAAGAACAAACAATCTATATTTTTTTGGCGAAACTGTGACCCGTTTGGATGGTTTATTTTAAGTAACTTTTAAGCCAAAATAGCTTTTAATTCATAAGTTAAGAATTCTAATTTTTGGCGTCGGAAAAAACAAAAGTAGGCAATATTTAAGAAAAAAATTCAGATACCTAGCAGCAATAGGTATTTTACAAAACAGGCAGCTAAATAAATACATTCTTAGCAGCAAGTTATAAATATGGATCTAGAATCATGTTTTAAAAAAATCCAAAGCATTCATTTCCTAAAAATATCCAAAGCGTTCCAGTTTTCTCCTTAAGCAAATACACTTCCTAATTAGCGCCGAAAAATAACGATGAGATTGGAGCGTTTTTTGTTGCTACTTGCTACGTGCATATATGATATTAATGGACTCTATTGCATTTTGAAAATATATCGTACATTTATTTTCGAATATATTTATGTATCTTTCTTGTTGCAAATTAACATGACCGTACAAGTTTTTGTCAAACAGTATCGAATTAAATGGTATAATTATATATACTATTGGTATAAAGTTCTATTTTTAATTATATGTCAATATAAATTTCAACACAGTATAATGATGGTATTAATAGTTTATAAATTACAATGGTATTTTTAGTATATAAATACACAGAGTATACTGAATCCTTCAGCCATTTTATGTGTGTGTATATATACATTTTGTTTTAATGTTATTAATAGCTGATAATTAAATATATACATGCAGATCGGTATGTAGACGTCTGTACTTATCTTCGAGAGGCTGCAGAACACTTAAGAAACTTCACATCCTTAAATTCTTATGGTGCGAACCTGTTGATTCTGGTAACTAAACTTGTGTTATTCTATTCTCTCACAGATGGTGAGGACACGCTCTACCGGTCAGGACGGACGGCCAGTAGTAACACCAATTGGGGCCGCGAGAGGCTGAGGTCGCGGTCGAGGCCATGGAAGGGGCAGGGGTGCAGCCCGCACAGCAGCTAGGGCAACACCTGCAGATCCACCATTTGCCCTAGTATAAGATCAGGGCCCAGTTGTGGATGCACTAGTGGGGCCAGCTCAGGCGCCAGCTGTGCTCTTCGTGATCCCAAGTCTTCAGGAGACCTTAGCTCAGATTCTGACCGTGTGCACTAGCCTTGCTCAAACGGTCTGTTTTTCTACTACAGCAGCCAATTCCCAGGCCGGGAAAAGTACTCAGACTCCTACCGCCCATACACCAGAGTAGATGGTGTGAGCACGTGATTTTTGTTTACACGACAATTACTCCAAAAGAAATTAAAATAATAACAAATGGCTTTGCCGTACAATTTTTGGAATTTACGTGGCATATTTTTTGTTAGCTATTTGTGGTTTTGTCCGTGTCTATTTAGTCTTATCCAACAAAAATACAAAATATAGGTCGCATGTGAGTTTAGGATGTCATTTTACTATTAGGAGTTAATCAACTACAATTAGGTTTTAAAAGGAAAATCATAAAAATACACGTCTTTATTCTGTTTGTTGTCATTAAATGATTTTATTTTAATTAAATATTTAATGTGAGTGATATTTGTTGTTTGAATACTAATTAGTATTTGTGTGATTTCTATTTTTGATTTTACATTTTTTTTTAGGAATTTCATTTAAATCAAAAAATAAAAGAAGAAAAATGGGTTTGAAATTGGATTTGGGCCGTTCCAATTGGACCAACTCGAGCCCAAGACATGTGCCTTGCCCGGTCCAGATCAGCTGACCTCAGGGGCGTCCAGACGACGTCATTTTGATCTGGCTTGATTTGGGCCGTTGATCTCAGAATGATTAACGGCCAAGATCACAAACCCTAACCCATCTCAGCCAACCCAACCCGTTCGACCCCGGACCAACCCAACCCCCTTTAGTTGAAACGACCCCGTTTTATATAGTTAAGGTAATACAAACCGTTGATCTCATCAGATCCAACGGCTTGGACTCACTCACCTACCCCGTATATAAGCCCGTCCCTTTACCCCACGCCCCCAAGCCAGACCCCCCCTCCCTTGAGTCGTCTCCTTCACCAGACCCCAAACCCCACGGAACCCTAGCGCCGCCCCCCTTTCCCCTCACCATAAACCCGGCGGCAAGGATGCCGGTGACCACCACCTTAACACCCTAGGACCACCTCGACCCCCTGAACACAGATCCACTACCCGTGGGTCTCGAATTCTCCCCACTTTCTCGAATCTTCATTTGAAGATTCGAGCCGGACCTCGACCTACACCAAACCACCCCAAATCCATGTCAGGCACTCCCTTGACCTCCCCCATGACCAAACCAGGTTTTGTTTGGTCCGAATCCAACCAGGACAACCTGAATCCCAAATCTGCCTTTAGGAACCCTAGAAGTCTTGAGTTCAATTTGTGTCCGTTTGGACCAGAAGATTATGGTCTAATGGACCTTAATCGAACTGAGAACACTTCGATTAAAGTCCGTTAAACCCCAAGAAAGGTCGATTCAAATCTGGGCTAGGGCTTTCTGATTTTTTCAAGCCTTTAAGGTATTTTGTTTTCTTTTTCTTTGTCAGTTCATTTTATTGTTTGTTATAGTTAAATGTCTGTTCATATGGCCAAATGTTTTAGTTGATTTATTTTGAATTTTTGTTGACTGTCCTGTCCACTTTGCCCAGACTTCTGTATTTGGTCAAGTTTTTCTTTATTTACTGATCATGTATGTGTGTAAACTGTACAATCGACTAAAATTAAATTTGGTCGATTAATTAGTTTCCAGGGCAACTTTGTTTGGTCAGTACAATTTGAATCACATGTTAATACTGTTGAATTCTGATCATTGGCTTCGATTGTATGTGTTGTGATTCGCGTAGTCTATTCGATATATGTCGTCAACTAGTTCAGCTTTGAATGGTAATAATCTGATCCATGTTATTGGTTTTTCTGCTGAAGTTTTGTTTGAATCCAATTAGGAACTGAGTGTAGCTGTTTGTTAGTTGTTCAATTTGAATCAGAAACATTTAAGGGTGGGTTTATAGTTGCATTTCAGACTTTGGTTTAAATTGATAGCATGTTCACCAAGTTTAAGTTTTGGGCAGCATGTGTTTTGTCAGCTGTTAAGGAATTAGAGTAAAATGGACAACATGTGCTATCAGAACACACCCCCTGCTGCCCATACCTGTTCAAATTAATAAAATGATAAACCATTTTAATAAGAGGAGAGGGTCTGTCAGGGGAATCTGATGGGCTATCTTTTCTTTTAAACTGGTGAGTGGAAAAACAGAAGAGGCCACAAGAGAGGGGGTTCAGTTTGTCTAAAAGGCTGTTAAAGGGTCTGATAGGGGATAAATAGAGGGGTCTTTCCATTAGTTGAGATATACAGAGACATATACAGAGACATATACAGAGACACATACAGACACACACATATAGACACATAGAGAGAAACAGATACACAGATTGAGATAGAGACAGAAGCTAAAAACTAGACAGAAAACATTTCTGTATTGAGTGAAACTTTTTCTACGATCTACTGCTCCAACCTTGGTTCGAGTTCGAGTCCATTTTGAGTTTTTGCATGTTGTTTGTTGCTACCTGGTTTTTCACAAATCTCTCGGGTTTCGTTTGAGTTGTTCCTGGGCACTTTGTTACTGTCACTGGCTGCTGTATTTGTTGTTATTGCTGCCTTTCCTGTTTGCTGCTGCTGCTGATTTCTCTGCCTTCTGTTTTCTCCTTTTGCATTTCAGCCTCCAGGTACACACTTCTGAAACTATGGGTGGATGTAAGCTTGAATTGGAAGTTTGAATTGAAATAAACAAAGAAATGAAATGTTCATATGCTTTCCCGATGTCTGTGATCAAGATGTAGTAATAGGATGAATGATAAAGTAGTTCGTGTTTGTTTAGTTTCATCCCAATTGTATTTACTTAGCACGAATTGGAATGTACTCAAACTTTATTTTTGGGACTGTTAATTGGTACAGTGCTAGATCAATTAGGCATATGTCCATGTGTTTTAGCAATTTAGTTTGATTGTTGATGATAACATAACACAGAATATTAGCAGGCATTTGTATGTATCCCGTTGGATTTTTGAACTATTTTACCATAGTCCGGTTCAGTTTGATTCCGACGCATATGTCAAGAAAACTTCATATCATGTTAGTTAGTGCCAATGGATTAACCATTAATGTCAACTCTCTCGTTTGAACTCCCTGTTTCAATATAGGTTTAATAGTGCAGTTTAATAATTAATGTTAGCATCGGCTCACCATTAAATGAAGTAGCTACTAATTTTATAGAATCAGTATGTTTTACATATTTGGAGTACGAATCAATGCTGCAGGTTTAAAAGCTTTAATCTAATAGGCGTGAATCTAGCAAGATGGCTTAAAATCTAGATCTAATAAACTTTCGAATAAACACTAAGACTCAAGGTTGATGCTTATTTTGACCAGTCGAAAACAATTATTGGTCTATCCACGTACTTATGTGAAGCTAATCTAGTTATAGAGTAAGTAATATTCTTTGAATATATATTTTTTTGTCGATTTTGTATTCCCTTATAATTTCAAATCTTAAGTAATATTCTTTTCTGTTAACATTCGTCTTAATCTAGTATGTAAAATGATGTGCTTGTAGCATATTAGATAAGTAAGATTTTCCTTTTTCTCTTCTTATTTTTAGAAACGAAATTAATAGAAATGTAGTCACTTTAGAATATCCTTAAAATAAATGAGACGAGCCTCGCCAAATAAAACGCAAATCGCGGGGCCCTCAATAATCGATCATAATAAATACCTGGAATTTGGGAATGACTGTTTAGTGAATTTCACTGCCTTCCCCAAAGATAATAACGCGTTAGACTCTTTTGGCGCGACCTAATTAAATTACATTCTTATGTTCGGGTGCGCATTTATGTGACCCAAATTCAAATCTCAACGGAGTCGAAATGTGTTAACAACTACGGGTGCATTGATTGTGACGTGGTTCGAGATGCATTTTCACGATGTTGCAATTCTATAAAAAAATAAATGATAATAATAAAAGCGATTTAAACTTAATAAAAGCACATAAGTCATGACTTGTATTTAAATCAGATATTTAGCCATTATAACAATTTAAGCGACAGTGCTAGAACCACGGGATTCGAGGGTGCCTAACACCTTCCCTCGGGTCAACAAAATTCCTTACTTAGAATTTCTGGTTTGCAGACTTCATTTGGAAAAGTCGAAAATTTCCTCGATTTGGGATTCAAGATAAACCGGTGACTTGGGACACCAAAAACCAAATCTTTCCCAAGTGGCGACTCTGAATTAAATAAATAATCCCATTTCGAATATTGTCACTTAAATTGGAAAAACTCCCCTCGCGCATCTTACCCTTCGGGACCGGACGCGCAAAAAGGAGGTGTGACAGCTCTGGCGACTCTGCTGGGGAATTTTACCCAGAACCACTGGTTCAGGGTTCAAGAATTCGAGCTTAGAATAATTGTTATATTTGGCTTTATTATCTGATCTTTATTACATGTTTTGGCATGACGTGCTATATGTTGTTTTTTTTACCGCTTTGATATTATCTGAACTGTATATAAACTGTGCCAAAACCCTTCTCTTCTTACCTCCGGGGAGAAGCTCGCTAGTCGAGACTCCCTATTCTGTTAGTGTCAATACCTGAAATAAGAAAGAGGCCGGACAAGTTACAAAGCCGGACGATCTCGCGGGTCCCCGGTACGTAGCCCCCTCCTCGACTCGAGTTGTCCGCTCGGGTACACAGTCTAGAACATATACCCAGGTTATAAACCTAGTATAACAAAACCTCATGCCGGATCCCTAGTAGGAACGCTTATTTGCATCATGTTGCATTTGACATAGGGGACTCAACACAGGGGTTGGGTCCGTCTAGGACACGCAACCTGAAATGAAAAGACCATCCTGCTGCATCCCGTTTGTTTTGCACATATATTTGCTTTAGATCTGCATTCAGACCGGTTTCTAAAAAAAAAAAGCTTTAAAAAAAGAAGAAGAAGAAAATAACAGTGTAGGGAGATAATTACTTATTTTTGGAAAAATAAAACCAATGTCCAAGTACTGTCAAAATTTCGCCGAAATTTTCTTAAAAAAAAATGAAAACAAAAATTGTCTTTTAGTTTGATCTATTAAAAATTCCTTTTATCACCTTCAAAATCTAAAAAAATATATTTAGTTAAAAGAAGGGAAAATTCAGAATTCAAAAAAATAAAAATTGTTTCATTTGTAATATATATAAAATAGTTTTCCTCCTTTTCTTTAAAAGATTTCATTAAAAAAGGGGGTTTAGATTTCCTTTTCTGATCGGCCCGAACTACGCCGGTTTGATTCTCACAGGGTGTGAGATACGTAGGCAACCCTCATCGGGTCCAACCTCCCCTTTTGCAGAAATGACCGAAATGTCAAATTTTAATAAATAAGTCAGGTAATGCTGTTTTGTCATAAATAGCCGAATGTTCCCGAAAGGGACGCCGGAAGGCTGCCTTTGCATAAACAGCCACCTTTTGGGTCATGTTTAGGATTTTGTCCAGTTGACCCGCACAACCTTAAAATCTTCATCCCCGAAGTGCTGAAAGACTGTGTTCGAAAATATGATCTTTCTTTTTTAGAAAATAGTCAAAAATATTTTTTTTTAAAAAGGCCGCCTTAATAAATGTGCAGGATGAGCACGACGCAAAATGAGCACTTTTCGATAATGACTAAAATCCCTGTCAAGTTACGGCTATGGTGGAATAATTTAGGTGCTGAGGGGCAAGATGAGGTCAAGAAATATCTGAAAGGTCTCACGGGTTTACTGGAAATCCAGCCTCGGGGAGATATCATAAGAGCTTTGGTCACCTACTGGGACCCAGCGCACAATGTTTTCCATTTTTCCGATTTTGAACTCACCCCGACTCTGGAGGAAATGGCTGGGTACATCGGAATTGCTGAACTTCCATTAAGGCAAAGATACCTGGTCGCCGCAAGGGCTGTCACGGTGCATCAGTTTCTAGACTCACTAAAGATACCTAGGACGGTCCACAACCCAGATTTGGCCGCCGGTTTTTGTACTCCATGCTTCATATACGACAGGTACGGTCATGTAGGAGGATTCAACAATCCGATTAACAAGCTGTGCAGCAAAGGTATTCGTCAGAAGTGGGACAAGCACAGACGGGTGGCTTTCATGATAACGTTTTTGGGCCTTCTGGTATTTCCGAGGAAAGATGGAAATATTGATCTGAAGATATCCGGGGTCGTCAGTACTTTACTCACTCAAAATGACAGTATTCTCGCGCCTATGGTGGTATCCGATATCTTTCGATCTCTCACAGCTTGCAAAGCCGGGGGAATTTCTTCGAAGGTTGTAACTTGCTGCTACAAATGTGGATGACTGAACATCTCTGCCATCGTTCCGAGCTTTTGAGCCATGGTTCCTCGAAAAAAACTTGCATAGAAGAATTTTACACGAGAACCAAAGAGATCAGTCTGCCCAAAGGAGTTATGGCATGGACCTCATTCTTTCAAGCTCTTACTGCCAGCCAAATACAGTGGACACTGGGATGGTTGCCTGTTGATGAGGTCATATATATGCCAGCAACTAAAACTCATTTCCTACTGATGGGACTTAAGAGCATTCAACCTTATGCGCCCTGCCGAGTCTTAAGACAACTCGGAAGATACCAGATAGTACCACACGAGGAAGATCTTAGTGCTCAAACAATTGAGATAAGCCCTGACGGACAATTTTCTGAAGCAAAAATCTGCCAGATCTGGAATGAATGTCAATATTTGAAAGCAGATACTTGCGTGCGGGATCGGGCCAAAAGTGAGATGGCACCAGGCTACCTTGCATGGTATAGAAGAGAACTCGAACATGAAAAGCCGGCTAAAAGACCCCACATCCTGAATTTCATTGAGTCATCGCAAAAGCAGTGGGATTGGTTGGCAAAAGAAAGAGGCTATCGTACCGAAATCAGCAGGTTGAAGCAACAAGTGGAAAGCCTGAAATATGAGCACAACGTGTAAGTTGCTACCGATCTGGGAGAACAGAACAGGTTGACTCAAGAAAACGAGACGCTCAGGGCCCAGATCAAACAGATGAGGATGGATGCTGATAAACAACCAAGGAGTCGCTCAGACGAGCAGTTGATAAAAAGGCTGAAAAGTGAAGTCAGGGAATGGCGAGATGGTTTAGAAAAGTCTGAAAACGTCATGGCAGAGCTCAGGGTACAGTGGGGTACAAGAGCAGATAAGCATCGCCGATACTTGAATCAATTGAAAGGCGACCACGAGAAAATTGTTGCCAAAATGAAGAGAGAGATGGCTACACTTGAGGTTAAAGCAGTTAGTCAAGCTGAGGATTTCCAAATTGAGAGCAGATACTGTTTTGACTTGTTAGCCCAGATGAAGGTAGAAGTGCGGCAACTGAAGAATCAGCATATGCAGGATTCTCAGGTTTTAAAGACGTGCAGTGATCAGATAAAACGCCTGCTCATAGAGAAGAAGCAAACCAGAGATAAGATCAGGACCATTGCTCATGCCATCATCAGACGGTTTCTACGGTGAGAGAACATGACCAGCATTACCGTTCTCTCGGCAGTGATGGGTTATGTAAAGCAGACCATGCATGAGCTGGAACAACTTGAAAGGGATCTCATACCTAGGACCGCGGCGAGGCCGAACGATGCCCCGCGGGCACCAATTTTCGAAACCTTAATGTATTCATAGGTCGAGTCTGTATCTTAACATCTTCTGTCAGTCTTTTCGCATCAGGGTGCTTTAGTGTGTTTGAGTCTATGTTTATTTTCAAGGTTTGTTTTTCCTTTTTCAAAAATGTTGGTTGTAATAGATCGTTTCAGTAATAAAAGGTGTGCTTCTTTTACACTCATCTGTTTTGAACTACGTAATGATCTGATTCACGCGGCACCGTGATACGTAGGCAATCCTCATCGTATCCGGTCACATTTTAACCACAAAAATTGAAAATAGTAACAAAAGGAGAAAGAAAGAAAAAATAAAAATATAATAAAAAATAATAAATAAAAGGGAAGCCTAAAAGGAAGCCGGAATGACGCATGCTTTCGTCGCAAACATGTAGGAATTCACTTAACTGTATAGGTGCATTATGCCCAAACGTGAGATTGCCTATCTGTTATTTGTTTTGAACTAACCGTTCGTTTGTCGTTGAGTCCTTCCAGGTTTTAGAAAAGGCGGTTGGTTCGGTGAAAGTCTGGCCTCGCATTCATACTTCACAAGGTCGAAAGGGAGTGTTCAATTACCTTTTGTTAAGTCAAGAGGCGGTACTCACACTTACATCACAAGATCAAAGGGAAGCATAGAAATGTCTTCAGAAATTCCTTTGCCAATAGTTCCTGTTTCCGAGGAGAGTTCGATCTCGGCCGTCCTCATGCCCGAGTCTGCAACTGCGGAGGAAAATAGAATCCTGCGGCTCCGCATGTTGGAAATGCTGGATGACTGGAATAACGGAAAAGAGCCACCAAGTGTCATCCCTGGATTCCCTGAGTTGTTCTCCAGGACAAGCGGGACTTCTAACGTCCCCATAAGCTATCCGGCTGCCCCATTCGGGTACCCAGCCGTTTCCGCCTTCTCTGCTGGATCGCCCTTTGATTCTTATCCCCGGACGTCAACAACAGATGTAGCTACAAACATCTTTACTGCACCTCCCTGTCCAATTGTGGCACAACCCGCTACACACAAGCCAAATTTTGACTCATCCTCGTTCACATTCCAAGCACCATCTTTCTCATTGGAACCAACTCAGTTCGCCACCAGCACTCATCCTCCACAGCCTCAATGCGAGTTTGCACCTAGGCAGGATCAGAACCCCAAAATTGCTGAGCAAGATGAGATGGCCAAAAGAATGAGAAGCCTTGAGCAGAGTTTGAAAAACATTCAAGGTTTGAGCGGACAGAAGAGCATTTCCTATACCGATCTATGCATGTTCCCTCACGTGCACCTACCCGTGGGTTTCAAGACCCCAAAGTTTGAGAAGTACGACGGGCATGGCGACCCCATTGCTCATCTCAAGAAATATTGCAACCAATTGCGGGGAGCCGGCGGAAAAGAGGAATTGCTAATGGCATACTTCGGGGAAAGTCTGGTAGGAATAGCCTCAGAATGGTATATGGACCAAGACATATCTCATTGGCATATATGGAATTACCTCGCCAGAGATTTTATGAGACAATTCCAGTATAACATCGACATTGCACCAGACCGAAATTCTCTGTCAAACTTGAAGAAAAAACCATCGGAAAATTTTAGAGAATATGCTATTAAGTGGCGCGAGTAGGCATCGAGGGTAAAACCTCCCATGGACGAGATAGAAATGGTCACTACTTTTCTCCAGGCTCAAGAATCAGACTATTTCCAGAATATGATGTCAGCCATGGGAAAGCCTTTCGCGGAAGCAATCAAGATCGGGGAGATGGTGGAGAACGGTTTGAAAACGGGTAGAATCTTAAGTCAGGCAGCCATAAGGGCAACCTCCCAAGCCGTCCAAAGCGGGTCCGGAGGAATGGCAAGAGGAAAGAAAAAGAAAGAAACGGCCATGGCAGCATAAGAAGCAAGGGAATATCGTAATCCCAGACCCCGTTTTCCAGAAAGAACCCCACAACACTACTACCCTCACCAAAATGTGACGTATGCTCCTCAACCCTACATGGTCATGAACACCCAGCCTTACGTCCATCCGCCACAGCAAGCCAATCGAGGCCAAGCTCCACCTCCCAGAAATCAACCTCCCTACCGCAACCACTATAATCCATAGCCTCCTCAAAATAACTTCCGCCCTCATGAACCGCCTATAGGCGGACTTTCACACCCATCAGTGAACCATACTCTAATTTGTTCCCGAAGCTAGTCCAGTTGGGTTTCCTGCAGCCAATCCCTCAGACAAGGCACAATCCGGCATCCCCTTCTTACAAAGCCGGTGTTAGGTGCGCCTATCATTCAGGAGCAGAAGGGCACGATACAAATGACTGCTGGGCTTTGAGAAGGGTAGTCGAGAATTTAATAGAGCAGGGGAAAATAGTACTAAGGGACGAGGAGGTCCCAAACGTGACTAACAATCCATTGCCAGCTCATAATAACGGGCCGCTGATCAGAATGATTTGCGAGGACAAAGAATTTGATCCTGCTTTAAAAGCCCTAATCGCCATCATCGACGCAAGGAAAAAGCCTGAAACAGCCCCGAAGCTAGAAAAAGGGGAAAAAAGGTCAGTACTGTCAAGGGCGATCCCGAAAAGAAGGTGGAGAAAAAGGAGGTGCCTGTGAAGAATGGAGTTTTTTACGTCCCACGAGGTCGAGCAGAGAATCCGCAGAGCTTCGAAGTCAAAATGGCAAAACCAATGTACGTACCAAAAGGGGCCTATGTGGTCAGGGGGACGATTCAACCACCTCGGCTAAATGCGCCAGTGGTTATCGGACTCGTGCCACAGAAGCCGATGACCAACCCGTCCACAGTGCCGTGGAACTATCAAAGAACGTTGGTTACGTACAAAGGTAGAGAAGTCACGGGAGAACTTCCGGAAAATACTTTCACACGGAGACGCTTCCCATCAAAGAAGCCTGTAAGCGTTGAAGAAGCGGAAGTTTTCTTCCAACATATGAAAATGCCAGACTACGAAGTGGTAGATCAACTACGCAAGTGCTCCGAGCAAGTGTCCATGCTATCACTACTGATGAGGTGAGCCTCCGGATCCTGACCAAGTTCCTGAATCAACCACCGCGGCTTCCTCCCTTTTCTTTCTTCCAATTCCTCCTACTCCGCCTTCAATAGCTTGAGTAGTCGCCTTAATAGCCGAATAACTCATGATTTTATTTGTCTTGAGGCCTTCTTCCACCATACCTCCCATCTTCACTACTTTGTTGAATGATTTTCCTACTGCTGAAACCAAATGGGCATAGTAAGTTGGCTCCAGGGCTTGTAGGAAGTAGTCTACCATTTCACTTTCCTTCATAGGAGGATCCACCCTTGCTGCCTATTCCCTCCACCGGAAACCATACTCTCTAAAACTTTCATTATGTTTTTTCTCAAATTTTGTCAAAAATAGTCGATCTGGGATGATTTCCAGATTGTATTGGAAGTGGTAAGCAAATGCCTGTGCCAGGTCATCCCAGGTGTACCATCTCCCATGGTCCTGGCGTGTATACCACTACAGAGCTGATCCGTTCAAACTTTGACTGAAGTAAGCCATTAATAATTCGTCTTTTCCCCCGGCTCCTCGCATCTTGCTACAAAAACCCCTTAAGTGGGCTACTGGATCGTCGTTCCCATTATATAGGTCAAATTTGGGCATCTTGAAACCAACTGGCAATTGCACATTTGGGAATAAGCATAAATCCTTGTAGGCCACACTGACCTGTCCTCCTAACCCTCGCATGTCTCGGAATGATTGTTCTAGGCTTTTGACCTTCCTGATCATCTCTTCTTGTTCAGCATTTTTGACTGGCTTGTCAATTTCGGTTGGGAGGTCAAAATGAGGAGTAGTTGAATGGATTTCGGAGGCTTTGAAGGTGGGCTCCGGGGGTAGTATTGGTTGTCCTGGGCCTGGAATATAGGCTCACTAGGAGATTTGTGGAATGTAGCCTGGGGAGGTGCTACGAAAACAGGAGTTACTGGTGGAGGAAGGTATGGAACTGGTTTAGGAGGTGGAGATTGCGGTGTCTGAGAGGTGGTGCCTTGGTAGTGTTGGTAGATGGGGAAATTTGGGGATAGTTCAGTGGTAAGATTATCCTGAGTTTGGGCTAGTGATGGAGCAGGGTTAGCTGGGTAAGATGGGGGTGATTGCCCTGTAGACAAAGCCCGGTACATCTCAGCCATTTGCTGCTTTAGCTTAAGCATTTCTTCTTTCATTTTACCTACGTCCATCTCCTCTATCTCAATAGCTGTATCGATATCCGGGATAGACATACTTTCAGGTATTGGTCCTTTTGATCTTTTGTGATAATGATAATATGCCAGTATATTCTTAGAGAAACTAACTGCTTGAATTCTGGAAATGAGCAAACTTGTTAGTTTTGAGAGTTTTAACACATATATAATTACACGTTGAGATGCAATGTTCCTAGACAAATAACCCTTTTCTATTATGCATTTGCTCGGCTGCTTGTGTCATCCCAGCTTTTCTTGGCCTTTCTTTTTATTGTCACTCACTCTTATTTTATTCTTTTATGATTGTGGTCGAATCTTATAGAGATTGCCTACGTATCATGCCCCCGCATGAATCAGACCTTGCGTAGTTCGGACGTAAAGCAATTGTCAACACTTTTATTTATTTTACAAAGATGGAACAGACCTTACATTTGAAAAACATTATAAAAATGGTTTTAAAACTTGACGCAAACCCAAATCAAACAAAAGCCACAACTCTAAATAGTTGTGAACATGCTCCACTCCCCACTTTTGTTTTCAATCATTGGATCATCTGCTCATGGTGGGGCTTGACCCGGATGACCTCCCAGTGTACGATACATTCTTTCTAACTCCATCGCCAGATGACGGGCGAAAATAGGTGCGTGCTCTATAAACCTTTCATAATCCATTCCTTGGCAGTTTACATAACTTTGAGAGGTGTAAACCGCTAAATCATGGATTTGTGCCCTGAAATCTTGGAGACGTTGGTCTTGGTTTTGCAGTTGCTGTTGGCGAGTGGTGGCTATATCTCTGACACGGTCTTCACGATCTAATGCTGACTCTAATTGAGCTCGGAGTCAGGCCTGATCAAGTCTTGCCTGTGCTCTTTCTCTGTCGATGTCTGCATGCTGATATTCTCCGTTGTACCTTCTCGCTTCTTCCAGTTGTGCATGAAGTTGGGCTTCTGAATGTATCCAACGGTCTTTTTCCTTCTTGAATTGTACCATGTCTTCTTCGAATTGCCTTACTTGGCGTTCCTTATTAGATCTGGCCTCTTTGTTTAATTGTTGGATTCTTTCTTTAGCTTTGCTCAACGCCTTTTCGTTTTTTGCCAAAATGGAATCATAATCTTGCATTTTTTCAAAAAGATTGGCGATGATTTTTTGATCCTTCCAACTCCTCATTGGTGTTTCAGAAGCTTTCTTCATTTTTTGAAATTGAGCGTGAAAATTTTTATTCTCACAAGCTAGACTCTTCTTCTCGCCTTCTGCTTCTTGTGCTTGCAAATCTTTCTCCAAACTGAGGCTCCTCAGATTTTCCTTTAGGGCATGGATAGTTGCTTTGTACCCTTTTTCCTTTTCTCCCCAAATAAACCGCTTTTGGATTTTATCGTTAAAGGTTTGAACATGGGGTCTTTTTGTTGGACTTCTTAGATCGGGTTCTGGTGCATCATCCACACGGGACCGTTTCTCAAACCACCTTGCATATCCTAGATTTATCTCGCCCTCTGGAACTTGAGTATCATCCTTCAAGTATCGACACCCATTCCACATCTGCTGAATTAAAGCCTCGGGAAGAGCGGCTTCAGGGTGTAACTCGATTACTTGCATACTCAAATCTTTATCATCGGGAACTACTTGGTATCTCCCTAGTTGTCTTAGAACTCTTTGTGGCGCATATGGCTGGATGCTTCTAAATCCCAATAGTAGCAAACAACTATTCGAGGTTGACATGTGTATCACTTCCCTTACCGGGAGCCATCCCAAAGTCCACTCAATTTGACTTGTCGTTAAAGATCTTAGATGAGATACCCAGGCTTCGACCCCTTCTGGTGACTTATAATCGTTTATTCTTTCTTCATAACTCTCGATGAAATTATTATGGCTTGGACCATACTGTATGAGCTTGGGGTGATGTTGGAGATGTTCAATCATCCACATTTGCAACAAAATTTTGCACCCTTCGAAGACATTTGCCCCTGATTTACATAAAGTCAACGCTCGATAAATGTCGGAGAGAATGATTGGGGCAAGGGTGTGATTTTCCTTGGTAGTGAGGACTTGTACGACTTTCGCCGTGCGAATATCAATTGTTCGTTCTTTGTTTGGGAAGACCATGATTCCTAGAAACGCCACCATGAAAGCGAAGCGACGGTGAATCTGCTAGGTGTCTTTTTTTTGCTTGTTAGTAAGGCCTTTCTCATGAATTTCAAATCCATCTGGCTTTCCGAACGTTGAATGTAGGAAGTTGAAAGAACAACACCCGTTGATAATGTTTCTTTTTCTGATTTGATTACTGATGTTCAGGAGCCCAAAGAATCGATGCACTGAGGGAGCTTTTGGGAATATTAGACTTTGGTTTCTTAAATCTCCGTCAAAACCGGCATATCCAGCTATCTCTTCTAATGTGGGAGTAAGCTCAAAATCAGAGAAGCAAAAGACATTGTGAACAGGGTCCCAGAAAGTTACTAATGCCGCAATCAAATCATCACGTGGTTTAACTTTCACAATATCTGTGAGAGTTCCCAAATGTTTAATGACCCATTTTGACCATCTTCTATTAATGCCGCAGTCAAATAATCACGTGGTTTAACTTTCATAATATCTGTGAGAGTTCCCAAATGTTTAATGACCCATTTAATGACCCAAATGTTTAATGACCCATTTAATGACCCATTTTGACCCATTTGATTACTGATGTTCAGGAGCCCAAAGAATCGATGCACTGAGGGAGCTTTTGGGAATATTAGACTTTGGTTTCTTAAATCTCCGTCAAAACCGGCATATCCAGCTATCTCTTCTAATGTGGGAGTAAGCTCAAAATCAGAGAAGCGAAAGACATTGTGAACAGGGTCCCAGAAAGTTACTAATGCCGCAATCAAATCATCACGTGGTTTAACTTTCATAATATCTGTGAGAGTTCCCAAATGTTTAATGACCCATTTTGACCATCTTCTCCTAACTCATGCCACCATATCTGAAGCTGAAATAGAAACTCATCTGCATTTGCGGACGGTGGGTTTTGGGTAGTGCTCAATTTGTGTCTGCGATTAATTTTAACAAAAATCAAGACTCATTTTGAAAACAGACACTTGTAAAAAAAATTTTTTATTTTTTTTATTTTTTATTTAACATTTTTTTTCAAAACTTAAAACTATTTTTGGGAATTTTCTAAAACAACCTATTTTATTCCTCGGCTCTCACAATGATTTTTTTTTTCAATTAAGCTGGTCAACAAGCAAATCCGAGGCAAATGAATGCACAAGTAGCAAGTAGGATGCATCAGGATGGTCTTTTCATTTGGGTTCACCTGTCCTAGACAGACCCAACCCCTGTGTTGAGTCTCCAAGGCAAAATGTACATGATGCAAATAGACGTTCCTACTAGGGATCCGGTACATGGCTGAGTTATTCTAAGTGAAAAACCTGAGGCAGATTGTTCTAGACCCGGCTTACCCAAACGGACAGTTTGAGCCGGAGTGGGTGCAACGTACCGGGAGCACTAAAGTCTACCCGGCCTAGTTACTTGTCCCAACTTCGTCTTATTTGGTATGAATTTAATAGAAAGGTGGACCACGCGCACGTGTGCACCATATATTCAGAAGACTCAGAAATAAGGAGGGTTTTCGTAACAGTTTTATATACACAATTCAAATAATATTAAAGCGGTAAAAGCATCATTTAGCACATTAAGCATAAACATGTAAAAATCAGATAATAAACAAAGCCAGCTATAATAGTTATTTTAAGCTCGAATTCTTAAACCCTGAACCAGTGGTTCTGGGTTCACCATTAGTTAGTCCCCAGCAGAGTCGCCAGAGCTGTCACACCTCCTTTTTTCGCCCCCGCGAGGGTGCAAGGAGTTTTCTCCAATTAAAGGACAGTCGAAACGGGATTTGTTTGTTTATTTCAGAGTCGCCACCTGGGAATTTTAAGGCGTCCCAAGTCACCAGTTCTAATCCCGAATCGAGGAGAATATGACTCTGTTTTTCATTCTGCGAACCAGAAATCCGAGTAAGGAATTCTGTTAATTCTGGAGAAGGTGTTAGGCATTCCCGAATTTCGTGGTTCTAGCACGGTCGCTTAACCATTTTTATACTTGGCTTAGTTATCTTGATTTACTGAATACATTTTTTGTTATATGACTTCATTACCGCCTTAGATTGTTTATAATTATAGACCCTTAAACGAATCACGCGTATGTATATTCGTGTATATATATTTTATAAACGTGAAGAATCGTGTCACGCATACGTGTACACAATAAGATTGACAATATTATTGTTTGTGTATTTTTTTATTATAAAAAAACTTATGTTCGAAATTGTGCTAAAAAAAATTAAGAACATCATCACTCTTGTATGATTAAATAGTGGACTGCACATCTCGGGTTTAATTTAACATCCTCCGAAAAACCTCTTTTATTAAAAGTTTGCTCGGAATTGCGCGAACGCATAATTCGAATTGCCTTTAGAAGTATAATCAGGTCACGCGAACGCATCCCTAATTACACAAAATATTCTTTATAAATTCTCTATAAATGTTTATTACATCCATCTATTTTTAATATGAAAGCCATAGAGAAACACTGATTTAGACGTCTTCAAATTTTCTTGAAAAGAATTCAAAATTTATTATGTGTTAACCGCAAGTCTTATTTTACGCGTATGAATTATATACCTCAAAACCATTCAAATTTTAAAGAATTAATGATATGAAAAAGCAAACAACATGTAACTGAAAACTACTATTTTTATCGTGAATACAACATTAGTATACCAAAAAATCGAATCGCATACAAAACTGGGAAAAGAATTAATTTGATAAATAAATTAATAGTTTCTAAAGAATTTTTATTGTTATATTTAGTGCGAACTCTATTTCTACATATCTTTGACACAAAATGTTGCAATTCGTACTTATAAATCCCACATCGTTCTCATATACTTGTTTTTAGTCCAAAGTTATAATAGTTTGGTTAATTTGTTTACGAGAATAGATAAAATCAAGTTAATGAGAAAGAGAACTATTATACAAATTGACTCAATAAAATGGCATCACATGCAACGTAGTGGTACGTCCGAACTATTCATCATATTCCAACATCGTAAACGGGACGGATTATATCAATTCACATTTTTACCATGGCTATTCACATAACCGCTATTATGCCATATATGAACGTAGTACAATTAACATTATCTAGCCTTAAATAAAATCAGATATTTGACAAAATAGGCTAATAATATAGTTTTTTTTTTGATATTTCTACACTATTCTTTACTTAGCTAACAATATCACAAGATCGAATTAATGGCCAACTTTCTGCCATGTTCCCTATCTTGAACATAACTTATACTTAATGAAATTCTGAAATAGATAACATTATTACAACGCTTATACGAACTTCAAAAGGGAATGACTAACTAATAATCATCATGTTAAGCATACTACCATGTTAACTAACTGAAACAAAACTAAAATTTAAACTAATAGATTTTAACGAGTAAAAGACATAATTATAATTCCAAACTTCATTTATTTGGCAATGTTGAAGCTTTCCACAACATGAGTCTAAAATATATACCTGGAATGAGGGTAAAAGAGGCAAATTTCAGCAGTAGCAGCAACAACAAGATCAGCAGAAAATGCCAATGTTTCAACAGATTTAAGTGACAAACAGGACCCGTGAAACCCAGACACACAATAGCAGTACTCTTTAAGAAATTTCAGATTTAAACTGAACAATAGGATCAAATAAATCCGGATAGATTCAAGGAAAACAGTATTTCTGATTTTAAGACTTTAGAAAATGGAAACTGAAAAGCTCTTAATTTCAGAAAATCAGCCTCAATACTAATTTCTGATGTAGAATTCTTTTTTACTGTTTCTAATTTTCTTTCTTTCTATCTTCTTCTTTTCTGTTTTCTCCCTTCTGTTCTCTCTCTGGTTTCCCCCTAACGTGTCTCTCCTTTTTCTCTCTTGGTTTTTCCTTTTTATCTCTGTGTGTATCTCCCTTTTTTATCTTGGTTTTTCCTTGTGTCTCTTTTCTCTCTGTGTGTCTCTCTTCTAAAATCAGTCCCAATTCCCCCTCTTTATACAAGTTTTCCTCTCCTAATGCTGCCTGGACCCCTTCTTTCTTTTAAAATCAGAAAATCCCATTCAAAATCTGCTTTACTACTTTAAATCCCATTAAGTAAAACCTTTTCCTGATTTTCAGCACTCCCATTACCCTTTGTTTCCCATTATCCCATTAAATTATAGCCATCAACATTCCACTATAACACACTAATACTAACATATTATTCCTACTGTTTCAATCCCAGAAATACCCCTGAAATCCTACTGTTATTACTGCCCCTAATACAAAAATCAGAATCTGATACAAAACAGATTTTATAATCTGTTCAAACTTAATTATCAACCTGCTTTCTGATTTAAAAAGCTATAACCAATTCTCTTGAACTCTGGACTGAATCTTAGCTGAGAATGCTACCTTCTAACACAATGGTATCTAATTAACACTTGTGAAATTGAATTTAAACCCAACATCAAAATAACATTACACTGAACAACAGAACAATTTAAACTGAATTTGAAAATCGAACTAAGATCAAACAAATGCAGGAGCATTGTCAGTATATTGACAATGCCCTGAAACTAACTGCCCAGAAATCAACACACACACAACATCCATTTGACGGACTCATTGATTTACAAACAAGCATGATTTAACTAACAAATACTAATCAACTGACTATCTACAATAATTGTCACCAAACAATTTATAAATAGATAAACAGATTGTTTCAATCAGCATTTTCAGAAATGGGAATTCATAATATAACTAATCGACGAACTTAATCGAGTCGATTACACACATTGTAAACAATCACAACAAACAGAAACAATGCCACTATTTGATCAAATAAACGGGTATGAGACAGAATAAAAGATGGGAAAATTACACAGACTAATAAAATAGGCAACAATATACACGTAGGAAACAAAAAGAAGTATAAAAATACCTCTGAATCTTCAATCTTACATAGACAAAACTCAGCTTTGGATTCGGACCTTTTGAGGCTGAACAGACTTTATTCGAAGTATTCTCAAATGAGAATACCTCGATTAAAGTCTCTTAGACCTCAATCCCTCACTTAAATTGGACAGATTCCACGAGTTGGCATTTTAGGGTTTCACTTTTCTCAGATTTAGGGTTCGACCAAATCTGGGCAGATTCAAAGGGAACCAAAGATGACTTAGGGGTGAGGGAGGCCTAGGGGTCATTGGGTGTGAATTTGAGACAGATCTGGGTGAGTTCATGTTTGGCTCGAATCTTTAAATGAAGATTCGAGAAGCTCTAAGGTGATTCGAGCCAAACAAACAACAGATCCATAACGAGGCAGGTTAGGGGTGCTATGGTGTTAATTGTGGCTTGGTTGGTTTGGATCTGAGTTTGCCTCGAATCTTCAAATGAAGATTCGAGAAACTCCAGAACGATTCGAACTCAATGGTTATCATATTCGGATAGAGGATGGTCAGGGGGTTCAAGGGTGTTAAGGTGGTGACCGGCGGCGTTGTTGCCGCCGGGTTTCAGGTGAGGGGGAGTTAGGGCGGCTAGGGTTTTGGGGGTATCGTCTGAAGACGATGATGAACAGGAGAGGGGGGGTGTTTGGTTTGGGGGGCTGGGGTAGGATTTAGGCTTTTATAGGGATGGGGTGGTTTGATCTTGACCGTCGGATCAGGTAAGATACACGGTCAGGATCAGCTCACTTAACCAAACGATGTCGTTTGGTTTAAGTTGAGGGAAAGGGTTGGCCCGGGGGTGAAGTGGATCGGGTCTTGGTGAATTCTTGAGGCCGTTGGATCAAGATAGATGAACGGTTCAGATCTGATAGCTTAAAACGCCGTCGTTTCATTTAAGCAAGGGCTGAACTGGACCGTTTGATTGAAACGAATCAATGGCCCAGATTTGAAGTGCCAACACGGCGTCATTTGGATTTGGTTGTATGCATACTGGACTTGGCCGGGTCTTTTGAACGTTGGGCCTGATTTTGTTTAAAAATTCTTGGCCCAGATCCGTTTTTCCCATTTAATCAACTCTTTTCATTTTCTAATTTTATTCCTTAATTATTGAATTCCTAATTAAAATTATAAAAATCAAAATTACCCTTATAGAAAATATTAATCACCCTTTAACAACTATTAACACACAGGACAAAACAATAATCACACAATGACACATTTAAGTGACGAAAATAGGATAAATGCATATTTTTTGTGATTTTCCCTTTTAATTAATTCTTAAATGCATAATTAAATCCTAGATATGCATGCAACATGTATTTTTATTTTATTTTTTCATTTAACTATGACAAAGTAAACATTTACGGACAAAACACAAATAATTAATAAATGCCACATAAATTCTAAAAATTGCACACTAAGAGAATTTTGTTTTATTTTTTGATTTATTTTGGAGTAGTTTTCGTGAGGCAAAAATCACGTGCTCACAATTGTTGTTACCATTTTCACGGTAAACAGTTTGGCGCCAATCGTGGGGCTAAAAATAATAGTGATTATCTTCTTGCGAGTTTCATTGCACAAATGCACATTATCTTTTACACTTTTTCTCGTCCAAGATCCTTTAATTTCAGGACAAAATGTCTAGCTCCGTAAACGGAGTCGAGTACGACAGCCTCGAGAATGACGGGGAAAATGGCATGGATGTCCCGATCGCCAAAGCACCACTACAGAATCCAGATAGCGCGCTCGGACCGATTCTAGCAGGCACAGACTCATAGGACGCACAACAAGTCGATGAAACTTGTCACACCAACAAGAGCATATTGCACAACGACCGACAGGAAGCTAAAAAACCCCGACCTGGGAAGAACATGAAGTTAGTCTTCATGCTATTTTTGAAATGTGGCAGGCTCAGCAGCTGGCCATTGCTTAGTTGCAAAGCCATTCGAGAACTCCCAGCACAGTAGTACCGGAGGTAGCTTCCCCCGCCGAGAAAGTAATTGAAAGATCAAGCAATAACGGGTCAGCAACTGACCTCGCCATAGTGAAAATGCTCGAGGACCTGACCAAAAGGATCGAGTCAAGTGAGAAGATGATTGCAGCCAACGATAAGAAGGTCGAGACCTACAATTCTATGGTGGATAAAATCCCGGGAGCACTCCCTAAGTACAACGGTACCACCGACCCCAACGAACACGTTACTACCTATACCTGCGCAGTAAAAGGTAACGATATAAAAAATGACGAGATCGAGTCCGTGTTGTTGAAACAATTCAATGAAATGCTTTCGAACGGGGCCATGATGTGGTATCACAACTTGGCTCCCAACTCTATAGATTCATTCGCCATTTGTTGCAGACTCTTTCGTAAAAGCACATGCTGGAGCTATCAAGGTAGCAACAAGGAAGTCTGATGTTTTCAAAATTAAGTAGAAAGATAACGAGATGCTGCTGGAATTTGTGTCTTGCTTCCGGATAGAACGGATGGAGCTACCGCCAGTCTCCGATGACTGGGCGGTATAGGCCTTCACCCAAGGCTCGAACAAACGAAGCTCGATGGCCTTGAAACAGATGAAGCAGAACTTGATCGAATATCTGGTCGTGACCTGGTCGGACATCCACAATCGGTACCAGTCGAAGATAAGGGCCGAGGACGACCAACTGGGAGCCTCTTCGGGCTCAGTATACCCAAACAGACTCTTGGTAAAGGAGTCGAAACCAAACAAAGAAATATATCAACTGTACCTCGAAGACAGAAGGAACGCCCCAAGGTGCAACCTACCTCGCAACGATCGAAGGATGGATCAAGGACAGGACCCTTGAGGGCTCGCCAACATAACTAGGTTTGATCAAAACATAGCTCCAACAAACGCGCCCCACTTATCGGACTACAACTTTTGCGTCGACGCTCCAAACATCATGATCACCATAAGCGGAAACAGGGACATTGAGCGACTCAGGCCTATTCGACCAAGACCCTTTCAAAAGAACCACAACACGACGCAGGAACCGCAGGGCGCGCTCGGCCACGGGGGTCAGAAATGACCCCCATCTCAGACAGACGACAGTTGTGTTACCCAATGGAAATCACCGCCGAGTACCATCGAGCGGTCCGATTCAGATCTAGCCACAAGGAAGGAAGGCAACCGGGAAGAGTGGAGTGAACAAGCCACGACATATTACCACGACAGTGAAGGAGCGGTGGCACCCTCCGTGGACTCATAAAATGGAAAGTGAAAATGTTCTCCACCAAGAAAAGACGGGTCCTGGAAAGTATTCCGGAAAACACCCTTACATCTAGGGAAAAAGACATCGAGACTTATCCTCGGCATTACGTTGACGCATTGGTAACCTACTCCCTCATTTGATCTATTTCAAATAAAACATGTGTTCATGAATTCAGGTGGTCCAATCACGTACAACAACGATGTCAGACCAAAGTCAATAGGGTGGTCCGGGCTAATGGACCAAATCACTCCCACATCCCGAAACCCTGGCAATTTCCTAATGATGACTCGCCACAAAAACCATTCTCTTAATACAGCCCGTATGATCTCGGGCCAGAGCATCGAGCTCTGCACCATCGGAGGAGGCGCAAAGCACGGGCGTATTATTCAGATGACCACCGGCATACCACCCGGAGATAGCATAGGCTCCATTTTGCCAAAATCGTGGAACCCCGCACAAAGGGCAGAACCAATATAAGTCGGCAGAGAGAAATATGTGACAAGAGGAAATTCCTCACCATATGACGCATCGCCGTCATCAATGTCCCCGCCCTCAGAAGGATCAAAGGGTAAGAAAACCACATCTTCAGCCAAGCCTGAAAAGACACGGCAGAGGGATGAACCAGGGCTCGTGCCCCGAAAGAATAAGGAAATAGAAAATCTAAAAATGTCTCCTATACATCCCACGGTGAGGAAGGATTGCTTTACTCCCTTGTTATTTTTTCACTAAACTATATGTAGACAGCTGGCCAGGATATTTGGAGGTTCTAACTACACCCGGAAACCCCTAGACCTCAGTCGGGCTTCTGCCACAAAGAGGGCCTTTTCAGCAAGATTATTAGCAGAGCAGCACACCCCTAGAGAAGGATCTGATAAGGTTGTAGGACTTCTTATACAATCGAACAACGAAGCGATGATCTGCTTCTAAGGACACTATCCCTTCGGGAGTACCGGGAAACGGAAGACTAAACCCCAATCAGGAATTATATACCGGATCGAATGGTCCGAGAAGCCTCGCCCGTGCAGGCTGAGCTCACGACGATGTATGACTACACCAAGCAATAAAAGGATATCTTTTCAACACCTTATTCTCTGAGCGAGGAAATCTTAAGTATATCCCCAACAAGGGCCTCTCCATCAAACGCGTCTCGAGATGCTCGGAGACTTAGCGTCAGCAATTCAGCACCCGCACGACCCCAGGGTCGGAACTTCGGGCTCACAAAGCCCCCCCAAGGCAACTCTGAGCTCACGAAAAGTGGTCTTCATCCTTAAACAAATTCAATGACTCGGAGACTATCATTCGCCGCCAATCACCATGCACTGGGAAACCCGAAGCTGTAAGACCTCTAGCGGGCAGACTCGGCATAACCAGATTTATTCTATATTAAAACAACTGTAAGACCTTAATAGACATGACAAACTGTAAGACCTCAATAGGCATGACAAACTATAAGACCTCAATAGGCATGACAAACTGTAAGACCTCAATAGGCATGACAAACTGTAAGACCTCAACAGGAATGAAAATCCCAAAGTTCAGGCTATACGTCGCATTTGTAAGAATCCCGAAAGTGCATACCCTCGGTGTAGACGCCTGAACTGTCACTCGAGATCAAAAATGGCTCTGGCCAAACTCATATGACTACGGTCAAAGCGGCTGATACAGCCGTACTAACGCGACTCAGGGATGCCCAACCGTCGCTAAACAAAAATCGCAGGCCACTACTTCGAATATACTTTGAAAAGAACCGGTTAAAATAGGCTTCCCTCAACAGGCAAAAATGAGCTTTGACCATGTCAGCTCCAAATCACAAAGGCTTCGACCTACTCAGCCTACGAGCTATGAACCTTCGAGGTGCTGAAATATCATCGATAATGACTTGAAATTGAGGTTCCCCGAAACTGACGACGGGTCAGGCAAAAATCTTTCAAAATACCTTAATGAGCGGAAAGCAAAACCTACAAAAATCCCACGGGCAAAAACAGCATAAGAGCCATTGTCGCCAGCTAAGCAAGCCTACGGGCCACATATTAAAAGGTCTCAACGACCAAACAATGTAAGAGCCATCATCGCCAGCTAAAAAATTGACAACTTGAGGATTAAAGTGAGCTAGAATCGTAACCCAATTCGGAGACGGGATCCAAAATAGTTAACTATGCAAGCCTCCGTTCCACATATTGAAAGGTCTGAACAACCAAAATAGCGTAAAAGGCCATCGCCATCCGCCCATGCAGGTGGAAGAGAACTTAAGGGTCAATTAAATCTCTAATCACAACGCGACTCAGAGACTGGACCCGAAATGGCTAAACTACAAAACTCTTAAGGGCACGACATAAGTTCCACTATCAACGTACCGAGTGAGCCTCTAGGGCACATATAGAAAGGTCTCGACGACCAAAAAATGGCATAAAAGTCCATCGCCATCCGCCCATACAGGCTGAAGAGAACTTAAGGGTCAATTAAAGCTCGAATCGCAACGTGACTCGGAGACTGGACCCGAAATGGATAAACTACAAAATGCCTAAGGGCACGCTATAAATGCCACTGTCAACCAGTCGAGTGAGCCTCTAGGCCACATATTGAAAGGTCTCGACGACCAAAAAACAGCACAAAAGGCCATCGCCATCCACCCATGTATGCAAAAGAGAACTTAAGGGTCAATTAAAGCTCGAATCGCAATGCGACTCGGAGACTGGACCCAAAATAGTCTGAACGGCAAATGCCCAAGGACATGAAATGGGAGAAATTACAACCTACCTGCATGGGCATAAATGATTTAAGTACTAGAAGGCTCGAGTCGAAGGCCGACTCGGAGACTAAGCCTAAACAGCCGGGCAAAACACAGAGGTCCTAGTGCTTTCTCACGTCAAGGATTGCACTTAAGATCCCCCAGGCCTATCTGATCAGCTCCGAACCTACGAGGATCCCACCAAGCACCGAAACTATCATGCCTGGTCAAAATCAATAACAGAAAAGAGATGCAGAAGAAATAAAGCTTCAAGTTTTTTCTTATATTACATACGCAAAGAAGGCGCACTATCCTTCTACAAACATGCTCTATGTATATAAAAAATAAAGCGACAAAAAAATGAAGTCTACACTCTGCTCCAAAGGGCTACAACTTGCCGGGTTTGCTATTTGCCTTGTCATGAATAAGTAATCATGCATTGCTCTCGTTCGCCCTTGCTCGAGCCAATTCCTCTAAGAGAACGAAGCCTCTCGCACCAATCTCCTCGAGTACTTCTCTTCGGGATCTGCAACGAACATATTCCTCGATCCTCTTCTCCCGGTCAAGGGCATGCTTCAACTCAACTTGAGTGTCTGCAACATCTTTCATACGAATCGCCATCTCCTGATCAGCCTTGGTTCGGCTTAGCTCCACTTCAGCTCGGGCATCAATTATTTCAGCACTGATCTTCGAGAGGTCAGACTCGAGTTTCCTGATCATATCCGCTTGTACTTCGCCATTATCACGAGCCAAGCAAAGTTGGGCTCCGAAGGCAAGGACCTTGGCCGAGGTGCCTATCTCCTATAAAGCTTGAGCTTGCACCTGAGCCCTCAGCTGACCACAAGCAGTTCTGGCTTGGTCAACATCACCCTTAAGGTACTCCAAGGCCTCCATCCTTTTTGCAGCTAATATAATAAAAAAGGGGTTAACCTCAAAGGTTTAAAGGGAGCAAAACACGAGTCGCAGAAAGTTACCTGTTATGTCAAATAGTTCTCATAATTCAAGCTCTGGTACGCATCATATCGCCAATGCTGCAACTCAACCTCCTTCTCCTTACTAAGGAGCCTAAGAGACTTGCCCTCGTCCAGAATTTTCTGGAGCCTGGCCCCTTGACGGAGCCGCTCAGACATAAGCCTATCATAGGCCTGCACAAGGAATGTTCAATAAAGGGAGGAGGACATGGAATACAGGGGAACTGCGCCCAAATTCACCACCAAGTGAAGCCGACGAACTTCTTCGAAGTCTGAACACACTCTTGTTGATCCTACCTCTTCAGCCCCAGGAGAACCAACCTCAGGCACAATATGTTCACTCAAAGGAACCATTGACCGAAAATCATGTACATCAGGATCAGCAGACTCGGATGATGCCCTCTCTTTGGAAGCATGGGCCCGATCAGCACCACTAAAAGTTCCATCACCCCGCGGATGCCAATCCCCTTATTACCATCATCCCTCGGCTCGGAGCCAGATGACTCATTCCCCTCTTTGGAAGAGCATCGCCTCATCCCAAGGAACCGCCCGATTTATGCAAAAGACGAATCCAGTACAAATGAAGGGGGAAAACGTTACCTCAAATATACGGTGGCCAATGCAAAGGCATCATGCATACATACCTTGGTATTTCTCTCCCCATCTGGCACGGAATATAACTCGCCATCGACGCTCATCGCAGGATGAGTAGGTCACCAGCCTCTGGACCCAGCCAGGCAGGTCGAGGACATTGCCCGTCGTCCATGAAGTTGCTGCAACAAAGGAGACAATGTTATTACTCAACTGATTTTCGCTATTGGCAAAATCTGAAAAAGCACCAGACGCTCCACTCACGTGCATAGTTCCACCCTTCGGGAAAGGGCAAAAGCTCCACGGGGATAATGTCGACCGTCTCGACCCGGATAAACCGACCGGCCCACTCTCGACCCCCATCCTCTTCGTTGTCAACAACAAAACGCGTGGATGAACGACACCTCAGGGTTAGCAGGCCCTGGTGATGAAAGGGCCGGTATAGCCTGACAAGATGGTTAAGCGTAAATCCAAGCCTAGCCTATTCCGCAAAGAGCCTCATCATCAGCACCACCCGCCAAAATGACGGATGTATCTGTGCCAAAGTAACTCGATACTTCAACCAAAAGTCAAGCACAACCTTGTCAAGGGGACCGAACGCGAAAGGATATAGATATACACTCAAGAATCCATTAGTAGAGTCCGTAATACTCTCATCCGGGGAAGCACTTGCAGCCTACCCCCTCGTTCCATCCGCCGTATTTCCTTACCATCTCCAGATGTTCCTCTCTTATAAAAGACGCCGTCTTTAGAGAAAACTCCCTTGAATCTTGAGTGCCGGGAGCAACACTCCCCTTTCCCTGCCGGCCCGGCCCTGAAGTTGTTTCCATGACTATGGTAAAACTAACAAGTCAAAGCAAGGGCGTGCACCAACACTTTTTGTGCCTGAAGAGATGAAGTACCCTGTACCAAAGAGGAAAAGCGGCTATCTAAAAAATAGTGAGGTTTTGCGAAGAAGCCGAAGCCGCCCCACATATGCGTAAGAAGCAACGATGACTCGCCTACCCGGAGTGAGACCCGAGAAACCTACAGCCTCGATGCAGATCGACCAGGTCATACCCGATCCCGAAAGCATCTTTTGATGAGTAGCCCAAGTTCAAGAAATCGTCCGTATTATCTTCAATATCGGGACTTCGGGAAACTTTCAATGCCATCACTCGACGCAAGGAAAGTACCTGGTCTCGTGGTTCCCTCTTTCTAAAAAGAGGAATAAACTCAGAAATCTCCGATCATGAAAGCTACACGCAGGTCCAAGGCAGTGCCTGAGTACAGGCAACTCCTCAGTAGAAAAGTCTATCATGTGCAATTTTAAAAAGGCTATCTACATCAAAATTAGAAGGGACCACTAGGTACCCGAAGCTGACCTTCATTCAGGATAACATTCCCGAAGGCCCCGAAATTCGACGCATTATCTCCATACAAATTGAAGGGCCTCGATAGCCCGGGCCTATCAGATCAATCCAAGATTGGTCCAAAGTACGACGATGGGTTCGAAAGAGAGCCATGTCGATCAGCAGAGGATCGGAAAGAACGTATGCACCCAAGTCAGATATCAGCAGTTAACAAATAAAAAAAGGCATTCAAAGGACCTCGAAGGGCATGAGAACATACAGAAATGAGCAAACCAGATGTCATTAAAATGTATTCTTATTTATAAAATGTTTTGTACAAGTAGCCCTCGAGGGGACGTTACATACAATTATAAAACCCTACAGAAGTCTACATCTAAAGCGGAGGAACGGAAGGATGTAAATGTGGTAAAACCCAAGCTCCTAGTCTGCCCTCGAAGATCCATCTCCGATATCAGCATCCTCGAGCACCGCCCCTCGAGTACGCATCCTCGAGGGTGATTCCTTCGACCTCCACCTCCCATAGGTTCCCAGCTCAATCCCCCAAGGGATTCCTACCGGAGAAGATGATGAAGAGGAAAAGGAAGGGACGCAGAGGAGGCAGAGAAAAGAGAAATGGCCCGCCAAAGCCAAAGGCTGAAGATTCAGCGGGCCCCAGCCTCAACGGTCGATAGTGCCACTTTATCCCTTGGGAAAGAAAAAACCATGGGGATGAAGTGCCACACCAGGCTTGGGTAGGAGAGTGAGTAGCGGTGCATAATCACGGCAGCCATCATCATCTCGGACCAACAACAACAACCACAGTGAACATATAAACAACCATGGCAGCAGCAGGAGAGCATGGTTATGCTCGACGAAGGGGAGCCCCGGCAGAAGGCCACAACACAGTCTAAGGAAGCTCCGCCTAACGTCCTTGAGACCATAAACCCCAAGCATAATGTTCAAAGGTAGAAGAAGATGGTAAGAGGTAATAGGAAAGAAAGCCAACAAAAGCACTAGGATAAGAAATACAACACCACAACATCCCCATTTATAGGGGGTTACGACACAGTCATCAAGGCTTTGAAGGATTGATTGACGGATGTAGTTAATGCATCCTTGGGAAAATAAACCGATGGCGGTACCTTCACCTTGGAGAGTGGGAATCAAGAGTGAATTAAATGAAGTCAAAAATGCATGAGCCCATGGATTCCCCAGTCGCCACAAAGCTCGCGCCAGGAGCCATATCATCAGAATGGCATCACCATAAGGAGCTCAAGGAGTTAGAATCATTTACCATCTCTTCGCTATGGGAAATGTGGAGACTATCTGTACGCAGAAAAATTAGAGGACTTGATTTCTTGCTATCAAGTCACTTTTGAAGAATGCCTCGAGACCCCGAGGGCGAGAGGCCACGAACAAGTTCCCGACCTCGGGGCTTGTCAAGGCCCGACTTAGGAAAAAACGAAGATCAAAGCCAGGACAAAGGGGGAAGCTGCCAAGGTACACGACTAAGTCTAATAGGGCCGGCCTATCCAAAGCCTATACTGAGGTATCACGTCAAGCCATCCCATCTCCATACTTTGTAATTAATGCCCATGTACTTGCAACCAAGTTCCCCTCCTATATAAAGGGAACTCACGCTCCCTTGTAACAGACTGATATTGCTCCATTTATCCACAAGTGCAATAATACCTCTCTCTCTCTCTCTCTCTTTCTTTCTAAACTTGTTTGTTTTCACTGGCCCGAGGCCACCTCGATATTCATCGTGTTCTTACTCGTTCTTCATCGTACGCCTTAGTATTGGCCATAAATATCCTTGTTTAATTATATCATCAACTGTTATCCCATCCCCAACTATCCCTAATAGCTGGAGCTCGATCCCGACGTCAACCCCGAGGTCCTTCATCGATCAGACCTATACTCGGGTGGTAGGTCCTACGGTTCAATTACTATCTCGTTTTAGCTAACTTCTCATCATTAGATTCTATATTATTTGCATCAACTGCTCTAACAACTAGCTCGGGAATAGATCATGTAATTTTAGAATCCCATTTACAAATTTAATTGTTGTTACCATTTTCATGGTAAACAAGCCCTCACTCCTGTCATAATTGAATCCTTTAGAAGAACTATCACCAATTACCCCCTCATTCCCTGTGTTTATGTTTTTTATTTGCACAGGTCTAGGAAAGGCCACTTTGATGACAGAAGCACCGTCTAGGGAAGAGGATACCCCAAAACTTGACAAAGAGAAAAAACGAAGGAAATCGTTGATTGAGCCTTCAAAACCCAAGAAGGCCAAAATGGAAGGTCCTAGGGATGATTCGGCAACCTTAACTCCAAAAGTATAGGGGACTCCCCAAGCTGGTTGACGGCCAAAATATTCCTCGAGCTGAGGTGCATTCCGTAGGCGGTCCGGTGGAGCCTAGTTCTGAAGCTCTCCAGAAACAAGGGACAACCCTGGTTGATCCAGTCGGGGTTATTGAAGTGAGAGATTCCCCTATGGGACCGATTTTACCTATGTGGGAGATGCAGGATGCCCAAAGTAAAAAATCTTCTGATGTGGGGGCTCCCTTCAGAGATAAAGATACGTTTGAGAGGCTTTTTGTTGTGCCCGAGAAAAACCCTGAGCTTGACGCCTCACTTATTTTCAGTAAGATCATTAGGCTCTGTGAGCGGGTAATTTTTTGTAGACTTTGCTCGGTGCCCTGATTTTCATCTTTCTAACTTTATTTCTTTCACTGTTCCAGGCCAAGATGCTTTTTAATCAGATTTTGCTAGGTTTCAAGCCGAGTTAACTGGCTACGAGGGTGAGCGTAGGAAGCTCGCCTCGAAAGCTGATGTGCTTAGAGCTCTTTTCACCAAGAAGGAGGAGGAATTTCGTGGCCTTTGGGATTGTTTGGAGGCTGCGTCCCAAGAGAGGACTTATCTCACTGAGCAGATAATATAGTTTCCAATTGTTTTTGTCCACATGCTTACCCGACTTTAGTGTTTTAACACCTTTGGGCTGATCTTTGCATCTTGAGAAGTAAGATGTCCTAACAAGGGAGCAGCTCCAATCTAGAGACATCGAAATTATCAAACTCAAACGACACGTGAGTGAGATAGATTCCAAGAGAGATACCCTCCAAGGGAAGGTGGTCTCAATCGGACATCAACTTCATGATGTGAGGTCTGAGAGTAATAAAAATAATGATTTTCACACTGAGTTGGTTGCTACGCTATGCAGGGCCAGGGCTGAAGCCGATGCGCTCATATCCTTGTACAAAAATGATGTTGTTACTGCAAATGCTCAGGCCAAGAAGGTGTCCTAGGAGGTCGAGCTGCAATTGACCCGAGCCGTTAAGCATGCCCGATCAAAATCTTGGAGGCAGGATCTTGAGGATATATATGCAGGGGGCATCGATTTGTCTGCCAAGATCGAGAGGGTAAAGACCCTAGATGAGGAGGCTGTGGCCCTGCTTGCTTCTGAAGGTGAGACGAGCAGTGGCTTGGAAGCCCGAGGGCCGTGGTCGGAGTTGTTGAAAACAAAACCTCTAAGGGAGCCGTCAAAGGACCATCCACAGTGGTAGATTAGGGTTTTATTTGGTATTTCCCTTGTAAGGGCTTTAGTCATAGGCCTTGCAAATGTGCCCTTGTGAACTTTCAATATATATGCAAAAAGCTTTTCGTTTTCATCATTTCTCGTTTTTCCTTTGCTTTTTAGGAATAGACTATGATGCTTGTTGACAATTGGTCCAAATTTTTGGACCTCAAATCAAACCCTTGGGTCCTTGCTACTGCTGAGCGATTTGTAACGGTCGAAAGTTGACCGTTTGGGGCTTATTCCCCGAGTAAAGTTTTGACTTGAGTTCATCGACCTTTAGGTCTAAAAATCGGCTGTGAGGCTTTTTGAGGAGGCCCTTAGGCTCTTATGTTTTGGGTTGATATGACCTCTAACATAGGTTGGCGCTTAGGCTCTTACGTGTTGGGGTGGTACGACCTCTAATATAGGTTGGCGCTTGGGCTCTTATGCGTTGGGTCAGTACAGCCTCTAAAATAGGCTGGCGCTTAGGCTCTTACTTGTTGGGTCAGTATGACCTCTAATATAGACTGGCGCTTAGGCTCTTATGCGTTGGGTCGGTACGACCTCTAACATGGCTTTATTTTTCCCTCGTTAAAGACTTTTTGAAGTTTTTGCATTCGTCTAACTCTTCGACGGCTTGATAATAACCTCGATTGTGAGCCGTTATGTAGTGATAAATGAGCACCTCTGGAGGTTTAGCTTGATGGATAAATTGTTTTGAAGCCTTTTCATTGTTTGGAGCTGACATAATCAAAGCTCTTTTGCTTATGCCGAGGGCAGCTTGATTAACTTGTTCTTTTGGAAGTATTTTTGAAGTAATTGAAGGCCTGTGATTTTATGGCGACAGTCGGGCATCCCCGAGTCGCGTTAGTTTGGCCGGGGCCTTGTAACTTTAGTCATTGCATTTTGCCGTAGCCTTTTAGTCCATGAGTGAAGTAGACTCAGCGTCTATATTGAGGGTATGCCTTTTTAGGGGTCTTACAAGTTCAAATATATAGCCTTGACTCTAAGATCGGGATTATGCCTTTTGTAAGGTCTTATAAATTTGAACATGCCTTACTTGAGGTGTTACAGATAGGTTACTTGGAATAAGTATAATGCATGTCTTGCTTGAGGTCTTACAGATTTGGTATTGCCTTATGGAGGTCTCATATGCTCGAGGTTGCCTTATGGAGGTCTTACACTGTTGATAATGCCTCATAAAGTTCTTGCATTTTCTAGCATTGCCACATGCAGGGCTTCCGGGCTCTTGGTTGCCCGCTTGAGGTCATATGGCCTTGAGTTTCTGATAGCTTGATGGGGTGCCAGTCGGCGACATTCCCCAAGACATAAAAAGTTTTTAGCTTTGGAGTCGTTTCTTGTAAACTTGATGTTGCCTCATTGAGGGCTTATGAGCTCGAAGTTTCCATCCTGGAGGTCTTATGGCTTCGAGTTTTTAATGTCAGTTCCCGAGTATTCGGGAAATTTCTGTCCCTAGAGCCATTTCTTGTGAAAATAGCAAACCTGTTTGAAGCATAAAGCATTTTGATGGTAAAAAAAAGTATTCTTTGATAACTTGGCACAAGCATACATAGTTTTAGCCATCAAAGTTTTGATTATTCTACGCCGACATGGTTCTTTCGACCGTTTGGCCCTATACATCATCTTCATATCGAGAACCTCTTTGGCTTATTTTGATCTCTCCGATAAGGCGATCTCCCGGGGGATGCTCCCCAGCATTCTAGGGTAATTGGAGAGAAGCCTTGAATACTTTTTGAGTCCTCCTTATGTAGCATATAGACATAGCCTCATTAAAAACCTTGCCGGTAAAACCATTTTTGGGATAAAATCCGATCGAAGGAAAAGAGTGCAATGCATGCTTTAAAACCTAAGGTCATTGAGTAGGAGGATGTTTCGGTGTCTTCCATCGGACACTTTAGCAGTAATAGCATTTGAGCATCGATATGTTCCAATTGCTTAGAAGTAGTTCGCCTTCCATGGTATCGAGCTTGTAGGACGCTTTTCCAATCACTCCGAGGACGCGTTATGGCCCTTCATTAGGGTTTCAAGTGTTTAGGGTGACTTTCCTTAGGACTAAGTCCCCGACTACGAAATGTCAGACATTTGCTCTCCTGTTATAGTACCTTTTGATTCTTTGTTTTTAGGCGACCATTCGGACTAGTGAAGCTTCTCGCTTTTCATCTAATAGTTCGAGGGCTGTAGTCATGGCCTCGTTGTTTGAGCTCTCGGTGGCATGTCAAAATCTGGCGCATGGCTTTCTGACCTCGACCGATATCAAATCTTCGGATCCATATACCAGAGAGAAAGGCGTCTCTCCCGTGCTTGATTTTAGCATCGTTCGATATGCCCAGAGCACCTCGGGCAAAATTTCTCTCCATTATCCTTTTGCATTTTCTAACTTCTTTTTCAAGTTTTGAATGATGGTCTTGTTTGTGGACTCAGCCCGACCGTTTGCACATGGGTGGTAGGGTGTTGATAGGATCTTTTTGATTTTATGGTCCTCGAGGAACTTTGTTATGTTGATTCTGATGAACTGCTTCCCGTTGTCACATGTTATCTCGGAGGGAATCCCAAATCGACACATGATATGGTCCCAGATGAAGTTAATGACTTCTTTTTCTCTTATATTTTCGAAGGCCTGCGCTTCCACCCATTTTGAGAAGTAGTCAGTCATAAATAAAATAAATCTAGCTTTACCTGGTGCCATTGGTAGTGGTCTGACGATGTCCATCCCCCACTTCATAAATGACCATGGTGACAAGAATGAATGTAGCTGTTCACTGGGTTAGTGAATTATTGGTGCAAATCTTTAGCATTTGTCGCATTTTTTGACTAATTCCTTGGTTTCCTTCTCCATGGTGTCCCAATAGTAGCCTGCTCTGATCACCTTTCGAACTAAGGAATCGGCACCAGAGTGATTTTAGCAGGTGCCCTCATGGATTTCTTGGAGCACGTAATCTATGTACCCCCAGACCCAGGCATACTGCTAGGGGTCCATCAAAGGTTCTTCTGTATAAAGTTCCATTTTCGTCGAGCGAGAACTGGGCATCTTTGGTTCGTAGGGCCCTCGACTCTTTTGGGTCCACGGGTTTCTTCGCACTTTCCAAATAATCGATATATTTATTTCTCCAATCCCATGCCAAACTAGTGGAGTTGATCCCGACATGACTTTCTTCGATCACTAATTTGGATAGCTGAACAATGACCCCGGGGAGTATGTCATCTTCCTCGACAGATGATCCCAGGTTTGCAAGGGCATCGGCCTTGCTATTATGCTCTCGAGGTATATGGACCAGAGTCCATTCTTTAAAGTGGTGATATGACTTGAATTTTGTCTAAGTATCTTTGCATCCTGTCTTCTCGAACCTCGAAGTTCCCATTCACCTGATTTACCACCAGAAGGGAATCTCATTTTACTTCGATGACTTCCGCTCCTAGGCCTTTGGCCAATTCCAAACCTACAATCATAGCTTCATACTCGGCTATATTTCTAGTAAGCCTTGCAGTTTTTATAGATTGCCTAATCATGCTGCCCGTAGGTGGAATCAGAACTATGCCTAGCCTGGACCCTTTCACATTCGAGGCACCGTCAGTGAACAAGGTCCATACCCCCGAAGATGTGCATGTTTTCAGTAGAAGTTCTTTCTCTACCTTGGGCATTAGGGTGGGCGTAAAGTCGGCCACAAAATCTGCTAGAATTTGGGACCCGATAGCCATTCGGGGTTGATACTTGATATCGTACCCCCGAGTTCGATGGCCCATTTGGCCAGTAGGGCCGATAATTCGGGTTTATGCAATATGCTTCAAAGAGGATATGTCGTTAAAACACAAATACGATGTCATTGAAAATAAGGCTTTAATTTTCGAGATGCCCTTATTAAAGTTAGAGCTACTTTTTCTAGGTGCAAATATCTGGTTTCGGCATCTCCCAGGGTCCGACTTACATAATAGATAGGGAATTGCGTACCTTGTTCTTCTCAAACTAGCACACCACTTACCGCTACCTCGGATACGGATAGGTACAAATACAACGTTTCACCCTCCTTTGGGGTGTGGAGTAAACGTGGGCTTGTCAGATATCGCTTCAACTCCTCTAAGGCACATTGGCATTCCGGAGTCCATTTAAAGATGTTTTCCTTTTTGTGTAAGGATACGAAATGATGACTCATGTCTGATGACCTCGATATGAATCGACCCAAGGCTCCTATCCGCCTAGTCAGCCGTTGCACGACCTTCACATTGTTTACCACCGTGATTTCTTTGATGGCTTTGATTTTTTCGAGGTTGTTCTCAATCCCCCTATTTGACACCATGAAGCCAAAGAATTTTCCTGAACCCACTCCGAAGGCACATTTTTCGGGGTTGAGTTTCATGTTGTAGCTTCTGAGGATGTCGAATGTCTTCTGCAAATGAATCAAATGGTCCTATACGCACAGAAACTTAACTAGCATATCATCAATGTAAATTTCCATGGATTTTCCTATTTGATGTTCGAACATCTTATTAACTATGCGTTGGTATGTGGCTCCTGCGTTTTTTAGCCGGAAGGGCATCACATTGTAGCAGTACGTATTATACTTTGTGATGAACGAAGTCTTTTCCCTATCCTCGGGGCTCATCTGAATTTGATTATACCCCGAGTAGGCATCGAGAAAGGTGAGGATCTCGTGGATGGCTGTGGCATCTATCAAGCGGCCGATATTGGGCAAGGGCAATTAATATTTGGGGCACGCTCTATTTAAGTCTTTATAATCTACGCACATTCTTAACTTATTCCCCTTTTTGGGAAGTACCACAACATTGGCCAACCATTCAGGATATTTTACCTCCCCAATAGACCCTATTTTGAGGAGTTTTGTTACCTTGTCCTTGATGAACGCATGTTTTACCTCGGACTGAGGTCTTTTTTTTTGCTTTACCGTTTTGAACCTGGGGTCGATACTTAGTCGATGGGTGGTTATTTCTGACGGGATCCCTGTTATATATAGATGGGATCAAGCAAAGCAATTGATGTTATTAATAAGAAGTTGAATGTGTTTTTCCTGAGTTCGAGGGTTAATCCCCATTCCCAGGTATACCTTCTTATCTAGGAGATGCTCGATCAAAATAGCTTGCTCCATCTCTTCAATTGTTGATTTTGTTGCATCTGATTCTTCATGGGCAATGAAGATTCGGGGAGCGAGGAAGTCTTATTCATCATCCTCGGGGGTCTGTTTGTCCTCCGGCTCCTACGTGGTGGAGGGTATGGAAGTTGGTGCCTCCCTGTGAACCGCGAGCATCTCCTTCGCCGCTTGCTGTTTTCCATATACCATTTTTATACCATCTTTGGTTGGAAACTTCATCATCTGATGAAGAGTTGACGGTACTGCCATGATATTGTGTATCCATGGTCTTCCAAGCAATACATTATACCTCATGTCACCTTCAATGACATGAAATTTAGTATTTTGAACTGTACCGAACATGTTGACTGGGAGGGTGATCTCCCACTTCATTGCTTCGCCGGCCATGTTGAAGCCATTGAGGACTAGGGAGGTATGTATTATTTGATCAAGCAGTCCAAGATGTTCTACTACCTTTGACCTGATTACATTGGCCAAGCTACCTGGATCCACGAGTATACGTTTAATTTGAATGTTATTCAAGAGAAATGAAATTACCAGCGCATCGTTTTGCGGGTTAGACAAGGTCTCGAATTCCTCTTCATTTAATGAAAGGATGTCCTCGACCATACGGCCCTGAATTTGCCCTTCTATTGTAGGGGAGACTTTTTTCCACTTGATCACGAGTCCTTGAGGAACGTTGGTCCCCCCAATGATCATATGCACGATATGTTGAGGTTTTGCTGTTTCGTTCCTCCTGTGTTCCTCTCTTTCCTCCCAGGTTGGAGTTTTTCGAGCTTCTTGTTGGTTTTCTTGGCATATACTATCATTTATGTTAGAGCTTATATCGACGTGTTATGCGTTATGTAAGCCCACACCCACGAGGAATGGCTCTGGTGCGTCCTCAAAGTTTTGTAGTGGCGCACCGACGCTCGAAACTGCTACGTCATTCTCTCTACGGCCCTTATGACCGTCGTTTTCATGTGTATTCACCGAGTCAGACATTTTTACCTGATATCAAAGATTCTTGGACAATATAAAGTGTGAAGAGAAACTTGTGTTTTTCCGTAAACCAGTACTAAAACAATCACTATTATTTTTAGCCCCACGGTGGGTGCCAAACTATTTACCTTAAAAATGGTAATTACAATTACATTTGATTTTGTGGTTCTAAAAATACGTGATTTATTTAATTGCTAGTTGTTAAGAGATTAGATACTAAGTATGAGTCGGAAAAATGAGATAAGAGCTTGAAGACAGTATGTTATGCAAATCAAATGGCCGTGCATCGGGGTCTCGAGCTGGCCTACACTGGGCCTCGAGGTCGAGCTAAAGCGTAAGACTAGGGATGGTCGATGAACAACTAACAGTTCTAAGGGCCTTGATAATGACTCTTTATGATCAATGATAAATAATAAATGAAGAATAACCAATAAGACACAATAAATGTAAGCAATAAAATCAAGGGAGAGACAGTAGAATATGTTTAAGTTAAACGGCAGAGAATGTTCTTGTTCTTGTATTGAATATCATATATCTTTATAAATGACAAGGGTCCCATTTATATAGGAGAGAGAATCCCAACATAGTATATATGCATTTATTACAAAGAAACATAGCTGGTACAACTAGTTAATTGTCCGGTATGGATTTCTACTATTCTTGCAAGTGTTGCCAGCTTTGACCACGTGCCTTGGGAATTTACTGCTTGTCCATGATAGTCACCAATTTGCGCTGCTCCGAGATCGAGAATAAGGAACCCTTGGGGTTAGACCTCGAGCGGTGCCTCGAGCCTTCTAGAGATGTGCTATGGAATGTCATATTGATCATAAAATCGGACTCTCCGATTTTAGCCGTATACAATGTGCTAAGTTTTGTTGTAAAATCTGTATACATGTCTAAATTCTTGTACCTTTACTCATAGACTATGAATTTTTTAGATAGCACTCTTATTTTTTGTAACTTTTCGTACTGTTAAATGTTGAAAGTGGATTGTAATAATATTACTCGTCACTACTTTTAGTCCAAATGTTAGATTTGTTACTTATTGTGTTAGTTGTAATCATGCTACACCCTGCACCTCGTGTGCAGATCCAGGTGCTTCCGGTCACGGTGGTTGCTGAGTTGCAAAGTCCAGACCTTCCAAGATCATCGAGGTAGTTGCTTAGCATCCGCAGACCTTGACTCTCCTCCCTTATCTTTTAGTTTATTTTTCAATTATACTTTCCAGTCATTGTACCAGACTATGTTTTATGTATATGCTCATGTACTTAGTGACACCCCAGTTTTTGAATGAATTTATGTATTGAGTTATGATTTCCTATCCTGTTTTTAAGAAATTTTTCCTTTATTTATATTGTTTTAGTATCTTTCAAAGATTAGAAGTGTTGGAAATGTCTGAGTAGTCAACTTGCTGAATACTATGATAGGCGTCATCACGGGTTGGTTTTGGGTCATGACAAGTTGGTATCGAAGCCTGAGTTACATAGGTATCACGAGTCACGAGAAGGTTTAGTAGAGTCTTGCGGATCGATACAGAGATGCTTGTACTTTTCATCGAGAGGCTACCGAACCATTAGAAAACTTCACTTTGTTGTACTCTTGTTGTGTAGATTTGTTGATTTCATAAATTGAACTTCTATTCTTCTATTTTGTGACAAATAATGAGGACACATGCAGCCAGATCAAGCGGACGACCACCAGTACCACCAGCTAGGGCCGCGAGAGGCCGAGGTTGCGGTAGGGGCTGCGGTAGGGGCTGCGGTAGGGGTAGAGTTGCAGCTCGTACAACAGCTAGATCATTACCTGCAGATCCACCAATTGCTCCAACTCAGGATCATGTACGAGATATGGTTTAGCCAGTGGGGCCAGCCCAGGCACCAGTTGTGCCAATTGTGTTCCTTGCTCAGGCAGTTTTTGTTCAGACCGCGCCAGCTACTTCTTAGGCCGGGGGAGGTACTCATATACCCGCCGCCCGTACTATAGAGTAGGTGATGTAGGGAGATCAGACATCGGGAGTACTACCAGCCCTGCCCGTTGTAGCAACTCTGGCCCAGGTTGGTCCCCTTATGATTGATGATGAGGAGAGGAGACTAGATAGGTTTTGGAGTATCCAACCTCCATCATTTAGTAAGGCTAAGTCTGAGGATTCTTAGAGTCGTTTTGATAGGTTACTGCATATTCTTCGCACGAAGGGTATTCTGGAAACCAGTGGGGTCTCATTCATTACCTTTCAGCTCACTAGGGATGCCTTCAGATGGTGGGAGGCCTATGAGATGCGTAGGTCAGTCGATGTCGCACCACTTTCATGGCATGAGTTCTCCCTGGTCTTCTGGTAGAAGTTTGTTCCACAGACTCGTAGAGAGGAGTTGCACAAGCAGTTTGAGCATCTATGTCAGGATGGCATGCCTGTGACTCAGTATGAGATGAGGTTTTTAGAGTTGGCTCGTCATGCAGTTTAGTTAGTTCCCACTGAGAGGGAGAGGATTAAGAGGTTCATCAATGGTCTCTACTACCAGTACAGTTTTGTCGAGATAGTGTATCAGGTGATACAATTGATGAGGTGGTCGACTTTGATTGGCAGCTAGAGATGGTTCACATTCAAGAGCGTGAGGAGAAGGAGGCCAAGAGGCCTCGAGGTTCAGGTGGTTTCAATGATTTTCCTTCTTTGGGACAGTCTTACCACAGTAGGGGTTGTCCTTATAAGCGCGCTCTAATGGATCATCCAGTTTATCGTGGCGTGTTATCCAACCATGGTTTGTACACTGCTAGGCTAGGTCAGTCATCTTTCAGTTCCCTCTCGACTCAGAGTTCATCTCGTTCACCTTCAGTTCAGGGTTCATTTACACCAGGTTCCTCTGCTAGTTATACTAGTTCTCGGGGTCTGCCTCAGTATTTGATGCTATTTTCTGAGAGAGGATGTTTCGAGTGTAGGGAGTTGGTTCATGTGAAGTCGTTTTGTCCCCGCCTTACTAGAGGTTCAGCTCAGCAGAGGAGTCCTGCCACGACTTGAGCACCAGTTACTTCACCACCCGCCCAACTAGCTCTGGGTAGGGGCACCGGTAGCTTGGGGTTGCCCTAGAGGCATACGCCGATCAGGTGGCATTCAGTCCCGATTCTATGCTATTCCTGCCAGGCCAGATGTTGTTGCTTCAGACACAGTGATCACAGGTATTGTTTCAGTATGCAACATGGATGCTTCTTTATTGTTTGACCGTGGTTCTACTTAGTCGTATGTATCATCGTATTTTGCTTATTATCTGGATATGCCCCGTGAGTCCTTAGTTTCATCGGTTCACGTATCTACGCCAGTGGGTGATACTATTGTTGTGGACCGTGTATACCGATCATGTGTAGTAAATATTGAGGGATTGAAGACTAGAGTTGATCTCTTATTGCTTAGTATGGTTAATTTTGACTTCATATTGGGTATGGATTGGTTGTCTCCATGCCATGCTATTCTGGATTGTCACGCTAAGACCATGACATTAACGATGCCGGGGTTGCCAAGGATCGAGTGGAGGGGTTCCCTAGATTATGTTCCTAGCATAGTGATTTCATACTTGAAGGCCCAACGAATGGTTGGGAAGGCGTTCTTATTTTATATGGACTTTGTGAGGGATGTTGGTGATGATAATTCTAATATTGATTCTATTCTGGTGGTGCGAGACTTTGCGGATATGTTTCCTGCAGACCCGTCGGGCATGCCGTACGTCAGGGATATTGATTTTTGTATTGACTTGATGCGGGGAACTCAACCTATTTCTATTCCTCCCTACCGTATGGCGCTAGATGAGTTGAAATAATTGAAAAAGTAGCTTCAGGAACTTCTTGATAAGGGGTTTATTAGGCCTAGTGTGTCGCCTTGGGGTGCATCGGTTTTATTTATGAAGATGAATGATGGTACCATGTGTATGTGCATCTATATAGGTAGTTGAACAAAGTTACAATCAAGAACAAATATCCTTTGCCGCACAGTGACGATCTATTCGACCAACTTTAAGGATAGAGGGTGTTCTCTAAGATTTATTTGAGGTATAGGCATCACAAGTTGAATGTTCGGGACTAAGATATTCTAAACACATCATTCAAGACCTCTTCTGGTCATTATGAGTTCCTTGTGGTGTGTTTTGGGTTGACCAACGCCCTAGCATCATTCATGCATCTGATGAACAATGATTCAACCTTATCTCGACTCGTTTTTCATAGTATTCATTGATGATATACCGGTATACTCCCGTAGCCAAGAGGAGCATGCCCAAAATTTGAGGATTGTGTTGCAGCAGCTGAAGGATGATAAACTTTATGCTAAATTCTCGAAGTGTGAGTTTTGGCTTAGTTCAGTGACATTCTTATAGCACGTGGTGTTCAGTGAGGGTATTAAGGTGGATCCGAAGAAGATAGAGGCAGCTTAGAGTTGGCCCAGATCGTCCTCAACTACAGAGATTCAGAGATTTCTCGGCTTGGCCGGTTATTATCGTTGCTTCGTGGAGGGCTTCTCGTCAATTGCATCGTCTTTGAATAAATTGACCCAAAAGGGTGCTCCTTTCAGGTTGTCAGATAAGTGTGAGGAGAGCTTTCAGTAGCTCAAGACTGCTGATGTTTTAGACTTCAATACCACACAAGAGGAGGGTGATTTGTATGGTGACTAATTTTTCGCTTAAACTGTTTATGGAAGGACCCGGTTCTTCTATGTGTTCCAACTACTACTGTTGCAGAGTAATAATTACAGATATTAAAGAACAAAGATTTTACGTGGAAAACACCTGGCTCAAAAGGTGAAAAAACCATGACCTACTACTCAGTAGGATTTTCCCCATCACTTCACTAAATCACTGAGCCAAAACAGCATTTGCAAAACTCTTTGTAAACCTAAGGATTACCTCTAATCCCGTTGTAGCACAGAACCTCTAACAGTTGCAACAACTTCAAGTTAACTCTAACTTGAATACTTTGATTACCTATTACAATTGCCTCTAGATAAAGCTGAAAGGTACAATATAAAACCCCTACTACAATTGAACTAGAAATAAAGAAAGACATATAAAACTCTTTATAGAGCTGGTTCATCAATCTGGTTCATGTAGCTTCAAGTTTGCACACTTGAATCACACACGAACTGCTTGCAAAAAGCCTTGCTATTTTGCTCTCAATGCATGTTTAACTTCTGCATTTTTGTGCAACACTTGTAATGTGAGAACATCCTGCAATTTATAGAGTTAGTAGATGAAGATATAACTAGAGTTTTGATGCAATTCTTCCCTGGTGGAAGAGTTCTAGTTGATATCAACTTCTAACTCCTTCCCTATCTTGGATAGTGTTCTCTTTTATTAAGGAGTCCTTCTCTTTATCAATTGTGCAACCTTTTCTTTAAGGAGATATTAAATACACCAATTTAAGTTTATCTCCTTCACGTGCAACCCACATGCTCGAATCTGCCCGTTTTTGTGCACCTGAGGGATGGACCTGGTTCATGTCTGAGTTCCTTTGTCAATCTTCAAAACTTAACCTTTACTTGGCCAATAAATTCCCCCTTTTTGATAATGACAAACTCTGTGCTTTTCATACACTTAGGCCCTGCCAGAACTCATCTCAACATCAATGCAAAGTTAGAAATTTGTTACTTATCATCAAGGACCAGGTACATTAGGTTATAAACATCACTGTTCAAAGTGTAAAGCACAACCTTTCCCCCCTTTTGGCATCATCTAAAAGTTGCATAAAATGTGAGATAACCAAATTTTAAAACTTACTCATAGTCACTCAGGCTACTTCAAATGCAATCATCGTTTAATCATCATTGATCAAGCTAAGAATTTTAACCATCAAAGAAATATAAACAAACAGTTAGAGCAAAATACAGTGAATTTCATTGATGGTTGATAGGATTCCGCCACAAAGCATAAGAAGAAATAAAAATATTGGAAACATGAGCAAAAACAACAAAACAAATCCCGAACTGGGTCACTAGTTGATCTATACTAGGCTAGGAGGCTTAAGGCATGGAAGAACTAGGTGCTTGGTTTTTGACTTGGAGGAGTTTCAGCATACCTTGAAGAATGCCATTATTCTTCTCTTTTTCTCTTGCCAGCTCAGTTCTGAGAGCATCTCTCTTAGTCTCCACCTCAACCAACTTCTTCTTCAGCCTTTCAATCTCAGCATCCTTAGCCCCACTTTCTTGCACTAAGGCTCTAAAGTTACTATTGACTCGTACCTTTTTGGATGAACTAGGTTATTTAGGAGTGACATTAACTTCATGATCGTAAGCAAGCAGATTATTAACCCAAAAATGATCCATGCTTGTACTAACCTCCCACTTTTTCATAGGTGCATTGAAATGTATAAGCACAATTATGAGAATGAAGCCATAGGGAATGGTATGAGTTTTGGTGCCACTGAAAACTCTATTAAGAAGCTGGATTATAGCTTTCAATCACTTTCTTCTGCAGGTCTGCGAGGGTTTCCTCTAAAGATGAACCAGGTTCATCTCCTCAAAAAACCATTGCACCTGCGTCTTTGGTTAAACTCACAGGAGTGGGTCAAGAATCAGCCACTCTTGTCCCATTTCCCCTCAGCATATTCCTAGCACCCTTGCTCTTTTTTTTAACCACCAACTTCTTCAAATTCTGTAGTCTCAACACCTGCTACAGATCTTACAAATCTATTTTCCAAATTTGCCGCAACTTTAGAAATTATCTCAAGAGAAACTTTAGAATCAGAAGATACCTGTTCAGTTTCAGAAGAACTACTTTCTTCCCTCCGAGTAGCAGACTTAAACGAATCTAGGTAGTTTAATACAGTCAGGAGTCTTGAACATAACTGGTTCACTTGTAAAGGATAAGTTCAAAAGAACTTTGGTATTTGGTAGGACTCTGCTCATGATCCAAATATAGTTATTTCAAATTATGCAGAGTGTAGAAAAAATAACATGTTATCTTGATGAACCAGGTTTTTCACTGATAATTCTCTTGTGTAAGTCTAAATTTTCCAAAATAGAGAAAATATCATTATAGATTAATGAGTTATTTTAACACATGGCACAATAGTATACTATGTAAAGTATGAGATTGAGCAAGATTTAATTTAATTATACACAATTTACAGACTTTCTAGCCAAATAATAATTTTTTCATTTTTTTTTCGTTTAACCTTGAACTAGTCCTTTTAGGTAATCTTAATCATCCCTAATTTCACCCTGTTCCTCTCGAAGTGATCTCTACTTAAGGCTTTTGAGAAGATGTCAGCAATTTTCTTGTCAGTAGCACAAAACTCCACAGTGATCAAGACTTTCTCATAGTTGTCCCTCAAACAATGGTGCCTAAAATCTATGTGCTTAGTTCTCTTATGATGAACCAATTTCTTTGTCATACTAATAGCATTAGTGTTATTACAAAAATAGGGATGCAACCAACATCAATTCCAAAGTTCAATAATTATTGTTTGATCCACAACAATTAAGCACAACATGAAGCAACAACAACATACTCCGCTTCAGTAGTAGATAAGGCCACTGAATTTGGCCTTTTATGGTAGCCCATGGCAGAAGACATGAACCAAGGATGTGTGCCATACCTGAGGTGCTTTTCCTATCCATAAGGAAACTTGCATAATTAGTGTCAGCATATCCCACTAGATTAAAATTACTACCTTTTGGATACCAAAGGCAAAGGTCAGTGGTGCCTTTCAAGTATCTCAATATTCTCTTGACATCAGTCAAGTGGGACTTCTTTGGATTTGCCTGAAATCGAGTACAAAGGCCTATACTGAAAACAATGTCAGGTCTGCTAGCAGTAAGATACAAAAGAGAACCAGTCATTCCTCTATACAACTTTTGATCAACAGATGAACCAGATTCATCTATATCCAATTTCGTGGATGTTGCAATAGGAGTGTCAATTTCTTTGGATTTTCCTCCCTAGTTTTGTTACTGAGGAATATGTTAATGGACAGGTTCCCTCGAGGTTTGGGATGAGTTCCTCTCTAGTCAGTTCCCCCTGTCATGTTGCCCCGGGTGGAAGGACTTGTTCCATCACCTGTTCCTTCATGTGATGCATCTTCAGGCTGGACTATGGTTTCGCCATTTGGATTTCTTATCAGCCCAATCTTTTTATTATCTTGTTCCTGCATCTCAGAAAGAATGTTAGTTGTTTTAAAAAAATAACGTATACATTTTTTTCTACATACATAGTTCTTTTACTGTATATCTTATAAGCTTTACTATGTGAAGAATATCCCAAGAATACTCCCTCATCACTTCTGGGATCGTACTTACCTAGCGAGTCTTTGACATTATTGTACACAAAGAACTTGCATCTAAATGCCCTAAGATGTGATATATTTAGCTATCTCCCTTTAAGTGACTCATAGGGAATCTTCTTAAAAAGAGGTATAGTCATGCAACTATTTACGATTTAACATGCAAAAATTCAACAAACTTAGTATTTTCAAATTTAGTTCCATGATCAGACCTAATTGATGCAAGTTGATTACATAGTTGTTTCTGAGTTTTTCTAAAAAAAGAAGTAAACATGTCAAACGTTTCATCTTTAGATTTTAAAAACAATGTCTAAGTAAACCTAGAGTAATCATCAACAAGCACCATCACATATCTTTTACCATATCTGCTTAATGTTCTCATTGGACCACAGAGATCCATATGGACTAGTTCCATCGTTCTGGTGGTGGTTACCAGTTTCTTGCTTTTTAAAGAGGATCTTACCTGCTTTCCCCTTGCACAAGCCTCACAAATTTTGTCTTCCTTGAACTTAATGTTAGGCAATCCTATTACCAAGTCCTTGGAGACTAGTTTGTGGAGTTGACTTAGACTGGCATGTCCAAGTATCTTGTGCCAAAGGAGGGCATCATTGTCCCACACACTTAAGCAAGTGAGTTCATTTTCTAATAGTGTGGACAAATCTACAATGTATATATTTTTTACTCTTTTGCCCTACAAAACAATCTTGTCAGTGGTAAGATTAATTACAAAATATTTGGTAGAGGTGAATGCTACCTAGTTACCTCTATCACACAATTGTGTTTGTCTTATTAGGCTATATTTTAGGCCATCTATCAAGTAGACATTCTCAATAGAGTGAGAATCAGTCTTACCTACCTTTCCAACCCTAATGATCTCACCTGTCTTCCCATTTCCAAAGGAGACATTACCTCATTTGAGGTCCTCAAGTGAAAGGTACTAGTTCTTGCTTCCTGTCATATGCTTTGAGCAGCCACTATCTATGTACCATATTTGGCTGCTCCCCTTCACTTGGACCCACAAAAGGAAATCAGGGTTTAGTCTTAGGAACCCAAACTAGTTTGGGTCCCTTTCTATAGGCAAAAGGGTGAATTAGATTCTTTTTAGCCCAACATGGCAGCCTATTTTTCCCTTGAACAAATTCTTTATTCTTTTGACTAGCCTTTTTTTGCAATACATTCAGATTTATAGTGACCAGTTTTACCACAGTTTGTGCATATTATGTTCTCATAAAGTTTGAGGTACTTGCTTTTGGGATCCCACTTAGGTGCAGGGGTCCCGTAGCTATGTCCTCTCTTAATGCTACTATGGTGTTCATGTAGCCATGAAAGTGCATTGGAGGACCTATTCCATTTATAGGTTCTGTCTGGCTCGTGCTTAACCTTATTTAGATCCTCCTTAAGGACTCTTATCTGCTCATCTCTTTTGTACAACTCATCTTTCATTTTTCCTACATTTTCTTCTAAAGTGAGTTGTGTGTGATCAACTTTCTTTTTACTAGTTCCTAGTTTCAATTTTAGATTTTCAGATCTAAGCTCTAGGATAGTGGTGTCAAGTTCATGAACCTAGTTCTTTAACTCAGCATTTTTACTTTCACTTTCACTAGCCCTAAGTTCCAGATTTTTGCACTTAGCTTTCAAAATTACACACTCCTTAGACATCTATTCCTTTTTATTATTTAGATCCTCAGATTCATCAATGAAATCCTGGAGTAACTCAGATAGCCTTTCTTTAGACAAAATTTAATCTTGTCTTTGAGATGAATTATACTTACCTCAGATTCCTCATCGGATTCTCCAATTGCCATATGTGCTTGTTCATCTCCATCTTCACCCTCTGAGTCCTCATCGGTGCTTTCTCCCTAGGCAGCAACCATAGCCTTTGTTGATCCTTTGTTCTTCTTGGGTTGAACCTGTTCCTTCTTCCTATTCATTCATTCAGCTCTTTCCTTCTTCCATTCAATTTCCCGTTAAGGGCAGTTTTTGATGTGGTGATCAGTATTCCCATACTTGTAACACCCCTCATTGGTTTGTTTTACTGGAACCCTTGTTTTGCTGTAGCTTCCACTTCTTAAAGGACCCTTTCCTATCATTAGGTACTTCTTGAAGTCCTTTGTGATCATAGTCATTTCATCCTCCTCTATATCAGCACCTTCAGTGATTCTGAATGCCAGACTCCTTTCCTTATTTGGGTGCATCCATCTTCATGGTTTGCCTTCTAAGTTCATTGGTAGTGAGATTTCCAATTAGCTCATCCAACTTAAGAGCGGAAATGTTCTTTGATTCCTGAATAGTAGTGATTTTGCTTTCCCAAGCAACAGGAAAAACCCTTGTCAGAATTTTCTCAACCTTCTCTTCTTCAAGAATAACCATTCTAAGAGACTAAAGTTCATTTGTCAGTGTGGTAAACCTTGCATACATCTCCTGGATGGTTTCCCCTTCCTTCATGGTGAAATTCTCATATCGAGAATACAACAATGTTTTTCTAGACCTCTTCACTTGAGGTGTTCCTTCATGAGCCACTTCCAAAGTGTCCCAGATTTCCTTAGTAGTGGTACATCTTTGAATTCTACTACACTCATTTGGACCAAGTCCACACACAAGCCATTTCTTGGCCTTAGCATTATTTTCCCATTTCCTCAAGTCCTTAGCATTGTAGTCAGCTCTTGTTTTTGGCACATCAACTCCTTCAGCATTCTCCTTCATGGTAGCCAGGGGACCATCAGTGACAATGTCCCATAGCTAATAGTCTTCTTCGATGATGTGATCTCTCATCCTATTTTTCCACCAAGAGTAGTAGTGGCTATTAAAGAGTGGAGGCCTATAAGTGGATTGCCCTTCCTAGTTTCTAGGTGGTGCGCTCAACTTGATCTATTCCTAGGGAGTTAGCCTCTTCAAGTATAACCTGATCTAATACCAATTGATGTTTTAGACTTCAATACCACACAAGAGGTGGGGTGATTTGTGTGGTGACTAATTTTTCGCTTAAACAGTTTATGGAAGGACCTGGTTCTTCTATGTGTTCCAACTACTACTGTTGCGGAATAATAAGTACAGAAATTAAATAACACAAAGATTTTACGTGGAAAACACCGGGCTCAAAAGGTGAAAAAACCACGACCTACTACTCAGTAGGATTTTCCCCAACACTTCACTAAATTAGAGCAAAAACAATATTTACAAAACTCTTTGTAAACCTAAGGATTACCTCTAATCCCGTTGTAGCACACAACCTCTAACTATTGCGACAACTTCAAGTTAACTCTAACTTGAATACTTTGAGTACCTATTACAATTGCCTCTAGATAAAGCTGAAAGGTACAATATAAAACACCTACTACAATTGAAATAGAAATAAAGAAAGACACATAAAACTCTTTACGGAGCTGGTTCTTCAATTTGGTTTATGTATCTTCAAGTTTGCACACTTGAATCACACACAAACTGGTTGCAAAAAGCCTTTCTATTTTGCTCTCAATTCATATTTAACTTCTACATTTTTGTGCAACACTTGTAATTTGAGAACATCCTGCAATTTATAGAGTTAGTAGATGAAGAAATAACTAGAGTTCTGATGCAACTCTTCCTTGGTGGAAGAGTTCTAGTTGATTTTAACCTCTAACTCCTTCCCTATCTTGGATAGTGTTCTCTTTGATTAAGAAGTCCTTCTCCTTATCAATTATGCAACCTTTTCGATCAAGAGATATTAAATACACCAAGTTAAGCTTATCTCCTTCACGTGCAACCCACATGCTCAAATCTGCCAGTTTTTGTGCACTTGAGGGATGGACCTGGTTCATGTCTGAGTTCCTTTGTCAATATTCAAAACATAACCTTTACATGGCCAACAATTGCCTTGACCACAACTCCAATTCTAGTTCTACCTTTAGCTTCTGGTTCTTACACAGTGTATTGTGATGCTTCTCGGATCGGTATTATGTGTGTCTTGATATAGGGCGATAGAGTAATTGCTTATGCTTCGAGTCAGTTGAAGCCTCATAAGAAGAACTACATTGTTCATGATTTGGAGTTGGTTACCATTGTTTATGCATTGAAGATTTGGAGGCACTATCTCTGTGGTGTGTCTTGTGAGGCATTTACAGATCATCAGCATCTCTAGAACTTGTTCAAATAGAAGGATCTAAATTTGAGGCAACAAAGATGGTTGGAGCTGCTAAAGGTCTATGATATTATTATTTTTATCACTCCGGGAAGGCCAATGTGGTGGTCGATGCCTTGCGAAGAAAGGCAGTAAGTATGGGTAGCCTTGCATTTATTCCTTTTGGTGAGATATGACTTGCGGTTGATATTCAGGCCTTGTCCAACAAGTTCATAAGATTATATGTTTCGGAGCCTAGTCGCGTTCTAGCTTGTGTTGTTTCTCGGTTTTCCTTATTTGATCGCATCAGAGAGCGTCAGTATGATGACCCAATTTGCTTGTCCTTAAGGACACGGTTCAACACGGTGATGCCAATGATGTTACTATTGGGGATGATGAGGTGTTGAGGATGCAGGGTCAGATTTGTGTGCCTAATATAGATATGCTACGTGAGTTAATTCTTGAAGAGGCCCACAGTTCGTAGTATTCCATTCATCCGGGTGCCGCAAAAATGTACCAGGACTTCAAATAGCATCATTTGTGGAGGAGAATTAAGAAGGATATAGTAGGGTTTGTATCTTGGTGCCTAAACTGTTAGCAGGTGAAATTTGAGCATCAGAGACCGGGCGGATTGCCTCAGAGGCTTGAGATTCCGAAATGGAAATGGGAGCATATCACCATGGATTTTGTAGTTGGACTCTCACGGGCTTCGAGGAAGTTCGATGCTATTTGGGTTTATGGATCGGCTGACCAAGTCCGCGCACTTTATTTCAATTGGGACTTCTTATTCTTTAGAGGGTTTGGCTGGGATTTACATCCTTGAGATTGTTCGCCTCCACGGTGTGCTGGTGTCCATCATTACATGTCGGGGCACAGAGTTTACATTGCAGTTTTGGAGGGATGTGCAGCGAGAGTTGGGCACCCAGGTTGAGTTGAATAAAACATTTCACTCCCAGATGGACAGACAATCCAAGCGCACTATTCAAATATTGGAGGATATGCTATGCGCTTGGGTTATAGATTTCGAGGGTTCTTGTGATCAATTTGTGCCGCTCGCGGAGTTTTCCTACAACAACAACTACCAATTGAGCATTTAGATGCCTCCGTATGAGGCTTTATATGGGAAACAGTGGATTGGTTTGAGCCAGGTGAGGCTAGGGTATTGGGTACTCACTTGGTTGAGGATTCATTGGACAAGGTTAAATTAATTTAGGACCGGCTTTGCACGACGCAGTCTAGATAGAAGAGTTACGTAGATCGGAAGGTTCATAATGTTTCTTACATGGTTGGGGAGAAGGTACTGCTCAAGGTGAGGTTCGGGAAGAAGGGTAAGTTTAGCCCACAGTATATTGGGCCATTTGAGGTGCTTCATAGGATTGGAGAGGTGGGTTACAAGCTTTCCTTACCACCTAGTATGTCGGGTGTTCATCCGGTATTTCATGTTTCTATGCTTCTGAATTATGTCGATGATCCGTCTCATGTTTTAGATTTCATCACGGTTCATTTGGATGGTGATTTGACTTATAATGTAGAATCGGTGGCCATTCTAGGTCGGCAGATTCAAAAGTTGAGGTCAAAGGATATAACTTTAATGAAGGTGGAGTGGAGAGGCCATCCAGTTGAGGAGGCTACATAGGAGACCGAGCGGAAGATGTGGAGTAGATATCCACGCCTATTTGAGACTCCATGTATGTTTCTACAACCATTCAAGGATGAACGTTTGTTTAAGAGGGGGAGAATGCAATAACCCAGCCAGTCGTTTTGAGAGTTGTAGCCCTGTTACCCCATTTTCTGCTCATTCCCTGCTTAATTATTGTTATGTGACTTCTGGGGTTCTTTGGTTCGGGTTCAGAGAGGTTTCAAAATGAATTAAGACACTTAATCTCATGGTTGGAAGCTTAAGTTGAAAAGGTTAACCGAATGTTGACTTGTGTGTAAACGAGTCCGAAATGGAGTTTTAATGGTTTCTTTAGTTTTGTTGGTTGATTTCAGACTTAGGAGTTTGTACGGATTTTGATTTGGTCCGTAGTTGAATTAGGCTTGAAATGGCAAAAATTGGAAATTTAGAAGTTTAACCGAGAGTGGACTTTGTGGTTACTGGGTTCAGATTGGGGTTCTGGGAGCTGAGTAGGTCCATTGTGTCATTTATGACTTGTATGCATAATCTGGGGTCAATTAGACATGATTTGATAGGTTTCAACATCGAATGTAGAAGTAGAACCTCAAATGTTCATTAGGCTTGAATTGACGCGCGATTCGTAGCTTTAGCATTATTTGATGTGATTTAAAAGTTCGACTAAGTTTGTATCGTGATTTAGGACATTTTGGAATAATTGGATGAGGTTCCGGGGGCCTCAGGTGGAGTTTATATGGTTAACAGATCAAATTTGAAGTTTGAAGGATTGCTAAAGCTGGGAGTTGCTAATGCAATCGCACCTGCGGAACATAGATCGTAGGTGCGAGCTATGATGTGCAAATGCGGCCAGGAGTGAGGAAGGTTGTAGTCGCAGGTGTGAAAGTTTGTCCGCACCTGCGTGGTCGCATATGCAGAGAGGTTAAGCGCAAAAGCGGAGGGTCAACGCATATGCGGGAAGGTGGTCGCACCTGCGGTTGCGTAGAAGCAAAGTATTTTCCGCAGGTGCAAGGTCTTGGTTCTAGTGGTTCATCTTAGAAGCGAAAGGATTGTCGCTTCTGCTACACCACAAATGCAGTTAAGTTGTCACAGGTGCGGAAAGCCTGGGCAGAATATTAAAAATGAGGGTTCCGTGGTTTTCATCATTTTGAACATTCCAAGCTCGGGATAGGGCGATTTTTGAGAGGATTTTTGAGGGGTTTCTTGAGGTATGTCACTTGTGCTTAAATTTATTCAATAATTATGCTTCCCTATTGAATTTCCCACTTAGATTTTGTGGTTTTGAGGCGTAACATTGGGAGTTTAAGGCTAAGGATTTGGAGAGATTAAATTGGGGATTAGGTGTCGATTTGGTATCGAATTTTGGTAAATTTTGAATGGTTGGACTCGTGGTTGAACTGACTTTTGGATTTTGTGACTTTTATAGTATTTTGAGATGAGGGCCCCGGATGGCTGACTTTTGAGTTCACTTTTTGACTTTTGATTAAGAACATAGCATTTTCTTATGAAATTGATTCCTTTAGCTCGTATTGACTGTATCAAACTGTTGTGTTTGAGACATTTGGAGGATATTTCGCGAGGCAAGGGCTTGTCGGAGTGGGGATTTGCATAGGTGTAGGTAAGTAACACTTTTAAACTTGATTCTGAGGGTATGGAACCCCAAATTTTGTGCTATGATATTGGTGTTGAGGCGACGCATGTGCTAGGTGACAGGCATGTAGGCGTGCACCATAAGAATTGTGACTTGGTCCATTCCATCGGACTGAATAATTGATAAATCTTACTGTTACTGTATTCTTCACCATGTATTAAAACTATTCAGCTGTCAGTCATGCTAGAAACCCTGCATAGGCTATGTGTTGGTATTATTGATATCCAGTGGTCGTTCCTTGTTATTGAACTATTGCTTAACCTAACAATTTGTTCCCATTCACCATTATTACTTGCATAATATGTCTCAAACTCTGTTGTCTTTACTTGATACATCATATCATCATTTTTTTGGGACTGATTATCATGATTCTATTGAGCCCGAGAGACTTGAGAGATTATCGACTAAGTGAGGCTGAGGGCCTATTATGAGTAGTATTCATGGGATTGGGTTGTACGCCGCAACAGGTTTATTGATTCATGCCAGGATTTGGCTTATTATAGCGCTTTGACTGGATCGGCCCCTCCAGAACCTGCATATCCACAATATGCGCAATGATAGCAGTTATTTACACTAGGGCTGGATCTACCATGGTTATTTGAATTTGGGGTTGGATCTGCTCGGGTTTATTTCCATTCGGACTGGATCTGCCCTGGGCTGGATTTGCCCTGTTATGGATTAAGTTTTGTTGTAAAATCTGGAAGCATGTCTAAATTCATGTACCTTTACTTGTACACTATGAATTTATGAGATATCAGTGTCTTATTTTCTGTAACTTTCAGTACTGTTATATGTTGAAAGTGGACTGTAATAATTAGACTCGTCACTACTTTCACTCTAAAGGTTAGATTTGTTACTTATTGTGTTGGTTGTAATCATGCTAAACCCTGCACCTCGTGTGCAGATCCAGGTGTTTCTGATCACGGAAGTTGCTAATTTGCAGAGTCCAGACCTTCCAAGATCATCGAGGTAGTTGCTTGGCGTCCGCAAACCCTGACTATCCTCCCTTATCTTTCAGTTTATTTTTCAATTTTACTTTCTAGATAGTGTACCGGACTATGTTTTATGTAGATGCTCATGTACTTAGTGCCACCCCAGTTTTGGGAAGAATTTATGTATTGAGTTATGATTTTCTATCCTATGTTTAAGAGATTTTTCCTTTATTTAAACTGTTTTAGAATCTTTCAAAGATTAAAAGTGTTGGAAATAACTGAGTAGTCGGCTTGTCTAGTACTATGAAGGCGCCATCATGATGGGTTGGTTTTGGATCGTGACAACTAATCCCTCAATCCAAAGCTAAGAAAGATACTTACCTCAAACAAGGCAAATCAACACTCCAAAAATACTTTCACTCGCAAGTCAGCCTCCAACGGCTCGAATCTAGGTAAAAACAACTCAATAATGTCAAACAAAGCTACATGAATCAATTCCAAACAACTCCAATCAATAAAGCTATCGGATTCCCGCAGTTTTGCTGGTTGCTAGAGAGAAAAGCGAGAAAGAGAGCTCAAATGGGGGTTTATGGCTGTGACTTAGAGAAAATGAGGAGATAGCTAGGGTTTTTCCTTAAAAATCTGGTGGGGGTCTCTTGTGTAGTGTGTGTAGTAACTTTATGTAGTGGTATATGTAAAAAAGTGTGTGTATACAATTTAAACTAAAAAATAAATGTAAAATATAAAGCAAAAATAAGTGGTCAAAAATAAAAAGATATCATGTCATATCATATCACATCAAGTGTTTGTCACATCATGATGTCTAGTCACATCACGTGTGTTGTCACGTTAGATATTGATGAGACATTGGGTCTGACAGTATTTGATCCATATTTTGAGATAAATTCTATTGGCTTCCTTGTAATAAACGGAATGTGCTATAAAATAAAATATAATTATTTAATTAGAAAATTTTGTATTACTTATTTTAAAATATAACTACTAAAATTGTGTTGTAATAATTATTATTTTATTTGTGAAAAAATAATAAATTGATAGAATATATCAATGTTTGAAAAATAGGACGATTATCCTTATATTATTTGAAATTTATAAAAACGCACAAAAATGGTAATATTTAACCAAATGCAATAAAATGATTAAAATTCCTATATTTTGTGAAAATAGGAGTAATTATCAATAAATTTCATTAAAGTCAAATAATGTGTAAAAAATACATTTTTATTATTTTTGACTAGGAAGCATGCAAAAGTTAATTTTAAATACGGAGGGTCTAAATTGAATATCAACACCACCGGCTTCTCATAAGCCATATTCCCACCCAACTACACTGTGCTGAAGTCAAAAACATGTGAATAATCTTCGTGATACTTCTGATGCATAGAAACAGAAAACATCGAATGAACTCCCGACATACTTGGAGGCAAAGCAACTTTGTAAGTCACCTCGCCAACTCTCTCCAGCACCTCAAATGGACCAATATACCGAGGGCCCAACACGCCCTTCTTTCCAAACTGCATCATTCCCTTCATAGGCAAAACTCTAAGAATAACTTTCTTATATGCGTAAATCTTCTTCCTAGATTGAGTCGTGCAAAGCCTCTCTTGAATCACCTTCACCTTCTCCAACGCATCATGAATCAAGTGTGTGCCCAACAACTTAACCTCCCAATTCTTAAACCAACCGACCGGAGAACACCACTACCTCCCATATAATACCTCATAAGGATCCATCTCGATATTATACTAGTAGTTGTTGTTATAGGCAAACTTCGCTAAAGTAGATATTGATCCCATATGACTCCAAAGTCAATAATGCAAGACCTAAACATATCCTCCAAGATCTGAATGGTCCGCTCATACTGCCTGTCCGTCAGAGGATGAAATGTCGTACTTAACTCAACCTACGTGCCCAACTCACGTTGAACAGCCCTCCAAAAATATGGGGTAAGCTGATTGCCTCGATCCTAAATGATAGAAAATGTACACCATGCAAGCAGACAATATCTTGAATATAGATCTTAGCCAACTACTCTGAAGCATAGGAAGTAATAACCAGAATGAAATGCCCAACTTGGCCAGTTGATCCATAATGACCCAAACAACATCAAACTTCCTCAAGGTCCATGGCATATTACATAAAGTCCATAGTAATATCCTCTTACTTTCACTCCAGTATATCAATCTTCTGAAGCAAACCACTCAATCTCTGATGATCATACTTGACTTGTAAACAATTCAAACGCATTGCAACAAGCCCAACAATGTCCTTCTTTATCCTTCTCCGCTAGTAGGGCTTCTACAAATCACGATACATTTTCTTAGCACCAAGATGAATAGAATACCATTAACTATGAGCCTTCTTAAGAGTTAACTCTCTCAAGCTATTGACTTTGGGAACACAAACTCGACTCTAATGTCGCAATAAACCATCATCACCAATAGTCACCTCCTTAGCACTATCGTGCTGCACCAAGAGAGATAGTTTCAAATATCTTAGGTCTAATATAAAGAGTAACAGGGAGATTGACGAGGATGGCACACACCGTATAGAGGCGAGGTGGTTGAAATGGAGGCTTGCTTATAGTGTTTTGTGTGATAGGAATGTGTCACCTAGACTTAAGGGCAAGTTCTACAAAGCAGTATTAGATTTGCCATGTTGTATAGATCCGAGTGTTGGCCAGTCAAGTTATCCCATGCGCAAAAGATGAAAGTAGCAGAAATGAGTATGTTGCGATGAATGTGTGGACATACCAGAAAAGACAAGATTAGGAATAAATATATTAGGGACAAAATGGGTGTGTCTGTTGTGGAAGAGAAGTTGAGGGAATCGAGGCTAAGATGGTTTGGTCATGCGAAGAAGAGAGGCACTAATGCGTTGGTTAGGAGGTGCGGGAGGTTACCTGTGGCGAGTCAGAGGAGGGGTATAGGTAGGCCTACAAAGAACTAGGGTGAGGTGATCAGGCTGGAGATGGCTCTGCTCCAACTTTTCGAGGACATGACCCTCGATAGAAAGGTGTGGAGGTCAAAAATTAGGGTGGTAGGTAGATAGATAGTCTAGAGTTTTACCTTGTCCTACTACTAGTAGTAGTAGTACTACTAGTTGGGTACCTTCCTATTCATAATCCCTTGTTTCTATACGGTATATTAGTATAGCAGTAGGATTGGTATTATTCTTGTAGTTTCATATCCCTGAATCTTTATCATTATTTGTTGTATTATTTACTGACATTGTCTTAATACATTGTTGTTGCTATTGCTTCTCTATTGCTCCACTTTTTTTACGTTCTTAAGCTGAGGGTTCTTCAAAAATAGCCTCTCTACCTTCATAGGCAGGGTAAGGTCTGTGTACACACTACCTCTCCAGACCCACTTGTGGGATTCCACTAGGTTGTTGTTGTTGTTGTTGTATGACAGGGATAAAAATCACAGCAGAATCGTTAAAAAGAAAACCTGAAGTTGTTTGATACAAAATAGAAGACATTAAGGTCACATGGAAACTTGATCAAATACTGATGAAAACATTATAGCTAATCACAAGTCAACAACAGGTCATGGTGAACCAAAATATATAATTATAGACTAGTAACAAGCATTATAAATGAAACAATTAACAAGGACAGTAGTATGTCCATGGTCTTTGAATGAAACAATCAAAGAGAGATGGTGGAGGCACACTGACTTTTTCTAGGGCAGCAGAACAAATAAGAATTTTTACTTAGCAGTATAAACCAATGTTTCAAGCTTTTTGCCATGAACGAACTCAGAAACAAAGAAAAATAGAGATCAACCAGAAAAGAAACCTAGATTCTTAGTTTGTATGAATTTTTAAGCTATTATTGAGTCCAGTAGGTCTGGTTGGTCATTCTCAGGTGTGAGCAATCAAGGATCTATTTATAGTGCCATTAATGGCTTAAGTTTTAGCAAGATTCATGAATAGGTAGTGGAGAGTGACGACTACAGATAATGCAAGCATATGAGAGTAAAAATCAGAGAAACAGAAGGAAATCGGTGAGAGTTTTTTTACTTGAAATAAGAGTTGTTGACCGTTGAAGGCAAAACCCATCGGTTAAAGCTCCAGTGTCCAAAGGTCATTACATTTGACCGCTGGACCTCAGATAATCATAACGAGGCTTCGAGATATGCTCATGCATGCTCCGATTCGACCGAGCAAAAGAAAAATTTGGAGACCTGAAGTTTCACCTTTGAGTCTAGGGTTTCAGATTCTGTATTTTTTAATAAAATTAGTGAAATGAAAAGTGAATCACATACCTCATATCCTAGGGACAGAGTGAATGATTCCATGAGTTTGGATTTGAGAGAACGAAGATGAAATGGTATCTCAAGGCTTAGGTCAAAGTCTGGTACTTCAGATTTGAAGAACAAAACGGAAAGGTCGGTGGGATTCTCGGATAGTGAAGTAGGAGATGATGATTTGGTGAGAGATTTCATGACCTTGCATGAATTTATGAAAGGTCTGTTGATTGACATTCAAGAGAGATTGAGAGAAAAAAGAGGAAAAGAGGAAAGGGAGGCGGTTGAAGGAGTTTGCGGATGAATTAGGGTTAGAATATTAGCGAGTGTCTCTAAGGGTTAAAGTTTGGAGATAAAATCTGGGCCGTTTATTATTTAGATCAACAACCCTGATAATTCAAGGACTAAATAATAAAACTGATGAATTATGGTGGTCGTTGGATCTTCCAATTTTGACGGTTGAGATTAAATGAAATAAGGTATTAAAATTAAATGAAAATTAGAGATAAACGGGGGTCGTTAATCTATAGGATGGATGGTTGGGATTTGTTGTGCTTCTTCTTTGAGTAAAAAACACGGGTAATGTGGTGTGCTTCGATTGGTTCAAATAGGTTGGGGTGGACTGGGTCATATCCGGATTTGGCCCTGGTATTTGGGCTATAATTATTTTAAAGATATCCATTGTGTGATTAATTAAGGAATTACAATTGTAGCCTTTTAGTTTTTAACCTTTTTTAAAATTAATTTAATTAAGCTTAAATAATTTTCAATAAAATGTGGTAAAATCGTAAGTATCAAATATACTAACAATTATTGTAATTAATTATTTATGAAATACTTTTCTTTCTAAATCATGACACTAATTTCAAATGATTAACATAGCGGCCAATTTAACTAAAATTGAGAAATAATTTGTTAAATTAATTATAGAGCATATATGGTGTGTGTAAAAGATTGTTTTAATTATATTGAAATAGTAAGTAAATTCGTAATTACATAATACTAATACTTGGTGATTAATTTCAAAATTAATACTTAATTAATTTGTAAGATACGTATTTTTAGATAGAAAATACTTCCAAAATATTTATTGTAAATTATTAAGTATAAGTAAATTAATTTTAAAAATGATGGTCAAAATTGGCCGTCAACAGCTACCCCTCTTTGACCGGAGACGATAAAAGAGTTTTTGGGAAAAAAAATGAAACAAAGCCAATTTTGTCCCGACTTTAGGTATACATTGCATGAATGACACGAAGATTATGAACTTTGGGATTGGGAGTAAAGGAAGATTCTGGGAGGATTTTTGTGAAGTTGTGGCCAAATTCTGGCTTTGAATTTCTTACATACCTCGGGCTTGACGAGGATCGGGCCTCATGTAGTTCTGGAATGAAGACTTTGAGGAAGCGATGCTCGGAGGAATTGACTTGAAAGATTTGAAAATTTTGGAGTTCCACTGGTCGTTTCATAATTGAGCTTGGATCCTTGGCCCGTTAATGAGTTTGTTGTCCCTCATAGCAATGTAGTTTGGTCTGCTGTTAGAAGGAGTTCCACATTGCGATATTTATTCCAATAAAATGAAATACACACATACCTATGTAATGCAGAATATGCTATGATGATGTAAATGATGCAGGAATGATGATTTCTGGCTGTCGGTGAGCCGTTATTTGGGGTCGAGATGATGGAATACTTTAACTTGACTTGATTTGTTAGTCGGGATGTGTACCATTCATAAGATGTCGGAGCATTGAAAAAGAGTCTCTGCTTGTTGGGAGAGCTTGACTTGTAGAGTGGGTCTTTGCTTGTTAGGAGAGCTTTGAACTGAATAGTGCCTCCACTTATTGGGAGAACTTGATTTTTAAAGTGCGTATCCGCTTGTTCGGAGAGTAATGCACCAAAAAATGTAAACTAATCTCGTAAAGGGAGTAATTGACTTAACCATGCCTGAATGTTGCATGAGGAAAACGTAAAAATGTTCAAGATAATAACAAAGGAGAAGAAAAGCATGCCCAAGATATACTCTTGACTGCAAAGCTAAGTTGCGGCCATCGATTGGAAGAATGTCAATAACGAGATTTGCAACGGTCTAATCTGGCCTCCATTGTGACTGAGCGGCAGTGCGGGTTATTCCATTGACAAAGTGAATAATTTTCTATATACGGGGCTTTGATTGACGAAATCAAAGTTTGATTTTGCACAGGGTGCTCTGATCGACCAAGCTGGCGATTTGCTATATACAGAACTTCAATTGGTGAAGCCAGTCGCTCATTTTGTATGAGGTGCTCCGATTGGTCGAGAAAGCGGTTTGCTATATACAGGGTTTCAATCAGCGAAGCCAATGGTTTGTTTTGTACAAGGTGCTCCGATTGTTTGAGCAGGCGATTTTCTATTTCTGTATCAGTGGTCTGACTTCGAGATACCTGCAAAGTTTTACGAATTAGTTGCGATTATGCCAGAAGATTTAAATAAAGGAATAGGGATGATAATCCTGGAAAGCGGCAGCTCCGTCATTTGCCCAAGTGTGATATTAACTTTTCCTTACATCATGTTGACCCTACACTCAAAGAAAATTTCTTAGTGGAAGTGGGGGAGTTGGTTTATTGACCATAGTGTTGGTTCTACCCCAGCCCTTGATATGGTTGTGCCATGAGGTTCGGTTGGTGGAACAAATTACTGTATTTTTAGAAAACAATTTTTCAAAATTTTGATTTTAAGACAAATGTCGTCGTTCTAGATTATGACATGCTACGAAAGGTTCTCCAAACATGAGCATCACTTCTTGAAACTCTATCCTGTTGATTTTTAATCCTTCGTGATGCTTTGACAACGCAATTGCTTTCCATTACCACCATGTCCTAATTCGAACTAATGCACTACAAAGGTTTTTTTAAGGTTATGACCGAACCTTTCAGGTTGCCTATGTATCCAAAATGGAATCAGGTCTGAACGTAGTTCGTGGATTATGATAAAAACATGATGAAGATGACCGAGCCTGGCTCAGGCAGGCTACGTTTCCAAATGGAATTAGGTCAAGATGTAGTTCAATTACAATTGATGCAAAATGATGAGATTAAGAAAGAAATAGTCGAGTCTGACTCAATATGCCTATGTATCCAAATGGAATCAGGCCAGAACGTAGTTCAATTACAAAAGACGACTAAATCTGATAAGGAATGCTTACGTATTCCTTCTTGAGAAAATCAAGCTGGGATAGAAACCAAACCCTACGTAGGCTGCCTACATATCCCTCCGGGGGAATCAGTTGAACGTAATTCTGTTATAGTAAAACCTAACTGTATTTTCTTCAAACATAGTATCTCTTGGTTGCATCTGAGTTGATGGGCTTTGTGTTGATTCTTTCATCCATTTCTTCCAAGATTAGAGCTACTCTCGACAACACTCGGTAAACTACGTATGGACATTGCCAATTTAGTGCAAAATTACCTTTGGCTTCTTCCTAGTGAGAAAAGATTTTCTTCAGAACCAATTGCCCTAGTGTGAACTAGTGAGGCTTCACCCTTTTGTTAAATGCACTGGACATCCTGTTCTGATATAGTCGGCCATGGCATTCTGCATCCATTCTCTTCTTGTCGATGAGCACGAGTTTCTACTGTCTAACCCACATCCACTTTGCATCGTCCAACTTGGCCTCCTAAATGAATCTTAAAGATGGTATCTTAACTTGTACGGGTATCAAAGTTTCGGTTACATATACTAACGTGTATGGCGTTTACCCAATGGATGTTGTCATGGTGGTCCGATAACCCAGTAAGGTGAATGATAGTTTCTCATGCTATTGCCTCTGATTGTCAACTATCTTTCGCAATATTCTCTTAATATACTTGTTGTCTACCTCAATTGCCCCATTCATTTATGGTTTGTAGGCTGTGGAGTTGCGGTGGATGATTCGGAACTTCTCGCAGATTTGTCTCATGAGGTCGCTAGTGAGGTTAGCGGCATTGTCAACGATGATTGGCTTGAGTATCCCAAATCAGCAGAAGATGTTGTTTCAAATGAAATTTGCCATTGCCTTCTTTGTGACGGCCTTGCAGGTAGATGCTTTAACCCATTTAGTGAAGTAGTCGATGTCTACCAAGATGAACCGGTGTTGTTTTGATGTAGCAGGATCCATAGGTCCAATCACGCCATGCCCCAAACTTGGGGAGAGCGACCGACGCTCAACTGAGTGAACCCGGTCAAGCAATCCTATTGAATACTTTCTACCAAACTCACCCATGATTTAAAGAGAATACATAACTTTGTTAATTAACCATACTTTTCGTGGTTTGAAGGGGAACAAGTGATTTAAACACAACATAACTTGTTTGACTTTTTCAGTACCCATATACAACCCACACTATGTCTACAGAGCCTCTAATAAATAGAAAGAGTGTAAGTAGTGCCGACAACAAGGCCCCAGCTATACCTCAAAGACAATACACAAGGAACAAAAAGTACATGACCCAAAAATGAAGTGGGGCTCACCAAATCAACTGGTAGGAGAGTGTACTACTAGCACTGATTAATGCCACCTGGTTTTTAACCACCTGCATCCATTAAAGATGCAGCGCCCCCGACAAAAGGGACGGTTGTATAGTCGAATGGTACCAGTACTAAACACCCTCTCGAAAGAACGAAAAATAATGCAAGTAAGGATAATCATATTATCAGTTAATGCCCCAACAATTACCACATATCAAATTAGGAAAAAGATAAGTTGGGAAATATTTAGTACTGATATACCACTATTTACCATTTCAATTACAATTCCCAACACAATCACCACCATGTGTGCGGCATGGCATCTGATCACGACCCGATCGGCTAGGCCATCTCATGTAAGACATCAACCACAAACACAATTTCAATTATAATTTCCAATACAGTTACCACCGTGTGTGCGACATGGCATCCGATCACGATCCAATCGGACAAGCTGTCTTATGCGAGACATCAACGACAATCAGGATCACAATTTTGATTTAAACTACAATTTTTAGTACAATCACCACCATGTGTGTGGAATGGCGTCCGATCACGACCCGATCGACTAGGCTGTCTCATCAGTGACATCATCCTTTTCTATCAATCATCACATTTCGTACTTCTTGTATATCTCTTTTTTTATTGGCACTAGTGGTCACAATTGTATTATGTCTCTTGGCACGTTGGTCGTGTTTCATATTTCATATTTTATGTTTTGTGTTTCATGTTTCGTACTTCATGAACACCTTTTAACTTTCAACTATCATCATGGACTTTCCAACAATAAGGCATTTCTATTCAAGACAATTAAGCATACATATGAGCAAATAGTATTCTTAGGCACATTAAGATTCTTACACAATTGTCATTGGATTTCATTTGAAACACAACCTGAAGTCAAGGAATTTAGATATGCAACCCATACTTTGAACACATTCTCAAATAGTAGTACAACATAACAAGAGCATTTGCATTATATATTGAACATGGATGTTTTTTGACACAAGCTTATTTAGAATAATCGATTCACAGTGAGCAACTCGAGACATACATGGATATTGTGGGGTTCAATTCTAAGAGAAGAGTTTAGGAAATATATCTCACTTGAGATTCCTTAAACTCTAAAATGTTCCGGAAATCTTAGCAACTTCGATCTATTTTAGAAATATAACAAATTTAACCAAAAATTAGGAAGATGATTATGGTTCTACCTCATTTGAGTGTTTTATCAACCACTAGGTGTACATTATGGTTTCAAGGTCCTTTTATTGAGGATTCCATCATCCCACAACTCATTCTTTACCATTTTAGCTCTTTCTACACCCCTTGATAACACATGCATGCAAAATAAATAACTCCCATACCCAAAAATTATCTTACTAATTACCCATTTCTAGTTAAATTTTGAAATTAAGGGTTAGGGTATGGAATCTTACCTTTTGGTTGAGGACCTTGTGAGTTACTCTAGAGAAATCTTCAACATTTGAGCAAAGATTGATGAACATTGGCTTAGAATTCCTCTTCTCACTCTAGACCACCCTGCTCTCTCTCTAAAATGTAAGTTTTAACCTTCTAAAATGACCCCTAAGAGTGTTTTCCGAGAAGGGGTTCGGGTTATAAAACCCCCAAAATGAAGCTCCGAAACAGAATCTATGGTCGCATATGCGACCACATAATGCATTTGTGGTCCGCAAAATGGTCATCCGAAACTATGCACCTCTGCCTAGGTATATGGCCGTTCTGCGGTCAGCATATCAATTCTGGGGTCGCACAATGGACCGCAAAATCTCTTCCTGAAATTTCTCATGTCAAATCTACGATTGACTCTTCGGTACGCAAAACAATTCTACGGCCGCAAAATGGACCACATAATGGTCCTTAAATTTGCCCAAGTTTTCTGCTTCACTCTGCGGCCATTCTGCAGCTCACATAGTGATTTTGTGGCCGCATAGTAGGCCACGGAAATGCCTTTTTCTGCTAATGTTTTCCTTTAACTCCCTAGTGCATTGTTCGGCCCAAAATGTTTGTACTGCGAATCACCAAACATATTAGCCTACCTCGGCACCGAGGAACCTTGGGTTATAGGTAAAATTTTATGGGGCCTTACACGGTGGAACCCGAATGAAATCCTCGTGAATCTAGCACTAGTGACACTTTTGTACGGAGCGGATACTTTCACTTTCCATAGTCATCCAAAAGTATTCGTCTCTCGCGATCTTCTTTGGTAATGTAAAATCGTTCATGTGGGGACTACACATTCCTGCATATATTTCTTCTAATAATCTAGTCACCTTGATGGCATCTACACATCTCAACAAACCCATGTTTGGGGTCCTCTTGTACAGGACTTCCCTGTGAAGAAAAAAGTGATTCGCTAGTCTCATAAAAGCTCGCTTCTTACTATTAGTTGCATTCTCCGGGTACTCTATGATTTCAAGGAATCTCCTGACGTTGTGGTACCACAGTTTACAATCTGGCTCTTCATCTACATGGAAGAAATAGCATGTTGATCCATGATCCCTACCTCGATAGGGTCAATGTAGTTATTAACTGGATGCTGAATCATGGACGATAGAGTTGCAAAGGTGTCGGCAAACCGTTTTGAATCCTAGGAACGTGCTTGAACTCAATCTTCATGAACTTCTTGCATAACACTTTTACATAGTGCAGGTATGGAAGGATCTTGAAATTTTTGGTAGACCACTCCCCTTGGACTTAGTGTCTTAATAGATCGAAGTCCCCTATAACCAAAAGTTCTTTGACGTTCATGTCGACTGCCATTCTGATTCCAAGGATGCATGCTTCGTATTCAGCCATATTATTGGTACAAGGGAATCTTATCTTTGATGATATTGGATAGTGTTGTCCGAACTCTGAAATTAGGACGACCCCAATTTGGGCTCCTTTAAAGTTTGTTGCTCCATCAAAAAACATTCTCCATCCAGGGTATGATTCTACAATATTTTCTCTGTTGAATAATACCTCTTCGTCGGGAAAATATGTAATACACGGCTCGTAATCCTCGGCCACTGGATTTCTTGCAAGGTGATCGCCTAAATCTTACCCCTTGATAGCCTTTTGAGTTACGTACACAATGTCAAATTCACTGAGGAGAGTTTGTCATTTAGCTAGCATTTTGATAGGCATCAGCTTCTAAAAGATGTACTTGAGTGGGTCGAGCCGAGATATCAGATGTGTAGTGTATGTTGACATTTAATGCTTTAGTTTGTTGGCGATCCAAGTCAGAGCACAACAAGTGCATTCTATCAAAGTGTATTTGGCCTTGCATGGTATGAACTTCTTAATTAAGTAGTATATGGCCCGCTCCTTTCTCCTAGTTTTGTCATGTTGTCCCTAAAAACATCCAAAGGTGTTATCCAAGACTGACAGATATAGTAACAATGGAATCCTGGGCTCCGGGGGAACCATCACTAGTGAATTTGACAAATACTCCTTAATTCTGTCGAAGACTTTTTGACATTCTTCTATCCATTTTATGGCATCATCATTTTTCTGCAACTTGAAAATTAGTTCACAGATTCACATGGGCTAGGCTATGACATGACTGATGTAATTCAATATACCCAGGAAACTCATCACATATTTCTTACTCTTGGGTGGTCAAAATTCCTGAATGACCTTGATTTTTTATGGGTCCAATTCTATCCATTTTATACTTACAATGAAGGCTAAAAAATTTCCAACAGGGACTCCAAACGCGCATTTTGCTAGCAAGTTGTACCTCCGCAGGCGCTCGAAAAATTTCTTCAAGCCGTCCAAGTGCTCTAAACTCTTATGAGACTTGATGATGACATCATCCATATGTACCTCGATCTCCTTATGAATCATGTTGTGTAAAAGCATCATCATGGCCCTCATGTAACTGGCACCGATGTTCTTGAGATCAAAAAACATGACTCTATAGTAGTAGACTCCCGAAGGTGTAAAGAAGACTATTTTTTCTGCATCTTCCTCGTGTATCAACATCTGGTGGTATCCAGCGAAATAATCCACGAACGACTGTAGTTCACGCTTCGTCCAATTATCGATGAGGATGTGGATATTTAGTAAAGGGAAGTCGTCCTTTGGACTAGCTTTGTTAATATCTAAGTAATCCACGCATATCCTAATCTTTCCATCTTTCTTAGGTCATGGGATGATATTTGCCAACCAGCTAGGATAAGTGGTGACCCTTACACATTCATCTCCATCTACTTGGTTACTTCCTCCTCTATCTTCAGACTCAAATCGAGCTTGACTTTTCTAGGTTTTTGGTTGACCGATGGTCTGGCAGGACTAGTAGGCAGTTTCTTTCATGTCTTCTTTGCTTTTGGGATTGACCACTACTGTTTCTTCAAGGTTGGGATTTTTCTAAATCTCCAGTTGTTCGATCTTTTGCGCGAGATTTTCTTGCATCATACTCTTGTCATATTCCCCGTAATCTGGGTTCGCTCGACTGTTTTGTTACATGTCACAATCGTAGAACACAATTTTTTATCGTTTTGATTATTGAAAAGAAAAGCTAAGTACAAATGAAGCGATAAATAAAGTTGCAATATTTTAAGAAAATGATTATTTTTATTTCATCAAACGAGGAACGTCTAAGCATTCAAAAGAGGTAAATGACAAAAAAGGTACAGACACGATGCAGGCCTCAATTGACCATGCACTTTTCAAAAGAAAATTTACAATTCCACACTACCAAGCTCCTAGTGAACCAAAGATGGACTGACGGTCCAATTCCACAACTCTTCTGCTGGTTCGGCATTCTGATGGTCCGTGACTTGAGGTTAGATTTTTCATAGCATTCTTCAATCATAGCCCCAAACAACCTTCCCATTCCATCGATTATATCATCTTCTGGTGCTGAACTCTGACCCATACCCGAAACCTGCTCTGGCATAAAAGCCTTTTTCCCGGGGCTACCGATATGAGTTTCCCCATTGTAGGCTTATATCCTATGTTGTCCCTTCCTTTATACCCATTTGGCTCAATTGGCTTTGTAATCCTATATGACCTGGATGCCATCCCGGTTCCTGGTATGTATCCGTATTTCATCATCTCCCTCATGGCCATCTTGGATCTTTACAGCAGCTGCATTTCCAAGTTTCCTTCAGTATCTTCTATTTCGGCAGTCTGCATAATTTCCACTACATGGAAAGCAACTCTGTCTATCCCTTCAATGAATGGGACTGCATGCTCTAAGTAAGTTGATTGGCCCCACTCATCATGTACCACAGTCTTTTGACATCCCCACTCAAATTTTATGCATTACTGTAAAGTGGATGGGACGACCCCTTTCATGTGTATCCAAGGTCTTCTCGGCAGCAAGTTGTATCAAGAGGAAATATCCATTACTTGAAACAATATCGGAAATTCAACCGGTCATATCTACAAATCCAAATAAATTTCTCTAATAACATCCTTTTGCGAACCATTAAAAGCCCTTACCCTCACATGGCTTTCCTTGAGTTCCCTCAGATTGATTCCCAACTCCCGTAAAGTAGAGAATGGGATAATGTTGACTCCTAACACTCCATCAACCAATACTTGGACACCAACTTGTCCCCATATTTGACAGTGATATGTAGAGCTCTGTTGTGAATTACGCCTTCGACAGGAAGTTCGTCTCTTCTAAAAGTGATCATATTTACTTCGACCATTTTCCTAATTGTTGGAGTAAGCCCTCACTAGTGGTGTTTCTTGGCATACTTAACCCATTTGGTACTTTCATAAGGGCATCCTTATGACTATTGGAGCTCATCAGCAAGTCCATGTTTGATATTTGCACCTGAGTTTTCTTAAGCTGCTCCTCTATAGAGTATTCTTTGGTCGACATTCTCTTTCAGAACTTTGGGGCTTCGGGGTCTGTTATGTTTCTTTATTTAATTTGCTCTCTTCCCAAATTCCCTCAATTTGCATCTTTAGGAGCATAGCATCTCCCTGATCCAGTCATACCATGGGCAGCTACAATGTCTATCACATTCGCCTTCCCTTTTTTCTAGTACGTCCATGTGACAATTTTTTATTCCCAACTCTCTTCATCCCCTGTAGCAATGGTAGGTTGTCACTGATAAGCCTGAACTATCACTATGGGTCTTACTTGTCTGTGATCATCGGAGTCCTTTGAAGTGGGATACTTGCGGCCTCTGCATTTCCTATCATTACAATAGTTCCTTTCAAATCATATTCTTCGACCAAGGTGATCATGTTGACCCATGATTCCGGTGATTCAGTAGCAAATTGAATTCACATTGGGCGAAGCCGGAGCGCACTGAATGGCTCCGCTCTTGATCAGTATTTCAATTTCATTTTTCAACTTTAAACAATCTTCATTATCATACCCACACACATTTGATTGGTACACACACATTTTGGTTGCATCAAAATACTTTGAGCGATGCTCAAGAACCTTTCCTTCCACTGGATGTACCAGTCCTACTCTCTTGAATATTTGAAACAATTGAGCTAGAGGCTCAACAATCAGGGTATAATTTCTAGGACCATTCTCTTCGAAATTGGGATGAGGGTGTGGTGCATAGGTGGGTCAATTTTGATTAGTGGTGGTTGGAACAGGAGCATATGATCATTGTGGATTTAGGTTTTTATGGGCTCGAGAAGGGTTATATTGAGGCCGGGGGTGGTAATATGGCTATGTGTTATAGACTGGAGCTTAAGCAGGTGATAGTGAATGATTGTTTGGGGAATAAAAACTATTTCTATGATGTGGGTTGGGTTGATAGTAAGGGACGACTACTGAGACTTCTTCTTTTTTCTTCTTTTCGCTATCGATTGATCCGGATTGGATTGTCTTACTGGCTGCTTGCAGTGTAGCCATGGATTGTATTTTTCCATATTTTATACCTTCTGCTAAGAAATCCCCAAGTTTGACCAGTTCAGGGAATTTCTGTCCCATCATACCCACAATTTTTTCCAAGTAGATCCCTTCTCAGGCCATGATGAAATAATTGGTTATTTCACTGTCATCCAACGAAGGTTGTGTCCTGACGGCTTCTGAACTCCACCGATATGCATATTCTTGGAATGGCTCGGACTATTTTTCTACAAGTTTACTAGTGCGAACCTATTGGCAGTGATCTCTGTGTTGAATTGAAAGCGATTCATGAAATCTTCCGCCATATCTTTCCATTTTCTCCAATTCCGCGGATCTTGTCGAGTATACTAGGTAAGTGCTTCTCTCATCAGGCTCCTTATGAACAACTTCATTCTCAACTTCTCGTTCCTTCCCATTCCAACTAACTTGTCATAATATGTCCTCAAATGTGTATGAGGATCACCTGTCCCGTCAAAGATATTGAACTTTGGAGGCTTCTACCCTACTGGTATATCCACATCCTGATCGATACACAGATCTGCGTAGTCTAAACTTTCACTTCCCCGGGTGACTTGGAGGTTCTTCATTTGTTTTTGTCAAAATTTGTAACTACTAAGTCAAAATTTGAATGTATTGTGGTACATAGGGAATATGGATAGGGGTTTTGATGGGTTTGCAGGAGTTACTAGAGGTATGATTTGAGCGGTGGGGATTGAAGTCGGGGTGTTGTTAACTTGGCATGATGTGGCAGGAAATTGGTTATGGATTGAATCCAAAGAAGGAAAGTGAGGTGGTTGAGGGAGTGTTGTCATGGCAAGATGTGCCAGTTCCCTGATATGTTGTACTTCCTCTCTTAAAAATTCTATTTCCCGGGCCATCCTATCCACGCGTTCATCATTCCTTTTATCGTCTTTCTCTCCCGATCGCCCCGGGCTATCGTCTATGACCAGAGCATGTTTTGTCAGATTTTCTGTAGCAGACATCTTTCCTTTGATCTTAAGTTGTACAGTGGTTCGGCCAGTGTTGGGTCGACAAAAACCAAATTTTCTTTGGGGAAGTAATAAAAAAGTAAGAAACAAAACAAGAAAGAAAGAAAAAGAAGTCATTTTCTTCATTTATACTAGCCTAAGATCACACAGAGCAATTAATTCATGTATTCAAGCAAGCGCGTTTTCCTAGAAGGCGTGGGATATCTCATTGCAAGAGGTGGGCCTAAATCGTGAATGTTTGATAAACAATTAGACTTGACAAATTTATATCCGAAGCAAGTTTTGTTTTCATTGATAATGTTTGGTTTGAGCTAAGTGGGAATAGAAGTTACATCACTCTTTCTGATATTCATAGAACAACATGGGTTTGAACAATTTTCCCTTAGGGAAAATTAAGAAAACTGGGGATAAAGATACAAAGTGGAAAAGAAGGGGAAATCAACATCTTCTAGTAACCATTGCTGGAGTCATTCCTTATCTCTTCTTCTTCTTCTGGCTCTTCTTCCGGATTTTCTTCAATCTCTTCTTCCTTATATTTGAACTCAGACTCTTCTACTAGATATCCCTCTGTCTCTATCTTAGATTCTATCTGGATGCACTCCATTATTCAGTCATTATCTTCAGCATGTGGCAACATGTGATCGATGGATCTTGGGATCATTTGACATTGCATTAAGGTAGTCACAAGGTAATGTCGCAGAATCTCATGGTAGATTTGCAAAGCAACCACTTCATCCTCCAGCCAGGCTATACCCTCTATGCTTAGTTAGGCTAGCTCGTCTTCCTTGTTGATCCAGACATAATACTCTGGAATGCACCATGATTTTTGACCAATCGGCATTATGACCAGATCGTTCCACTCTTTTTGGAGCCTTCTTATCCTTGGTATTGTAATATGTCTGATGTACTCATCCTCATATAGCACTGTCCTCATCCATTGAGGCACATCCTAGATCATCCCGAACTATTTGAGAAACCGCAAGGGTGAGTAGGGTTGGATGCCCTCAAGTCCTATTACCTTAATAAAGTATTTTGAGGAGTCCTTAAGATTCCCTCCCGCCTAACCATGACAGCTTCCAATTGACCCATTAACATTTAGATTGGTCAGCATTTCTCTCCACTCTTCTTGACCATATGGGGAGACCCAATGTATCATCCTCTCATTGTAGTTGCGGATCATATTGTTGACACCCACATAGTAGTTAATGGTGGCCTCGTGCTAGAAGAAATGTTATACTGCCCAGAAGCAGCACGTTACTGCCTTTAAAGAAATTATACCCCTTAGCACATGCAGACAAATCCCTAAGAATCTAAGCTAGCACCATCGGTACCAAAGTAGCATAGAGGTTGCCAAAGAAGGACGCCAGAACCACGACTAAAAAGTTGATGTTGATCTGACCTCTTCTCTGCAAGAAGACCTCCAATCCCATCAGTGCCAATGAGAAAGTGATGGGCCTGAGACTCTCCCATATTGCTTAACCATACTGAAAATTTCCTCGAATACCATTCATAGCTTTCACGATGTCTGAACCTATCGAACAACTGATCTAGGCTAACCCATCCGTCCTTAATATTTCTCAAACCTCGACTGTTAGCTAGACCTAAAGCATCTAGGAACCTATAACCAGGCATAGTGACTAATAGTATTGGTCTCCTCTCTGTAAACGGAAGCTCTGTGAAACTAGTAACTTCTTCTAATGTTGGTACTGACTCACAATCAACAAACTAGAACACCACCTTAGCCAGATCCCAGAACTCTATCAATAGGCGAGTGAGCACCCTGCTGCTCGGAGTTTAGCAAAGCAGTCAGTTCAACCAGGTGTGTCTAAATCTCATCTTCGTGTTCTTAACGGTTATTCTTCCACCCCTGATTCAACTTGTGTGGCGCTTCCATCACCATATTGATCTTAGGGATATTTTGGTTGATTTCCATTTTTGAAGCGGGTAAAGAAAGATTTTGGTAAGTGTTTTCTTCGGATTTTTAGGTGTCTCGTTAGATTTTTCATCTTTCCACAAAAGTCATGTTGTTGGGTGCATGACCCGTTGACATCAGGGTAGTTTTCCTAATTGTGTATCACTACCAAGGACCGACTCACCTAAGGTTTATGCAATATGATCTATTTTTGCTGGAGTGAAGTGTTTCCTAGTTTTGAATTAGACTGAAGACTGCGAGAAGTTTTGTCAGTTGACCTGACAAAGCCATTCTCTGAAACTAAAGAGTTTAGAAAGAAGGTTCGGAGGTGTGTAAAAGACAATCGTTGTGTGTTATCGTGTGTGATAGTGTACGACCACGACTCGATAGGAAGATGTGTGATGACAATATATATAAAGCGGTAATAAATAAGGGTGTAACAATAACATGCATGATAATAAGCAAGCATAAGGAACAAGTAAGGCATGTAAGCATGTAATGGCAAATTAAATACAGTTAAAACAATATAAAAACAAATCTAAGTGCCAAATTCAGTCTAAGTCAGATGAAGTCAAAACCTAAGGGGTTCGATCCCTATCAAAGTCTCCATGTTGTTGTACCCTATTTTGTACGAGTCAAAACAAGATTCAGCTTGTGGTTTACTTGTTATTGATGAAAGAGAGTCTCCACCTAATATTTAAAGGTATACTAAGGTACCTAGTTAATTACTAAAGGCATATTTGTACTATTCTTGACTAATGCCTAAAGAGTGTGTCTTATCATATATTAGGGCATAATACCTATAAAGGAAGAGTGTAGTTTAAAGTGGTATGGGTTTATAGAAAAATCTTAGAAAAATAATATTAGTATATACATGCTTGAAAAAAACTTTAAAAGATGTGGTGTTTGTATGAGAATGAGTAAAAGAAAAGCTATGTTAAAACACCTTATTCCTAAATCATGGGAGTTCATATTACTCTAGTGAAGATGTATGAAAATAAGCCTAATATATACCTTGGTCTTTAAATATTTGGCTTGAAGGAACCGTTTGAAAATCCTTATTTTGGGCGACAGCACTTTGACCTTAGAAAAGGGGGTTGACTTTCTTTTAGAAAGTTAAACTCTCGATTCAGTTCTGATTTTTTCTGAAAGAGGGACACCTCTGTTGTTAGGCTTATGGGCTTCGAAATCTTTAAGAAAAGTTATCAAGGCATATTGGATTAATAACATAAACAACATATGATTGAAGAATGTAGGATTAATTACTAACTATTGCTTCTTTTAATCATAGGTTCTTTAAAGCTTGCCTAAGTTATTTTGTATGGATTAAGACATAAATTAAAGCATTCAATCCAATATATAATTATTGTATACATGTGAGATAAAATAAGAGGAAACACGGTAAAGGACAACGACATAGTAAAGCTATAGAATAGCGAAAGTAGTAAATAATAAAGAAGTAAAGGGAAAGAAAAAACCTTGGTTTTTGGGCCTTAAATAGGCAGGCCTAGCAGTAACAGGAACGACGGCTGACTCTGGACTCCCTAGATATAGCGATGTTGGATTTGGGTCTGAGTTCTTTAAGAACTCAGTAGATCCAAGTCTTTGTACATAGGAAAAAAGAAGAAAGAAAGTCATTAGAAAGACAATACCATATACATGCTCATACAAGAAATTCGCAAGCAAAGAATAAAGGAAAGATGACTAACAGTATTTAAACACTAAGAAAGTTATACCAATGTGGTGGTTATGTATAGCAAACAATCCACATTAAACACCCTTCGTTGTTGATAAACACTAAACCCAAAGAGAATGCTAAGGAGAGAATTCCACTCAAGGTTGATGCCCCCTTTGAATCCCCCGACACATCAAAGCTCCCAAGGGTCTCAAGGCCTAGGGCAATTCTTGTGCTGGGGAGAGTAGCCCAACAAAGGTTTAAATTCTACTCCTAAATACCCTCAACCACTAACAACTCTTTCTTCCCTAAAGGTTTGAGTGCCAATGAGGCTCTTTCAACGTAAACCAAGCACCATAGCACACCCTACCATAGAAGCATACCCTTTTCTTGATATAATAATATAAGGAACACTGAAACAGTTTTTTTAACTAGGTTTCCAGTACTAAATGAATGAAACACATATTGAATAGGTCTAAAGGTCAAGCTTCCAAACACACATAGAGGCAAGAACCATTATACTGTTATTGCTAAAAAAAAACAACTAGGATCATACACCTTCAAGAATAGATAAAGAGCACATGGTTTAGAATAACTACAGTATAGGGAGAGGAGATGCTTTTACCCTAATAGACTAATCACATATTAGCTTAAATCAAGTCTTGCACACACAGGTTAACAATATTGTTTGGAACTTTTGAAAGTATCAACAAAGGTTAAGGCAAACAATCATAGTTAGATCTTCCATATAGGTTACCAGAACTATCGGAATATAGTCATAACTTTTAACATGATCACGGGTTTGTATATTCAAATGGAACATCTATGAATGTTTAATAAGATCACAGACTATCAGTCTCACTTAACGTTGAAATTGGGGACAGAACCAACCCTTTATAAGAGATTAAACTTGTTATGCAATAAGTAAACTATTATGTCCAAGTAGTAGCAACAAAGGGTTTCTCTTAAACTTCATAGACTAGGTTCAATTCAAATTGAAAGGGGAAAGTGAAGACTGTATGCAGTTTCAAGATAGTGCACAAAAGCATTAAATCATGAGAGATATGCAGAGATACATACAAAACCTTCATTAATATAGATATTTCAACTTATGTCATAGTCTTACAAAAAAAGGTTTAGTCTCCGTCATTGTAAAATCAGGTCAACAATGTTATTAAGGGTCAAAGACAGGGGAGACACTATGTCAAACAGGTTTAACTTAGCTGTAGAGACTAAGATTAACATCTTAGCATGATGTAGTTATACTCAACTTGTAAAACAGTTAACATTCAAATACAATAGACATGATTATAACATATTTTATGAGAGATAACTTAATCATAATAGAACACATACAAGATGGTTGCTGATGCTCACAAAGGTTTTCCTTAATGAGATTGTTTCATGAAAAGAGACACTCAGAAATATAACTAACAGTTAGGTATGGGTATAAAACTTTCATAGTGATGACTTAAAGAATGCTTACAAGTTAACAAATATTTATACAAAGAATGAGAGCATTTGAGAACTTAAACTTCACACACTTAAATTACGTGATGACAGATTAAAATGTGACCTTTTATGTTTCTTATAGTTAGGATTATCAAACAACAACCCGAAAAATAAATGTAGAAACAGTATGACAGGGATAAAGATCATAGTAGAATCATTAAAAAAGAAAACTATAACCCTATACAAACATGAAAAGTCATTAAGGCCTATTAAGGAGCTTGATCACATAGGCTGTTTGATATAGATTAAAAGACATTAAGGTTACATGGATAGTCAATCAAATACTGATGATGTCACGACCCAAACTGGAGGACCATGACTAGCATCCGGCCATACTTGCCTAGCACCAACGTACATTTTATCTAACCTTCTTTATTATCTTTTAGGGCCGACGAGATCAATATAATTGGTAGATATGGATCATGGACAACTAACAACAAATGATGATGACATGAAAATACATAACATGGGATGACCAGACAATCATGAAACTATATATAAGGTACGAGCTACCATGCTACCATGAAAGACTATACAACAAAAATCAACCGACAAAGCATACCAAACTATACATGAGTAGACACCAGTCTATGAGCCTCTAAAGGAACATAAGTGCTGCAATATTACCGGAACAAGGCCCCGACATACCCATAATGTCTATAACAAAAATGCACACCAAGACCACGGCATGTCCGAATAAGGGATCTCGCCAATCACCGTTGAATTGGACCGCCTACTATGGTGGGGGAGCTGTGCCTGGCTATCTATCAGGACCTGCAGCATGATATGCAGCATCCACAAATAAAAGGACGTCAGTATGAATAAAGTACTGAGTATGTAAGGTAGGGAACCATAAGTACGAACAGTAATGTAAGCAGGGATAGAGAATATACAACCTGTAACGTCTGGTTACCTCTGAGGGCTACCAACATGCAATGCATGATACATACATATATATGCATTAACTTTTAAAACATATTCCTCTGTGGGCATCATCATCATCATATCATACCCGACCGTAATAGGCTCGGTAGAAACGTACCCGGCCATCATAAGGCTCGGTAGAATTGTACCAGGCCATGTGGAGCTCGGTAAAACCAAACTGATCAGTGGTTTCACAATAGGAGCCATACCCGGCCGAGTATAGCGTGGCTCAGTAGAGTAAAATAGATACATATATAATACTGCATGCTCGACTCATGAAATCACGTTCTAAACCTTTCGGAGTGATGTAAGGTCGGTATCCTCTGTACACATTGTTAGGACTAACTATTCACTATGAACCTTATAATAATTAGGAAGTACAAAACAACATTGATCATATAAGAATAAAAGAAGCAACATCAACATTAATTGTTCCATAAGAGGGGAAATAATGTAAGTACTGCTAGCTTCTAAGAGTAGAGTATCTTTGGAAGCTCGTTCATTACATTATGTATAATCAGAGTCATGCAAAAGAATGACAGGGATAGCCTCACATACTTTGTATATACTGCCCAACCTCACGCTATGCAAATGTCAAGACTCCTTAGTCTACAATAGGATAAATGACACTATCGTTAACGTTTAAGCATCGTAACTATTATGTACCAACCACAACCTATTTTATGATAAAACGGACAGAACCTCCCCTATTTATATGACTTACAAAAGTGAAAAAAATTACCAAACATCCCAAAAAACATCAATGTTAATCATATGGAACCTCCCAAAATAGTCCACCAACCGATAACATTACTACCAAGCCTTTCAATATATATTCCACAAGTTCTAGCTTCAATGACTTAGCCGCAACTTGGATAATTTTAAATACATATACAGTAAGAGTTTCCTTACCTTTATACAGAATGAACAACTCCAATTTGACCATAATCCATGAAATATCCCTCCAATGCTGCCACAACAACAAGAAAGCAAAACTAGCAATCAATTAGTGTTTTTCGGCACTAAAATCACGTTAGAAGGCTTGAAATCTCATAGGTTTGATATTAAGAACTTGAGGGAGTATTTACAGAACATAAACCTTATAAAACAACCTCCCATACGAGCTGGAACAACACAAAAATGAGAAACAAGAAGAAGAAAAAGAAACCTACTAGCGCCATGGGATTCCCGACACTTGATTTGTGTTGTTTGCCCTTTGTTTGGGTCTTCAATCTTGAGAGAACCTTGAGAGGGTGTTCCTAGGGTTCTAAGGTCTGAATATCGTGAAAAAATGATTTAAAACGGGTTGGAGGCATCATATATATACCCAAATGTCTTAAACCGCCTAAGTGGGCCCCATAGAGAGGTGCTTGGCGCTGTCTCACGAAAACGCGAATATCTCTCTACTCCGAGACTATATGGATGAACGGTTTAATGCGTTGGAAAATAGACTCATAGATATTCAATTTGGTGGGTATATTACCCCATAATTCTAAGTAAATTGGGTGAAAAGCGTAGTAACATTTGACCTAATGTTTAAGTAAAATTATGAACCTAAGTTGTGACAACTTTTGTTGACTTTTGTCTCATAACTCATTTGACTTCAAGACTTTTAATACGGATATTAAATGATTAAAATACCTTAAAACACTATCTCTTGAGTGTATTAAGCACCTCTAGGTTTATCCGAAAATACGGCTGACAACATCCTTGATTCGTTTAACTTCTAATATTTGTTAACCACCCTTATACACATTTGTATCATTTAAGACCAATATGATTGACTTCTTATCATCTTAAAGATAATATCTTCATGGATTTACGTTGACTACCTTATGGCATGAGCTAACATACTTGAATATGGGTTGTAACTGATGAAAACATGATAGCTAATCACATGTCAACAACAGGTCATGGTGAAACAAAATAAACAATTATAGGCTAGTAACAAACATTATAAATGAAGCAATTAACAGGAAGATAATAATATGTTCATAGTCTTTGAATGAAACAATCAAGGGGGGGAGGTGGAGGCACACTGACCTTTTCTAGGGCAGCAGACCAAAGAGGATTTTTTACTTAGCCATTTGAAAACGAAAGCTTCAAGATTTTAGCCGTGAATGAACTTAAAAACAAAGGAAAATAGATATAAATTAGTAAAGAGACCTAGATTCATAGTTTGTATGAGATTTTAGGCTATTTTTAAGTCTAGTGGGTCTGGTTGGTTTTTAAGGTGAGAGCACACAAGGATCTATTTATAGTGCCATTAATAGCTTAGGGTTTCAGCAAAATTCAAATATAGGTAGTAGATAGTGACAACTACCGGATGATGCAAGCATAGCGTGAAAAAACCAGAGAGACAAAAGGAAATCAGTGAGAGTTTTTTACCTAAATGAAGAGTTGTTGATCGTTGAAGGAAAAACCCATTGGTCAAAGCTCCAGTGTCTAGAGGTCATTGAATTTGACCTCTGCACCTCAAAAAATCATAATGAGGCTTCCAGATATGCTCATGCATCCTGCGATGTGACCGAGCATAAAAGCAATCTGGAGAATTGAAGTTTCACCTTTGAGTCTAGGGTTTCAAATTTAGGGTTTTTGAATGTAATTGGTGAAATGGAAAGTGAATCACAAACCTAATAACCTAGGTAATAGGCGAAGGATTCTCTGAGTTTGGATTTGAGAGAATGAAGACGAAACGATGTCTCATGCTAAGGTGAGAGTCTAGTACTTCAAATTTGAAGAAAAAAGGGAAAGGCTAGCGGAATCTCGGATAGGGAAGTAGGAGAGGACAATTTGGTAAGAGATTTCATGATATTGCATGAATTTGTTCAAGGTCTGTTGATCGACATTCATGAGAGATTGAGAGAAATAAGATGGAAAGAGGAAAGGGAGGCAACTGATGGAGTTTGCAAATGAATTAGAGTTAGAAGATTAGGGATGGTCTCTAAGGGTTAATGTTTGGAGATGGAATCTGAGCCATTGATTATTTAGATTAACAACTCTAATAATTTAGAGATTAAATAATAAAACTGAAGAATTATAGAGGCTGTTGGATCTTCCAATTTTAACGGTTGATATTAAATGAAATAAGGTATTAATATTAAAAGAAAAGTGGAGATAAATGAGGGTCTTTGATTTGTAAGATGGATGGTTGGGATTTGGCGTGCTTCTTTTGTGAGTGATAGAGATGGTGACGTGGCATTCTTTGATTTGTTCAAATAGGTTGGGGTAGATTACCAACTTGGAGAGAAGGGGTTGTTTGGACTGGGCCATGTCCGGATTTGGGCTGGAATTATTTTAAAGATAGACATTGTGTAATAAATTAAGGAATTACAACTATAGCCATTTTAGTTTTTAAACTTTTTTATAGTTAATTTAATTAAGCTTAAATAATTTTTAATAAAATGTAGTAAAATCATAAATATCAAATATACTACCAATTATTGAAATTAATTATTTATGAAATACTTTGTTTTCTAAATTATGACACAAAACTCAAATTATTAAAATAGCAACCTATTTAACTAAAATTGTGAAATAAATTTATAAATTAATTATAAAGCCTATGTGGTGTGTATAAAATATTGTTTTAATAATATTGAAATAGTGTATATTCGTAATTACATAATACTAATACTATGTGATTAATTTCAAAATTAATACTTAATCAATTTGTAAAATAAGTATTTATCGATTGAAAATACTTTCAAAATATTTATTGTAAATTATTAAGCATAAGTAAATTAATTTTAAAAAGGAGGGTCAAAATTAGCCGTCAAATGTGTGTGGTGACTATTGGGGGATTGGAGACGAGAGTTGATCTTTTACTGCTTAGCATGGTTGATTCTGATGTGATTCTAGGCATGGATTGGTTGTCACCATGTCATACTAATCTGGATTTACACGCTAAGATCGTGATGTTGGTGATGTCAGCATTTCCTAGGATTGAGTGGAGAGGTTCTCTAGACTATGATCCAGTAGAGTGATTTCATGTTTGGAGGCCCAACGGATGGTTGAGAAGGGTTGTCTGGCCTTTGTGCGGTATGTTGGTGCTGATACTCCTACCATTCACTCTGTTCCGGTAGTACAAGACTTTATGGATGTGTTTCTTGAAGACCTGTCGGGCATGCCACCCGACAGGGACATTGATTTTGGCATGGACTTGGTGTCGGGCACTCAATCCTTCTCTATTAATCTTTATCGTATGGCACCAACAAAGTTTGAGGAATTGAAAGAATAGATTCAATAGCTACTTAATAAGGAATCCATTAGGCTTAGTGTGTCGCCTTAGGGTGCACTAGTTCTGTTTGTGAAGAAGAAGCATTGTACTATACGGATGTGTATTGATTATGGGCAGTTGATAAAAGTTATAATTAATAACAAGTACCTACTATCGTGCATTAATGACTTGTTTAACCAGCTTCAGTGAGCTTGGTTGTTCTCTAAGATTGATTTGAGGTCTTGTTGACGTCCAAATCCACTACTAAAAAATAAATGGACACGGTCGCATGCAATATAATTTATCCAACTATGAGTCGGGGTCGAATTCCACAGAGAACAATATGTAGTTGATTAGGAACATAAGAGAATTATCACTTGTTATGCAATGTCAAACACTTAGAATTATTTTGAGAAAATATTTATAGCTAATTGTGAAAATGTAAACTAACCTAGAAAGCAAGTAAAATGATCAATGGCTACAAGTATGGATACACGGGGAATTACACCCAAGTAACGATCCAATGTATTTCACAATTTTACCAATATAAGAGAAATTGTATTAATTAGCCTCGGGTAGTAATTCTATATTAGCTTCTTCCAAAGACTATCAAGACTTTTCAAATGAATTATCCCTAATACAATTACGAGATTAGGTCTGTCCGGTTAAGGCTACAAGTAGTTCAATCCTATCCCTTGGTACAATCAATAAAGTGAGGGTTAACGCCTTAAGTTCTTGTTAACTAATCTTTCCCAACCCCAAATAAATTTTCCCAAAATTAATTCGAAGTTAATGGGAGAGTCCTAGGGTTAGCTAATCCCTTTGGAAATATTAATGAACAGGAATAATTAAAGAAACGGTTGAATCCAATATATTCTACCCAACTATGAGTTGCGGTCGAATCCTTTGGAGAACAATATATAGGCAATTAGGAATGTAAGAGAATTATCACTTGTTATGCAATTCCAAACAGTTGGAATTGTTTTGAGAAAATATTTATAGCTAATTGCAAAAATGTAAACTAACCTAGAAAGCAAGCAAAATGTTCAGTGGCTACAAATATGGATACACGGGGAATTACACTCAAGTAACGATCCAATATATTTCACGATTTTACAAATATGAGCGAGTTTATGATAATTAGCCTCAGGTAGTAATTCTGTATTAGCTTCTTCCAAAGACTAACAAGACTTCCTAATTGAATTATCCCTAATATAATTAAGAGATTAAGCACACCCGATTATGGCTACAAGTAGTTCAATCCTATCCCTAGGTAGAATTTATAAGTTTAGGGTTAAAACCTCAAGTTCTTGTTAATTAATCTTTCCCAACCCCAAATAATCTTTTTCAAAATTAATTAGAAGTTAATGGGCGAGTAATAGGGTTAGCAATCCCTTTGAAAACATTAAAGAACAAGAATAATTAAAGAAATAATAACTCACTTCATAATATCGTTCAAAATATAAGCACAACAAAATATTTAATCCGCACTTTGAACATGAATATTTCCATAAACAAGATTCAAGTGTTTGAATAAATACTACACACTTATATATACAATACAAAGCAAGAAAATGAAGAAATAAACATAAATGGATAAGAAATGTCAACCCAAAGCTTCAAATCTTCAAGCCCCAAGTGTGTGGGCGAGAAATCTAGCTTCCTAAACTTGTTCTCTCTAGTTTTTGGACAAACAATAAGCCAAAGATATCCAAAGATGAGCTAGGTCGTGTATTTGTGGGTTTGGAATGGAGAAAATGTGATTTTCCAAAATTACCCATACCTAAAGCCCATTGACCGCACATGCGAAGCGCTCCTCGCAGGTGCGGCTCCAAAAAAACGGACATCCAATCGTAGGTGCGAAGCCTGTGTAGAATTCTTTTCTCTGCAATTACAGACCTATACTCATAGATGCGAGATCCGGAGGTGCGGATAATTGACCGCAGATGCGGTCCCAGTGCCTGGTAGCCAATTATCGCAGATACGCCCTCTCCCCTTGCAGATGCGATATCCCAGATGCGTACAATATTTCGCAGGTGCAGAATCACTGAAGGATTTTGCACTTTTGGTACTCTTTTTGCTCAATTCCCATTCAATTGACTTGAAGTCTCTCCATGGCATCATTTACATGAAAATCTAACAATACACACCATAAATCACCTCATTTTATAATTAAAGACACAAAAACTAAAGAAAAGAGACTAGAATAAATGGTAAAATAACCACTCATCTGCACCCCAACTTAAAGCTTTTTCTTATTCTCAAGCAAATCACAACAAATATTCAATGAGGTTCTATAATTTAAAGCACAAGTAGCATCGCCATCATTCACAAATCACATTCTCCAATGAAGCATCGTACTTATGGATTTGGTTGGTGCTAATAATTAGGCTCAAGCATGTGAATCTCAACCAAATAACTCCCTCATTTAAAAACAACTTCAAAAATGCAATGGGGTTTCAAAATAATTAAGTGACAACAACCAAGCCTCATGAAGTGACTTAAAAGCACTTTTCTACTACATATGCTCAATTTACACAACTTGAAATATATCAATGTCACCAATCAATCATAATCCATGTGCCCTCACAAGAAAAAATGTCCCAAAATCACTATATTTTCAATAACAACACAAGGGACAAATGCACAAAAACACTCACTCTCAACAACGAATCTCAAGTGTTACAAAATATCATGCCATAAGCTTGCCCTTATTTTAATTCGCCTCCTATTTAGGAACACTCAGTTGGAGATCCCATAAGGGCTTTTTAAGCTTGTAATGTAGGTTTAGAGAAGGGTAGGATAAGCATTTGGGATACAAATGACTACAACCTCCTTGAACGCTGCTCACATTTGTCTTTCTTTTTGCACTTTGCTTCTTCTTAAACCACATAGCCCTTATTGTCATCTAGCTACCAACATAGAACTACCTTAAAGTACCTCTCTAATTTTCTCAAGAATCCATATTTTTTATTTTCTTATATATAACTATTTTTCTTGGAGCTTGAGTATCTTTACATACACAATATTGATGTATATGTTTCTACACATAATGTACAACCTTACGAATTTCTAAATTAACACCAACATACCCAACTTAGGCTTTGAGACTCATTCTCAATATTTAAGGAGGGACTGATTCAAAAGAGGGTGTTATTTCACAAAAGGGTAAAGGTTTGTATAGAGGTAGCCAAATAAAAGGTTAAAGGCTAAAATGGGGTAAACTAGTGATAATATTTATGCAATGGTAGGCTTGAAAGGCTAAAGAGGCTTTTTCAAAGACCACAAAGAATGCTTAAGGTCATCCCTCAAACCAAACATAAATAACATTAGCATTGAAAGACCAAATCGAGCAAGTTCTAGATGATAGAAGTAAACACAAGAATTATTTTTGACAAAAACTAACACATAGCACATGAACTAATCAAGACGGATCAATTTAACTTCTTAATAAGAGCATTTTGATCAATATCAAGCCAACTAGTGGTCAAAGAGTCACCAAATGAGCCAAAAAGTTATCACACAAATTATTCTTCCTCATGTAACATACATTTTTTAATTTAAAATAAAAAATTCGGAGAGGTATTCTTATTTCACACTTCACATACAAGAGACTAATATTATTAGTACCAAACAATCCAAAAGTCTCCACATAACAAAAACAAGACTAATTCCCTTAAGAAACTTGTCAGGTCATCCATCATAGGGAAAAGTCACCCGGTTCAACACAAAAATATTCCTCGGGAAAGAATCGTAGCATAAAGAAAACCCAAGAAAATTCTACTAAAGAAATAAATATAATATAAACTAAAACTACTAAAGAAGATAAAATAAACACTAAAAAAATAAAAATAAAATAACAAAACTACATAAAATAATATAACAAAAGCAAGTAATACTAAAGGAACAAAAAATAAGATAAACTAAAAACTATTAAAGAAAATAAATAACGGAAGAAAAATAAAATAGAATAACAAAAGTGACTAATCTGCAAATACATATACAACCAATAAGAACTATGCTCGGCAAGAGCACATGATAAGCAATAATAAAACAAGCCCGCCAAGAGCACACAATATCTATACCACAACATAAACCCGGCAAGGGTACAAATTAAGCATCAATGTACGAATACATTATACTGCCTAAAGCCACCCCCAATTAACAATATTCCAGTCCACACTGTATATTATCAAAATAAAAATAAAAGTAGTTTGAGGGTCTCCCTGAGGTCTGCATCAGACTAGCAGAGTATGGGAGGAAGGCTAATCACTGCAGTGAAGAACTCGCGGCCTCATCATCATCGGTATCATCAGCATCATCACCAGCAACATTTGACATGAAAGAATACTCTTCACTATCATCGTCGTCCTCAACTGGTATCTTCATGTTTGGATGCCCCCATTTGAAGATTTCCATGATGCCTCTCCACATCTTTATCATAAACTTGCTCTTTTTCTTATTTCTCTCTTTCTCCTTTTTGAAGTCCACTTGAAGCTCTACATGTGCCTTGGCCATGTTGCTATAGGCTGCCTCGAGCCTGCCAACAGAAGCTGCCAAATTCTCGTGCGACTCTGCTTGCTTCTTCTAGTTGTCCAGGTAGGTTCTCATTTCTTCCCTAGTATGATAACAAAGAGGTTAAAGAGAATATGTTTAGTAAACACATGATAAGAATAATAAGGAAAAATAATAATATCTTATGAACAACCCCACTTATTTACTAGATAACAATAATGATTAAAATACTCATGTTATATATCTTGAACCAACTTAATAACGACATTAGGAGAAAAATTTATGATATTTTAATTTCTTTTGAAATAATTAACATAATGGAACAAGGCTATACAGAACTAATTTTATCAGAAGAAATAGATATCTTAGATTTATATGAACTAGACTTATATTCAGATTAATGATCAACTACAAATATATCAAGTTAATTTCGCTTTTTACAACATCAGACTACACTTACACAATTGGTATCAGAGCTATGATAAATAAACATTTACTTTAAGAAGCAAAATCATGGAAAACAACACTGACATTAATAGTACAAATCCGCAAAAAATACCCATAAACAGTGAGACAATTACAGAAAATATACAGATTAAAATAACTAAAAAATCAAGGAAAATAAGGAAGAAACTAAAGAAACTATACCTAGAAGAGAAAACATATGAAAATCCAGAAGGATTAAAAATAACAATAATATTTTCCAACTTAGGAAGAAGATACAAGAAAATAGGAAATAACCTGAACTTAATGTTAGCAAAAGAAACAGTAAAACTGGAAGATAGTTTAACCGCAATGGTAAGAATAACAAAAGAAAACGAAGAAATAGATAGAAAACGAGAAATTAAAGAAATACAACAGCAAGCTAAAGAAAAAATACAGCAGATAGAAGAAGTAAAAAACACTAAAATAACAGAATTAGAAAAAGAATTAGAAATGCTAAAACAGCTATATACTAATAAACTAAAAGAAAAAGAAAAATGTAAAGAAGAAGAACAAGAGCTAAGACTGACAAATGAGATAGAGAAATTTAAATTACAGTTAGAAGAGGTACAGGATAATCCACCAAATATAAGCATAAACGAGATAAATGACCAATGTGATAACGACAAAGATCTAGGAGAAAACTATTCAGAAACAAGTGAAACGTACACAGAACTTATAGAAAAAACAGAAAAGATAAAAACAAATCCAGAAATAAACACAGGAGATATGGCCGAGGATAAACCAAGCACATCAGGAGTAAAAAATCCAAGACAACTAAACCCAACCTATTACAGAGTAAGTTATGATTCATATGATAAAAACAAAACATTATGGGATAAAAGGCTAAATAGGAAATGGACACCAAGACAGATAACTGAACAATGTAAATTTTAGATCTAGATTGTGTAGCAGATATAAATAAAACAATCCAATTATGGATAGGGTATATATCAAAAAAACTAATAGATAATAAAATAGTGATAGCTGAAACACCAGGATATATAGAAAGAACACTTATAGAAACAGTAAAATTATGGTTACAAAATTTAACAAGTGAAAGTTTAGATACATTAAGAAGTAATTAAAAACTTGATGGTACAGCTGCAACAACAGTTACAGATATATTGAATAAATATGAAATAGCAATAAGAAATGAATTTAGTAGTATGACAACAGAAGTAGAAGAACAAAATAAAGAAAAGACTACGAATAGGAATTTAATGACAAAATTAGCAATATGTAATATGTGTTATATAGACGAATATACTTGTGCATTTAGAAACTATTATAAAGGAACATACAGTCAGGATGAAAGTAAGGAAATAAGAAAATTATATTTTACAAAATTACCAGAACCGTTTAGCTCAAAAATAATAAAAAATTGGAATGAAGTAGAACTAGCAGATACTCTAGGAGCTCGAATAAAATTTCTACAAAACTGGTTTATAGAATTATGTAAAAAATATAAAGAAAATATCAAAATGGATAAAATATTAGTAAAAAACTTGGCATGCTGCAAAAATAGAATAACACCCCAATTTGGCTGCACAGATAAATATTACAAAAAAGAAGGAAAAAGAAAAAGATATAAATCAAAATATAAGTATAAGAAACCAAGAGGAAGATATTATGTAAAAAATTACAAACATAAAAAACCATATAAAAAAAAGAAAAACTAACAGAATGTACTTGTTACAATTGTGGAAAGCTAGGACACTTAGCTAAGGATTGCAAATTGCCAAAAACCCCAAAGAAGAAATAAATTACCGAAATAATGATAGACAATGATAAATATACACAAATAGAATATGTAGATTATGAATTAGGAAGTGAAGACATCATATATGAGATATCAGAAAACGAGTTCTCAGAAAATGAAAAGATTATAAATAATAATGAAATAGAAGAATCAGACGAAGATAATTATGATTGAAAAGGATATACAAATTATACAACAAGAAGAACATCAAGGTGAACAATCTTCAGAACATAAAATAATATTTGACACCACTATATTTGAACAAATAAAAGGAAAAGAATTGGATTTAAGCATAGACAAAATATTAGAAGTACCAACAATAAAGAATTGGTTTAAAAGACAAAAAGAAGAATACTATGTAGTAAGCCAAAGAGAACATATAATAGACTGTAAATACATTAAAGGTAAAGCAAGAATACCAATTTTAAATAAAAAACTATTAAATAAAGAAATACAAGATATAAAAGCAAAAAATCCAATAAAATACGTACACTTAGGAGGAACAGAGATACTAATAAAAGCATATTTTAGAGAAGGAATAGATACCCCTATAGAAATATACTTGGCAGACGATAGAATTGTACAACCTATAGAAAAGAGTATAATAAGTGCAGTAAGAGGTAACTTAATATACCAAAAATTTAAATTTATAGTAAGTGCCAACTATTCAGTAGCAATAGATGATAAAAATATAGATAAATCATTAGTGCTATACTGGAAAATGTCTGGAATAGAATTAGCACCAGGAAGTAAAATATTCACAGCAAGATGTAAAAATCTATATGTCTTAACAACAAAACATAAGATAACAGCTAAAAATAAAATAAATAAAATAAAAATAGAAAATTCATTCGAAAGAATAGTATCAGTTATAGACAACAATGATTACAGTTATACGGAAATGGATATAGAATAAGATTTAGAAATAGTAAAAGAAAGATTAAGCACGTCAAACGAACAAGTAATGAAATACCAGAGACATCATCAAGAATAAGTACATCAAGAAGAATCGATTACATAACTCCACAAAAATTAATAGAACAAAAAATAAAAGAAATAAACCCACACCATTATTATATAACAGGAATAATGGACCAAAGAAAATATTTAATATTAATAAATACAAGACAAGAAGAGAATTATGTTATAAGAGGACTAATACTAGAACAAGAGATAGTGACGATAGAACAGCAAAATTCAGAATTACCAAAAGCATTAAGAAAAAATGAAGAAACAACTGAAAAGGAATTAATTATTGGAGGAATACCAAGATTAATATATTTTAAAATATATTAAAGAGATAAAAACATTACACTAGGAATAAAATGGTTAGAAAAAGTTAAACCATATAAATTAGAAGATAGGCAATTAACAATAAGTTATGAAAATAAGAAAATAATAATAAAAAGAACCTTACTATAATGTCAAAAATATATATACTTGCCAAAATAATAATAGAAGGATATAATAATAGATATTATACACCTATGATGGATATAGGAGCAGAAGCTAACATGTGTAGGCATAATTGTCTACCAGAAAGTAAATGGGAAAAAGTAAAAAACTCCATAGTAGTAACAGGATTTAACAATGAGGAAAGTATGATAACATACAAAGCAAGGAATCCAAAAATACGAATATGAGATAAAATATTAACCATAGAAGAAATATATAGTTATGAATTCACAAATAAGGATATATTATTAGGAATGTCATTTTTAGATAAGTTATACCCACATATTATAACAAAAACACATTGGTGGTTTACTTCTCCGTGTAAGCAAAGATTAGGAGCAAAAAGAGTAAATAATAAATTGAGAAAAACAACACCCTGGATTAAGGGAAGTGAAAAAATTACCCAGAAATTAGAAAATATGACACAAAGCAACCATAATATAGAAATAATCATTTTCTCAATAAACAAGATAAAACTACTCCAAGATAAATTAGAACTACTATATAATGATAATCCACTACAAGGTTGGGAAAAACATAAAACAAAAATAAAAATTGAACTAATAGATGAAAATAGTATAATAACACAAAAACCTTTGAAATACAAGTTTAATGATCTAACAGAATTTAAAATACACATACAAGAATTATTAGAGAATAAGTACATACAAGAAAGTAATAGTAAACACACTAGCCCAGCATTTATAGTAAATAAGCATAGCGAACAAAAACGAGGAAAAAGTCGTATGGTTGTAGATTATAGAAATTTAAATGCAAAAACAAAAACATATAATTATCCGATACCAAATAAAATACTAAAAATCAGACAAATACAAGGATATAACTATTTTAGTAAATTTGACTGTAAATCAGGATTTTACCATTTAAAACTAGAAGACGAATCTAAAAATTTAACAGCATTCACAATACCACAAGGATTTTACGAATGGAACGTATTACCATTTGGATATAAAAATGCACCAGGTAGATACCAATATTTTATGGATAACTACTTTAACCAATTAGAAAATTGTATAATATATATAGATGATATACTGTTATATTCTAGAACAGAGAACGAACATATAAAATTACTAGAAAAATTTATACACATTGTAGAAATATCAAGAATTAGTTTAAGTAAAAAGAAAGCAGAAGTGATGAAAAATCAAATAGAATTCTTAGGTATACAAATAGATAAAAATGGAATAAAAATGCAAACTCATATAGTACAAAAAATAATTAACTTAAATGAAACACTTGATACAAAAAGAAGTTACAATCATTTTTAGGATTAGTTAACCAAGTAAGAGAATATATCCCTAAATTAGCAGAAAACTTAAAACCATTACAGAAAAAATTTAAAAAGGATGTAGAATACCATTTTGACGAACAAGATAAAATACATATAAAGAAGATCAAAAATATGTGTAAAAAATTACCAAAACTATATTTTCCAGATGAAAAAAAGACAGTTCACATGCATAGTAGAAACTGATTCTAGTGACCACAGATACGGAGGAGTTCTAAAATATAAATATGATAATGAAAAGATTGAACACCATTGTAGATATTATTCAGGATCATACACGGAACCACAATTAAAATGGGAGATAAATAGGAAAGAATTATTTGGATTATATAAATGTTTGTTAGCATTTGAGCCATATATCGTTTATAACAAGTTTATTGTAAGAACAAATAATACACAAGTAAAATGGTGGATAACACGGAAAGTACAAGATTCAGTAACTACGAAGGAAATAAGAAGGCTTGTATTAAATATACAAAATTTTACATTTACAATTGAAGTAATAAGGACTGACAAGAATGTTATTGCAGACTACCTATCAAGACAAAGGTACCCAAACTGATGAAAGCCAAGAAACGAAAGATATATTTGTAATCCTTACTACTCTATCTTTACAGATTGATGGTATGGGAAAAAGATTGCAACAGCTAGAAGAAAGCCAGTCAAGTCAGCAGCATGACTATAAAAATGCGGAGCTAAGTCGATCGGAAGACTCAAAACTTCCAGAGTTAGAAGGAGACGTTGGAAAACTCCAAAAAACCCATAACACAGTTGGTTTATATACAACTGCAGGTACAAATAAACAAGTTAACAAGAAGCCACATATCAATGTCAATTTAAACAACATATTTGATAAACCAATTACTCCGAAAATGCCAAAAGAAACAATAGTTACAACACCACAAACCTCAACCTATGCCAACAACCTACACCAAAATAATAAAATATACAACCATATTACTCAGACCTATATTGAGAATATATACAAAATTCAAACATTCCTAAACCTGAACCCCAGAGCAACTACTACAACAGATCCAACACAGGACTATATAACCCAAAAACTCCAAGGATATAATAGGCTTATTGCACAGCCAAAAACTAGAGCCAATTTAGTAAAAACATGTTACAATTACGGATTACTTAGCACGGTATATACCTATGATGGGGAAGAGATAAGTGGAATACCAGAGCTATATAAAACATTTATTACATTCAAAAGAATTACAAAAGGAAATTTATTTTTTATAAAATTCTATACAACACCAGCTGAGATACTATACGATGAGATAAAACCTATTATACAAGTTGTAAAAATAGGATTGACACGAGATATGATAATACCAGAAGAAATAGAATAACAACCAGAAATACCGAAAATCGAGATACCAGGTTTTTATGCCAACAAAAGAATAATTGGGATAGCAACTATTATCCAAGAGCTAGCCAACAATTATTTACAAGAAAATGCTATCTGGAGCTACTACTCAAGGGACCAACTAATGATATATGCAAATTCAAGAGAACTACGATAAGGAGATATGGATGAAGTCCAAAAATGAATTTTATCATTACTAAAACCAGAGATACAACCAACTACAAGAGCACTAAAGAAAAGATTTATTTCCAATGAATTATTGACAAGATACTGCAAATTAGTAGGACACAAATACCCAGATCATATATGTTCAAAATGCAACGGAGAAGATAACCATGTACCAGAAGTACAACTGGAATAAAGATATCAGCAAGAAGACAAATAAGGAAGACAACTATTGAAAACAAATAATGTAAAAAAGTCGTAAAGTAAATAATACGAGTCATATTCATGAACAGTAAAGGTCGTTCATGAATAGTAAGAGTCATGTAAAAAAATCGTAAAGTAAATAGTACGAGTCATATTCATGAACAGTAAAGGTCGTTCATGAAGAGTCATTTGTAAACAGTAAGAGTCGTTTCAATTTTCTATATATAGTTTGTAAATCCGAAGAGAAGAGGACACACCCTCACCTTCTCTCTCTTATCTTCTTTCTCTTATAAGAAATATCTAAGTTATTTACAAGTCTCTTAAATAGCTATGGAACATTCAAACGAGTTACAAGATCAGGTAAGTTTATTCATAATCATGTCTAACTAAACTTTTATATTCCTAATAATCTCTTGAATATCATAACTGTTTATTATGTTATAGTACTGTTATAAAGAACATCTTGACAAAGTTTGTCATGTCTAATAATGCTGAGAGTAGTTAAGCCCAGACTATGACATCCTAAGGTCGAAACCGGTAGGCATGGAAGCCGTTTAGGGGAGTAGACAGAGTTGAGGCTCTGTTAGGGTAAATGATTGAAGCAAGAAAAACATGGTAGTGACTAGAAAAGATTGTTCAGTATAACTTATTAAAACATGATGAACTCTATGATAAACAAAGAGGTTAAAGGGAATATGTTTAGTAAACACATGATAAGAATAATAAGGAAAAATAATAATATCTTATGAACAACCCAACTTATTTACTAGATAACAATAATGATTACAAAATACTCATGTTATATACCTTGAACCAACTTAATAACTACATTAGGAGAAAAATTTATGATATTTTAATTTCTTTTGAAATAATTAACATAATGGAACAAGGCTATACAGAACTAATTTTATCAGAAGAAATAGATATCTTAGATTTATATGAACTAGACTTATATTCAGATTAATGATCAACTACAAATATATCAAGTTAATTCCGCTTTTTACAACATCAGACTCACGTACAATAATCTCCACTTTCCTCTTATTGATCTTTAGCACAATGCCTGCTCCTATCACTCTCAATGGGTGAAATGGCTTGTCTGCCGGTATCGAATGATCTTCATCCCATTTATCAACCTGTGCACTCTGTCACAACTCTGTAATCAATGATGGAAATATCAATGATGTGCTACCTTGAAACACATACTCTTTCAGCTCCCGAACAATGTAGTGACAGACATTCATAGGAATGCCATCAAGAATGCAAGCAATTATCAAGGCCTTGGTATATGGGACATCAGACACATTCCCATAAGGAGACACTGTGCTCGCAATGATATACAACCATATTTGATGCCTTTTTTCTTTGTAGCCCAATTCACTCTATAACCTAGAGGAGAAAGCTTTGCAATTAGCCAATCACCATTGTTGTATATATCTCTTTCTTGCATTGGCCCGAGCGGATGATTTGGGAGCCCATAGATATCATTTATCTCTTCAACTCTGAATTTCACATTCTTTCCTCTTATTGTAATTTCATGGTTTTGTAAATGTATACACCTTAAATTGGCGTAAAACTCTCTAACCCATCCCTCATTGGATTTGCATGGAGTGGGGATGAAGCAGGTCCAACCGCTTGAGACTAGCCGGCTGTGGAAATCCAGAAAGAGCTCGGCCACTTTGTCATCGACAATTCCTTTCTCATGTTTGAGATTCTTCGTGAGGAGATCATCATAATACCAGGCTTGGCATGCGGAAGACATGAATCTGTTAGCATCATAGTTCAAATCCTCAGCCACTTCTTCAATTTTGTGATCTAGCGGGGCATTTTCATTCATGGTCAGGTCCATTTTAAGCTCAAAGTACCTTCAAAAAATCAAAAACATGTTAGTCGAGCATTAGATCATGTTAAGCAATTCAAAACAATGCCATTAGGCCAAAGAATCAAGTCGAATGGGCTCTGAAAGCTCCAGTTGCAAAGCTACTGGAATTGTAGAATCTGCCCAATTTTTGCAGCTGCGAATGTTTTGTCACAGGTGCGGTTGTGCATCTACGAGACTCAGATCGCACTAGCAGAATTGCCCAACTGACCAAAAGTCGCACCTGTGCAGAAGGCATCGCAGTTGCGAGGGCGCATCTGCGGCACTTTTCCGCTTCTGTGGTGCTCATCAGGGGTTCCAAAAACCCAAAAAATTTCGACTCTTTTCACTTCTTAAACATGATTTTGTCACCTAATTTATACTCAAAACTTCTAAATTAGTGCACTGCATAAACCTATGACTCTATTAAAACTAATTTGGTGGTACTTAGCAAATAATTTTCTTTTGGACAATTCGTCTAACACATTGCAAGCAGTGAGAATTTATGCTTCTTTACACAAATTGGGTACTTAGATTTCCCCCAAAATTATTGTTCAGTCAACAACAACACACACTAACATACTCTAACAAATTTCCTCACCATAATATCAACCCTAATCAAGAGTGGGAAAAGAAAAGGGGACTGTGGGAGGGGGAAGAAGAAGAAGTAGTAGAAAACTAAAAATAAAGCAATTGAGAGAGAGTGGTGATGAGTACCCGATTGTCTTGTGCAAAAGCAGTAAAAATCAGAGCAATAGAGAATTTGAGTATGTGAGATATGGAGGAGTTTGTGTTTTGGGGAAAAAAGGTTAGAGTATACCTGATGAAATGAAGGCTTGGTTCATTAACTTGCTCGATTTTTCACACCTGTGGTTAAGGAAGCGCTTCTGTGAAGCCGCTTCTATGAGAATTTTATCGCAACAATGCAGGTTGTGCATCTACGCCTGAAACCTGCTTCTGCATGAGCGCACCTGTGTGATTGTGTCCGCACGTGCGGTTGCACCAGACTTCAGCTGGACATATCTGGGCAGCCACTATTTTTGGCTTGTTCCAACACTTCAAACCCCTTAATTTACCTCCAAGAAAATCTGAAACTTTGCAGATTAGTCAAAAATAACATAATAAACTATTCCAAAAGAAGAAAATTTTCAAAAACGACCAAAAAGTTTTACAACGATGGGTTGCCTCCCACCAAGCACCGCATATAACATCGTGGCATGACGTGGATCAACTTTAACAATTTTCTCGCCACTTGGACGATATGAATTGGGCACCTAACTTGGAATTAAGCTTGCATCCATGAGCGGTGGGGGTGGTAAGTAGATGATCAAACCAAGCATTAGTTTCTTTATTTTGCATTTCTTGGCTTTCATGTGAGGAATGTCATTTTGCCTTCTTGTTCCCTCAAATTGTAAAATGTATGGCCTTTGTCTTTCCTCATCGAAATCCCTCATTGACTCGTGTAGTTCAATTCCCATATCAGCACACAATTCCAATATTGAAAAATGCTTGGAATGTGACATCAAACCTCCAAATTGCAATTCTTCCCGGATTTTGACATCCTCTTTTTCCCCCTGACTAGAGTTAATCTCAACCATATTTTTAATTAAACCGGATGACTCTAATTCCATATTTTTCTCGACATCAATAACAAGTATGGAGTCGGTTGGCAGATGTTTAATTCTTGATTCCTCAATGTAAAGCTCACTTTCTTCCTCAGAGTTGGACTCTTCTTGATCTCTTTCCACACTCTTGAATTGGAGGGCATAATGAGCCTCAACCAATATTTTCATTTGATCTTCTAAAGTGCGGATATTCTAATCATTTTAAGTCAAGACTTTCTTCAAGTCCTCGATTGCAAAGTTGTACTTCTCCTCTGTTTCAAGAATGGCCTCAAACATGAGCATCATTTCCTCATTTTGATCATTTTAAAGTTCTTCTTGATTTTGATCAAATGACAAAGAAAGATTTTTGTCTTAAACCTCTAAGGATGGTTTGTCTATTGGAAACAACATCTCTACCTACATTAGGTAGGGGTAAGGTCTGCGTACAGACTACCTTTCCCAAACCCCACATATTGGGATCAAACTGGGTTTGTTGTTGTTGTTGTTGTTAACCTGTAAGGAAGGCTCTTGGCTATCATTCACTTTTGAGGCTTTTTGGACCTCTAAAGCTTCAAGCATTTCTCCCATTTGTGGATGCAACCTTTCACGTGCCAAATCATTTTGGAGGCTATTTTCCAAAAGCTCCTCCAAGGCATTTTGCTCTTTGAGAAGGGAAGGACACATAAGCACAATTATCCCAATGACCATTTTGGCTACCAAGCTTATCACAAATACTCCATTCATGGGTTTGAGATCCGCCCCTGAGAGAATTTAAATAATTTTGCCACGAGTGTGGTCCTCCACAATAAGGATAAGGGTCATGAAAGTATGAAAAACTATGATTCGACCAATTTATATTATATGATCCATTTTTCAAAACTAAGAAAATAAAAAAAAAAAGAAAAATAGACTAAGATAAGAAAAATTAATTATGCAAATATTCACAAGTTTGGACCAAAGCACTTATAGTTATTTCTCAAACAACCTAAATACACCAAATTGTTCCCCGACAATGGCGCCAATTTTGATGACGTCCAAATCCACTACTAAAAAGTAAATGGACATGGTCGCATGCAATATAATCTACCCAACTATGAGTCGGGGTCGAATCCCACAGAGAACAATATGTAGGCGATTAAGAATGTAAGAGAATTGTCATTTGTTATGCAATGCCAAACACTTAGAATTGTTTTGAGAAAATATTTATAGCTAATTGCGAAATGTAAACTAACCTAGAAAGCAAGTAAAATGATCAATGGCTACAAGTATGGATACACGAGGAAATACACTCAAGTAACAATTCAGTGTATTTCACGATTTTACAAATTTGAGCGAGTTTATGTTAATTAGCCTCATGTAGTAATTCTATATTAGCTTCTTCCAAAGACTAACAAGATTTCCTAATTGAATTATCCCTAATACAATTAAGAGATTAAGCGCACCCGATTATGTCTACAAGCAGTTCAATCCTATTCCTAGGTAGAATTTATTATATGAGGGTTAAAGCCTCAAGTTCTTGTTAATTAATCTTTCCCAACCCCAAATAATCTTTCCCAAAATTAATTCGAAGTTAATGGGCAAGTACTAGTGTTAGCCAATCCCTTTGGAAATATTAAAGAACAAGAATAATTAAAGAAATAATAACTCGCTTCATAATAAATGAAAATCATTCAAAATATAAGCACAACAAGATATTTAATCCACACTCTAAACATGAATATTTCCATAAACAATATTTAGTGTTGGAATAAATACTATACACTTAGATATACAATACAAATTAAATAAATAAAGAAATGAACATAAATGGGTAAGAAATCTCAACCAAAAACATGAAATATTCAATCCCCAAGTGTATGTGCAAGAACCGCAATTTGCTTGTCCTTAAGGACTTGGTACAACACGGTGATTCCAAGGAGATTTCTATTTAAGATGATGGGATGCTACGGATGCAGGGTCAGATTTGTCTATCCAATGTATGGGTTACGAGAGTTGATTCTTGAGGAGGCCCACTGTTAGCAGTATTCCATTCATATGGGTGTTGTGAATATGTATTAGGACTTGATATTGCACCATTGGTGGAGAAGAATGATGAATGATATAGTGGAGTATGTGGCTCGGTGCTTGAACTGTCAGCAGGTGATGTTCGAGCTTCATAGGTCGGGCGGTTTGCTTCAAAGGATTGAGATTCCTTAGTGGAATTGAGAGCGTATCACAATAGACTTCATTGTTGGGCTCCCATGGATATTGAAGAAATTTAATGCTATTTGGGTGATTGTGGACCAGTTGACTAAATACGCAAATTTCACTCCGGTTGTGACTACCTATTCTTTGGAGGGGTTGGTCGAGATCTACATCCATGAGATTGTTCTCCTTCACAGTGTGCCGGTGTCCATTATTACTTATCATTACACGTAATTCACATAGTAGTTTTGGAGAGCAGTGCAACGAGAGTTGGGCACATGGGTTGAGTTGAGTACAACATTCCACCCCCAGAGGGACGAATAGTCCCAGAGCACCATTCAGATTTTGGAGGATATGCTACGTGGTTGTGTTATGGATTTTCGTGGTTCTTAGGATCAATTTCTACCGCTTGCAAAGTTTGCCTACAATAATAGACACCAATCGAGTATTCAGATGGCTCCTTATAAGGCCTTATATGGGAGGCGATGTCCATCTCTAGTTGGGTGGTTTGAGCTGGGGGAGGCTAGGTTGCTGGGCATGAATCTGGTTCAGGATGCCTTGGAAAAGGTCAAGTTGATTCAAGATCGGCTTCACACGGAATAGTATAGACAAAAAAGTTATGCCGATCTGAAAGTGAATGATATTGCATATATGGTGGAAAAAGAAGTTATTGGTTAAAATATCGTCGATGAAGGTTGTGATGAGGTTCGGGAAAAAGGGAAAGTTGAGCCCTTGGTATATTGGCCCTTTTGAGGTTCTTGAGAGGATTGAAGAGGTAGCCTATTGTAACGGACCAACCTGTCGTTTTGATAATTAACGTCCCGTTCGGTGGCTTAATGTCTTGGGTAGCTTCGTGTTATGTATTGTGACTTGCGTGTGAGGTCGAACGGTTCTCAGATGAGTCGAGATTGATTTGGAAGGATGATCCTTGTTTTAGAAATTAATCGGTAAGAGTTTACCGGAGTTTGACTTTTGTGTAGAAGACTCCGGAATAGTATTTTGATGTTTTCAATAGCTCTGTATGTGATTTTGGAATTAGGTGTATGCATGGAAAAGAAGGGATATAGAAGCATAACAAGAATTGATGGGAAAGACCACGGAAACAGATGTCTAGGCGCACCTGCGCATTCGCAGGTGCAAAATGCTGTGCAGAAGTGCATTTCCTACCACAGAAGTGACTTTGGATGAGCCGAGGCGTTTCCATAAAAGCGGATAATTTTCCGTACAAACTCTTACCGCAAAAATAGGATCTCTGGGCAGATTGTATTTATGTCGAGGGTCTTACCATTTTCTTCATATTTTGAGTTGTAGACCTCGGTTTTGGGCATTTTTGGAGGGGTTCTTTACGGTTTGGATTGGGGTAAGTGTTCTTTACCAAGATTTTATTTTATTTCACGAATCTATTATTATTTTCATCATTTAATTAGTGATTTATGTTGGCAATTTGAGGAAAAATTGGGAAAACTTCTTTGACTAAATTTTGGAGATTTGAAAGGTATTTTAAAGTCGGATTTGTTTAATTCTTGTATGGTTGGACTCGTTATCGAGTGTTCGAGTTATTGTAATTTTGGTCGGGTTCCAAGATGTCGGCACAATGTTGACTTTTTATTTCTTTCAAGATCGAAGATTTAATATCTGACATTTATTCTTGTGGTTTTTATTTATTCTATTAAGTTTTTTTGGATAGATTTTAGCCATGCAGAGGTTGTTTCACAAGAGAAGGTCATTTTAGGTTATCGGTTTAGCTTCTTTGAGGTAAGTATCTTGCCTAACTTTGGGGGGGGGGAGGGTGAACTACCCCTTAGGATTTGAGTCGTTGGTGCTATTTGTGTCATGTGAAGGCAGTGTACGCGAGATGACGAGTACGTACTCGGCCTTATTTGTGGATATTTGACCGTGTTAGACTCTTAGATTCTTATGTTCATTAAAAATGAAGTTGTCTTATCATGTTAAATGCTCCATTTGCTAAATTCACCCTTACATGTCTTATTCCATGTTGATTGATTCACATTCTACCCTTGTTGCCAAATAAACTCATATGTGCCTTAATTGAAGTTGTTGCCCCTTTTATTGTCATGATGTCTCTTTCTGCAATTGCTTCACCTTAGTTGAAGTTTTTGTTATCCCTTCCATTGTTGACTCCTTATTTGGAATCATTGTTACCAATTATCTCTTTTATCATTGAGTTGTGGTTATATTGAATCATTTTTACATGCTATCTCCATTATCATTAAGTTATGCTTATTTCGAAACATTGTTACATGTCATCCCTTCAATTTTTGAGTTATTCTTGTTTGAAACCATTATTATTTGTTATGCCTTTCATTGTGAGCTCGTACTTCCATTTCTTTATGTTTTATAATTGTGGTGTTGATTTACTTGTAGTATTCTTGTGTTATTGTTGTACCCAGTGTTGTTGAGCTGATGGCTATGCGTGGTTATGGTATTGGAATTATTTTGAGGGAATATTGTGGCATATGGGAATATTTGGTGAAAGTCATTATATTGTGTTATGTCTTTGGCACACATGGTATTGTTGAGAGGAATGTCGGGGTGTTCGCACATGTGTTGTCCGAGCTATTGTTATTTTTGTTATTTGCTCATGCATCATGACAAGGCAGGCAATATAAGTAGTTTTGCACTTGTGGCGAGACAATGCGGGAATGATAGTATTATGCACGTGCGGCGAGATAAGGTGGATTATGTCGAGGATAATTTGTGATGACTTGTGATAGCTTGGGGGCATTGTTATTGATGATATTTTTGTAGTGGTGTGCCTGCTTTTTGTGAGTTACACATTTTACATTTTGTTGTGTTGCTTCCTATGTGCCCTTCATTGTCTCCACTCTTACTTGTTGACTTGAGTTATGATAGAACACTTACACAAGCATACGCGTAATTAATCACCCATATCGGCTTAAGAAGATGAATCATGATGTTATTGACCATTTACATGTAATCTCGTTTACTTGCCTCTGTGTGAGAGTGGTTCTATTGGCATGTGAGTTGTCCGTGTGGTCACGAGTCATTGTTATTGTTGGCACGTGAGTTGTCCGTACGGATATGAGATATTGTCATCCCCTTAGCACGTGAGTTGTTCGTGCGAATATGAGGTATTAATGGTATTGGCACATGAGTTTACCATCCAGTACGTGGGTCATCTATGCGGTTATGAAATTTAATGTGTGCACAAGATGCCAAGTGATTAGGGTTCATGAACTAGGACACGTGAATTGTGACTATGAGGTGCAGAACCTCGGGGAAATTCTTGAACAAATCTTGTGGAAAAGCGGTTGCTCTTATTGAGTTGTTACTTGTTTCCTTACTTGGTTCTTAAACTGTGTTCAGCTTACTCTACGACATTATTACCTGTTTGTTCCCTATTACTAATTATTGTTTCTAGTGTTCTATTGTGGGTATTGTTTTGCTATATTTACCATGCTTATCTTTATATTGACATTGTTTCCCTATTAGTTTCATATTCATACTTATACAGGTTGTTAAGTCTAGTAGGTGTCTTGACTGTCCCTTATCACTACTCCACTAAGGTTAGTTTGAGGTACCGCTGTGGTGTACTCATGCTACACTTTCTACACATTTTTGTGTAGATCCACATACTTCAGAGTTAGTTGATCACTAGTTAGTTGTTCGAGCTTTGTTGTGGAGACTCAAGTATACATGTCGTCACGTCGGAGGCCTCGGAGTCACCTTCTAGTATTGTACTTGTACTATTTATTTCTATTCTGGAATGGTTGTGTCTACAGATTTTCCTAGTGAACTCAGTAGAGCTTATGACTTGTATTACCGGTTTTAGGATACTGTATTGCACTAAGGATTATTGGTTTACTATATAAATTTTAGTTCCATGTTTAATAGTTTTTTGCTGGTTAAATTATGTCATTTAATTCAGTAAGTGTGGCTTACCTAGTCTTAGTAACTAGGTGCTATCACGATATCCTATGAAGGGTAAATAGGGGTCGTGACAAGTTGGTATCAGAACTCTAGGTTCATTGGTGCTACGAGTCATAAGTGAGTTTAGCAAAGTCTTACGGATCGGTACGGAGATGCCTGTACTTATCTTCGAGAGGTTGCGGAACCATTAGGACAATTTAACTTCTTTCATTCCTATCGTGCGAATTTGTTGATTTCAAAGTTTGAAACTTTTCATCCCTATTCTCTCACAGATAGTGAGGACACACACTACCAGATCAACTAGGTAGACACACACACCCCCAACTATAGCTACGAGATGCCGGGGCTGAGGTAGAGGGCGAGGAGGGGCACGCGCCATAGCTAGAGCACCTATCAAAGTAGCAGTAGAGGAGCTTCTAGTAGCTCTAGTTGGGAAACAGGCAGCGGAGGGGACTGTTGCTACCACTGAGTTTGGGAGACTTTATCACAGTTCTTAAGCATGTTTGGTACATTGGCTCAGGCGAGGTTGATTCCGGTTGTACCAGTTACTTCATAGAACGGGGAAGAGCTCAGACTACTGCTGCCCATACTCCAGAGCTGCGAGTCCACGTTGGTAAGGTTCCAGGTGTCATGCCAGTATAGCCTGTTGCCTTTGTTCAGCCCGCAGTTAGGGCAACAACGTCTCAGGAGGAGGTGCTCAGTCTTGAGAGGTACAAGAAGTACCTGCCTCCTACTTTTAGCGGCTTAGCTCTAGAGGATGAACATGGTTTTGTTGAGGAGTGCCACCATATCCTCCACACTCTGGTATTCTGTAGACGAGTGAGGTTGCTTTTACTACTTTCCAGCTTAAGGGAGCAGCATGTCAGTGGTAACGAACGTACGAGTTGGGTAGCCCGGCCGATACAACTTAACTTTTTATTTCTCTTTCAAGATCAAAGATTTATTATCTGAAATTCTTTCCTATGGTTTTTATTTATGATATTAAGTTCATTTGGCTAGAATTTGAGCCGTCCGGAGGTTGCTTCAAACAAGAAGGTCATTTTAGAGTATCGATTTAGCTTCTTTGATGTAAGTATCTTGCCTAACTTTGTGTGAGAGAACCACCCCTTATGATTTGAGTCATATGTGTTATTTGTGTCATGTGAAGGTCGTGTATGCGAGGTAATGAGTACGTACTCGGGCTTATTTGTGGATATTCGATTGTAGGTTCTTATGTTCATTAAAACTGAAGTTGTCTTTTCATGCTAAATCCTCCATTTGCTAAATTCACCCTTACATGTCTTATTGGAGTTAATTAATTCACGTTTACCCTTATAGCCAAATAAACTCTTACTGCCTTAATTGAAGTTGTTGCCCCTTTTATTGCTGCAATTGCTTAACCTTAGTTGAAGTTTTTGGTATCCCTTACATTGTTGACTTATCCTTATTTGGAATCATTGTTACCTGTTATATCTCTTATCATCCAGTTGTGCTTATTTGGAATCAGTGTTATATGTTATCTCTCTTATCGTTGAGTTGTGCTTATTTAGAAACATCGTTACATGCCATTCCTTCAATTGTTAAGTTATTCTTGATTGAAACCATTATTATTTGTTGTGCCTTTCATTGTGAGCTCATTTTTCTGTTTCTTTGTGTTATGTAATTCTGGTGTTGATATACTTGTGATACTCTCAGATTATTGTTGTTGTTATTGTTGTACCTAGTGTTGTTGAGCTGAGGGCTATGCGTGGTTATGGTATTGGAATTATTTTGAGGGAATGTTGTGACATATGGGCACCTGTGGTGAAAGTCATTATATTATGTTGTTATGTTTTTGGCACACATGGCATTGTTTAGAGGATTGTCAGGGTGTTAGCACGTGAGTTGTCCATGCTATTGTTATTATTGATATTTGCACATGTGGAATGACAAGGAGGGATATATATGTGGGTTTGCCCATGTGGTGAGACAAGGAGGAATAATATTATTATGCGTGTGCAGCGAGACAAGGTGGGCTATGTTAGGGATGATTTGTGATGACTTGTGATTGCCTGGGGGCATTGTTATTGATAATATTTGTGTAGTTATATACCTACCTTGTGTGAGTCATACATTTTATGTTTTGTTGTGTTTCCTATGTTCCCTTCATTGTCTCCACTCTTACTTTTTCACTTGAGTTGTGATAAAACACTTGAACAAGCATACACGTAATTAATCACCCATATCGGTTTAAGAATATAAATCCTGATGTTATTGACCATTTACGTGTACTCTCGTTTACTTTCCATTTGTGTGAAAGTGGTTCTATTGGCACGTGATTTGTACGTGCGGTCATGAGTCATTGTTATTTTTGGCTCGTAATTTGCCCATGCGGATATAGGATATTTTCACTCCCTTAGCACGTGAGTTGTCTGTGTAGATATGAGGTATTAACGGTATTGGCACGTGAGTTATCCGTGCAGCACATGAGTCATCCGTGCGGTTATGAATTGTAATGTTGGCACAAGATTCCAAGTAATTAGGGTTCATGAACTGGGACCCGTGAATTATGACTATAAGGTGAAGAACCTCGGTGAAATTCTTGAACAAATCTTGTGTGAAAGTGGTTGCTCTGATTGAGGTATTACTTGTGTTTCCTTACTTCCTTCATCGTACTTAAGCTATGTTCATCTTACGCTACGACATTATTGCCTTTTTTCCCTGTTGCTGATTGTCCCTCGTCACTACTTCACCAAGGTTAGTCTTGATACATACTGGGTACCGTTGTGGTGTAACGACCCGACCGGTCGTTTCATGAGTTACCGCCTCGTTTCACACATTTTTGCTTCTTTATGCTTTGTTCATCTGTGTTATATGGTATCGGGTTAGTCGATTCGAATTCGGAAAGGTTTTGGGAAGGTTTGAGACACTTAGTCTCTTAAGTTGGTCTTTAGTTGAAAAAGTCAACCAGAAGTTGACTTGTGAGAAAACAATCTCAGAATTTGGTTTTTATGATTCGGATAGCTTCGGGAGGTGATTTGGAACTTAAGAGCGTGATCGGAATATGTTTATGAGGTCCAAAGTAGATTTATTCTTGAATTTGCGGAAATGGATTTTTGGCATTTTTCGGTTGATAGTGGAAATTTTGATATCATGGTCGGAATGGAATTCCGGGAGTTACAATAGGTCCATTGCGTCATATGGGACGTGAGTGCAAAATTTCAGGTCATTCGGACGAGGCTTGATAGACTTTTTGATAAAAAGCGGAATTCGGAAGTTTTAGAGTTCTTAGGCTTGAATTCGTGGTTAATTTGATATTTCGATGTTGTTTTAGGTATTTCGAAGATTGATATAAGTTTTGAAGGTGGTGTATGCTTGCTCGCACCTTTGGTTGAGGTCCCGGGGGCCTCAGGCTAATTTCGGATGTTTGACGAGAGGTTTTGAGTTGAAATTAGCAGTTGAAGTGCTGAAGTTCCTGTCATAACCACACCTGCGGCTTGGGGACCACAGGTGCAGGCCGGTACAAGCGAAAGGGAGATCACAGATGTGGCCAAGTGGATAAATGGCTGGAGCTGCAGATGAATAATATTTGGCGCACCTGCGATGGCGCAAGTGCGAGTTTTCGATCGTAGGTGCGGTCTTGGTGCGTTAATGGTTTCCGCAAATGCGCACCTGGAACCGCAGGTACGGGTCCGCAGGTGCGAGAATTATGACCGCAGATGCGGTTTTGCTGGGTCAGAACATATATATTTTTCCCTTCGCGAATTTGGGTTATTTTCCATCACTTTTCAAATGGGTAGAAGTTTGAGAGAGCGAATTCAAGGGAGAATTCAAGAGGGTTTCGTAGAGGTAAGGTTTTTGGTCCCTAAACTTGGTTTTATGATGAATTCTAATGATGTACGCATGAAATCCATGGGAAAATCAGTAGCAAAAATTGGGTTTTAGGGCTTGGGAATTGGAGACCTAAATTTAAGGAATTAAGAGGTCATATGTGGTTGGATTTTGGTATGTATGAACTCGTAGAGGAATAAGGATTCTATTGACATAAATTTTATTGCATTCCGAGACATGGGCCCAGGGGTCGGGTTTGGGAAATTTGGGTATTGTGATGTAATATGATTTTTTCGTATAGGTTTCACTCCTTTATCGTATATTGATGGTTATAAATTGATTTTGGTTAGATTCGAGGCATTTTTAGGCCAAATCGAGGGGAAAAGACATCGCGAGCTAGAGTTTAGCTTGGCTTGAGGTAAGTAACGCTTCCAAACTTGGTTATGAAGGTTCGAAACCCCAAACTATTAGTTCTATGATTACTATTGAGGTGACGCAAATGCAAAGTGATGGGCGTGTGAGCGTACACCGTGAGTGTCACGACCCCGGTTCTCCCTCCGTGGACCATCGTGACAACGCCTAGTCTCTACGGCTAGGTAAGCCTAACAATGCGGAAAATAAACATATTTGCGGAAAGAAATAATTAAAACCAAAATAGCGAATTAAAATAGTGTTTAAAAGTGCCGCTCGGCATATACAATATCAACTCTCAAACACTAATACATTTTCCAAAACACGAAATCTCATGATCACAAGCCTTTGAATATCTACAAGTATCTAACTCTGGAATGTCTGACAAGGAAACAAAAGTACAGAAGGGCTAGTACAAAAGGGAGAGTAGAAAGGGACTCTTCAGTCTGCGGATGCGGCATATATACCTCGGAGTCTCTACGAATTCCTCGTCTCAAGCGTGAAAAATCTGGGTGGAGGTACCTGGATCTGCACATGAAAAACATGCACAGAAAGGGCATGAGTACACTACAATGATACTCAGTAAGTACCAAGCCTAACCTCGGTTGGGTAGTGAGGAGGAAGGTTAGGGCCCTACTGAGATCAAATAAAATATACGGTGTGACAACATAAGATAAACAGTACAGTTGAAAGGTAAAGATAAGAATCAATACATGATAAAAGATAACTACAACTTAAACAGAAGCAAAAACAATCACAAGGAATACTACTCTTCACAAAGATAATAACCGGGGATCTCTTAGTATCCCGAGGATCTCTTAGTACCCTCAATATGTGCCAGGGATCGGTATCCCGAGGATCTCTTGGTATCCTCAAGATATGCTAGGGATCTCTTGGTATCCCAAGGATCTCTTGGTATTCTCAATGTATGCTAGGGATCTCCTAGTACCCCGAGGATCTCTTGGTATCCTCAATATACGTGCTATGGATCTCTCGGTATCCCTCACCTCAGCTCAAATCATAAATACGTACAGGGGATCTCCCAGGATGCCATCCTGTAGTCCCAAAGTAAAACACACAGCAACCACACAAGGAATACTCAATTAAGCTCAATTTCGTAAAAAGTAAAACAGGTAATTCTAACCTAACATGCTTCACATAATACAATTAAGGCAGTTTAAGCAATAAAATAATTAAGTCAATTAAACATGCTTCTGTAAGCTAACAACAGGCTAAAATTTCAAGTAGAGTAAGCATGAAAGGAAAACACAATTAAAGATACTTTAGTGAAAACAGGTTTTTCAACAATTAGCACAAGTATGCACTCGTCGCCTCACGTACAAGGCATTTCAATTACCACAATACCAAATCCTAAGGGGAATGTCCCCCACACAAGGTTAGGCAAACCACTTACCTCGAACCAGCTCAAATCAATCTGAAATCACGCTCTTGCCACGAGTACTCGACTCCAAATGGCCCAAATCTATTCTATTCAATTTCATAATGTAAATAACACTTCAAGTAACTGATTCTACAAAGAAATTCAAAGCTAATAACCGAAATTATGTAAAATGACAAAAACTCCCCTCGAGTCCACATCTCGGAATCGGGTAAAATTTACATTTTCAGACTCCTCACACTCCCACAAGTTCAGTTATACCAAAAGTACCAAAATTCAAGGTCAGATTCCCAATCAAAAGTCAAATTCTAGGTCTAAGAACTTTCTTCCAACTTTTCCCAAATTTTCATCGCCAATCCAAAATTAAATGAAAAAACTAACAATAGATTGTTGGAATATAACTAGAAAGGGTTAAATAATTGTTACCCAATGATTTCCTCTTCAACTTCCTCCCAAAATCGCCCTCTCCCGAGCTCCAATTTGATTTTTCCAAGTTTTGAAACTATACCCTCAAAATTCCTATTTTCTGACCAGTGAAACCGCAGCTACGGTCCTGGGACCGCACCTGCGGTCCCGCTTCTGTAGAGCCAAGGTCGCATCTATGACTTTTCATTAATGGAGGACTTTCCGCACCTGCGACTACCTTACCACAAATGTGGAGCCTCTTCTGCGGTGCCCTGACCGCATCTGCAGTCAATTCCCTTTTTGCCTTAGACCGCTTCTGCAGTTGCTCGACTGCTTCTGCAGCCTTGCACCTGTGGTCCCCAAGCCGTAGGTGCGCTTATGACATCGGACTTAAACCTTCTGCTGCAACATTCAACTCCAAACCTTTCCGTCAAACACCCAAAATCATCCTGAGGCCCCCGAGACCTCAACCAAAAGCACGAACAAGTCATATACCACTATCCATACCTATACCAATCCTTAGAACACCTAAAACAACATTGAAACGACGAATAAACCACAGATTCAAGCCTAAGAACTCCAAAAGACTAAATTTATGCTTTCGATCAAAAAGTCTATCAAACCTCGTCCGAATGGCCTAAAATTTTTCACACATATCACATTCAACACTACAGAGCTGCTCCAACTTCCAGAATTCCATTTCGACCCTCAGATCAAAATCTCACTGTCGAACCGGAAACTTCGAAATTCGACTTTCGGTATTTCAAGCCTAAATTAGCTACGGACCTCCAATACACAATCCGAACATGCCTCTAATCTTAAAATCACCCAACGGAGTAAACGAAACCATCGGAATTCCACTCTGAGGCCGTCTTCTCACTTTTCCGACTACGGTCAAAATTTCCAAAACTTAAGCTCTCATTTAGGGACTAAGTGTCCCAAAACTCACCGAAACTCAAAACCGAACATCCCAACAAATCAAAATAGCATAAATAAACATGGGGAAAGCAGTTAATAGGGGATCTAGGCATTTAAACATTCGTTCATCCTCGAACGAGCATAGAGACATACCTAAAATAGAGAAAAGATGAGGTTAACGGTTACATATATCCTGCTCGGTCTCCCAAGTCACCTTCTCGACCGGCTGACCCCGCCACTGAACCTTCACTGATGCAATGCTCATTGACCTCATCTTTCTAACATTTCTGTCCAATATTTCTATTGGCTTCTCAACATAGGATATATCCTTGTCCAACTAGACTTAATTGAAATCCAACAAATGAGACGGATCACCGTGATACCTCCAGAGCGTCAAAACATCAAAATACTGGATGGACTCCTGCCAAGATGGTAGGTAAGGCATGTTTATAAGCAACCTCGCCAACATGCATGAAAACCTCAAAAGGTCCAATAAACCTCGGACTCAACTTTCTTTTCTTCCCGAATCTCATAACGTCCTTCATAGGCAAAACCCGAAGTAGAACCCGCTCTCCAACGATATTGGAAACATCACAAACCTTCTGGTCCGTGTAACTCTTCTATCTAGACTGGGCTGTACGGAGTCTATCCTGAATCACCTTGACCTTCTCCAAAGAATACTGAACCAAGTCTGTGCCCAATAATCTAGCCTCGCCTGGCTCGAACCAACCCACCAGGGATCTACACCGCCTACCATATAAAGCCTCATACGGTGCCATTTAAATACTAGACTGGTAGCTATTGTTGTAGGCAAACTTCGCTAATGTCAAGAACCGATACCAAGACCCTCCAAACTCAATCACATACGCACGGAGCATATCCTCAAGAATCTGAATAGTGCGTTCAGACTATCCGTCCATCTGAGGGTGAAATGTTGTACTCAACTCCACCCGAGTACCCAACTGATGCTGAACGACCCTCCAGAATCGTGATGTGAACTGAGTACCTCTATTTGAAATGATGGAAACTAGAATACGATGCAGACGAACAATCTCTTAGATATAAATCACCGCTAGGCGCTTTGAAGAATAGGTAGTACACACAAGAATGAAATGAACAGACTTGGTCAGTCGATCCGCAATCACCCAAATAACATCGAGCTTTCTCAAAGTCCGTGGGAGCCCAACTACGAAGTCCATGGTGATCCACTCTCACTTCCACTCCGGAATCTCTTTCTGCTGAAGCAACCCATCTGGTCTCCGGTGCTCAATCTTCACCTGGTGATAATTGAGGCACCGAGCTACAAACACAAATATATCTTTCTTCATATGTTCCACCAATAGTGTGGTCTTAAATCCTGGTACATCTTTGCGGCACTCGGATGGATGGAATAATGTGAATTGTGGGTCTCCTCTAGAATCAACTCCAGAATCCCATCAACATTGGGTACACAATTCCGACCCTGCATCCTCAATACCCCGTCATCACCAATAGTCACATCTCTGGCCTCACCATGTTGAACATTGTCCTTGAGGACAAGCAAATGAGGTTCATCATACTGACGCTCCCTAATACGATCAAATAAAGAAGACCGAGAAACCATGCAAGTAAGAACCCGACTGGGCTCCGAAAGATCCAATCTCATAAACTGGCTGGCTAAGGCCTGAACATCCATCGCCATAGGCCTCTCCGATGCTGGTAAATAAGACAAACTCCCCAAACTCTCTACCTGGCGATTTAGGGCATCGGCCACCACATTGGCCTTGCCTGGATGATACAAAATAGTGATATCATAGTCCTTCAACAACTTAAACCATCTCCTCTGGCGCAAATTTAGATCCTTTTTCTTGAATAGGTGTTGCAAGCTCCGATGAGCAGTATAAATCTCACAAGGGACACCGTACAAATAATGATGCCAGATCTTCAGGGCGTTGACAATGGAAGCTAGCTCGAGATCATGAAGAAGGTAGTTCTTCTCATGCACCTTTACCTGTCTGGACGTGTAGGCAATCACCCTACCATTCTGCATCAAAACCGCTCCAAGGCAATCCTTGAGGCATCACAATAGACAGTGTAAGACCCTGAACCTGTAGGCAATATCAAAATCAGGGTTGTAGTCAAAGCTGTCTTGAGCTTCTGAAAGCTCACCTCACACTCTTCCATCCACTGGAACGGAGCACCCTTCTGGGTCATTCTAGTCATAGAGGCTGCAATCGATGAAAACCCCTCAACTAAACGCCGGTAATAACCCACCAATCCAAGAAAACTGCGGATCTTTGTAGATGAGGATGGTTTGGGCTAACTCTACACGGCCTCTACTTTCTTTAGGTCCATTTGAATACACTCACTCGACACCACGTGGCCTAAGAATGCCACGGAATCCAACCAACACTCACATTTCAAGAACATAGCATATAACTTCTTTTCTCTCAAGGTCTGAAGCACTGTCCTTAGGTGCTGCTCATAATCTTCCCAACTCCAGGAATACACCAAAATATCATCAATAGAGACGATGACGAACGAGTCAAGATACAGCCGGAACACACTATGCATCAAATACATAAAGGTCACTGGGGCATTGGTTTTCCCAAATGACATAACAAGGAACTCGTAATGACCATACCGAGTCTTGAATGTAGTCTTCAGGATATCTGGCTCCCTAATCTTAAACTTATTGTAACCTGAGCATAAGTCAATCTTAGAAAACACTCGTGTGCCCTAAAGCTGGTCAAATAGATCATCAATACGCGGCAAAGGATAACAGTTCATCACTGTAACTTTGTTCAACTGGCGATAATCAATACACATACGCATAGAACCATCACTTTTCTTCACAAACAAGATAGGCGCACCCCAAGGTGATACACTAGGCCGAATAAAACCCTTATCAAGCAATTCCTGTAACTAATCCTTCAACTCCTTCAACTTAGGAGGAGCCATACGATATGGAGGAATAGAAATGGGCTGAGTTTCTTGCAAAATATCAATGCTAAAATCAATATCTCTATTAGGAGGCATGCCCGGAAGATCAGCTAGAAACACATCGAGAAAATCCTGTACTACTGGGACTGAGTCAACTAAAGGGGTATCAGTATTGACATATCTCACATAAGATAGACACGTGTCACACCCCTTCTCAACCATACGCTAAGCCTTAAAGAAAGAAATAACTCTACTGGAAGTGTGATCTTAAGTACCCCTCCACTCAACATGTGGTACACTTGGCATAGCCAGCGTCACGATTTTGGCGTGACAATCAAGAATAGTATAATGGGGCGACAATCAGTCCATGCCCAAGATAATATCAAAATCTACCATGCTGAGCAACAATAAATCGGCTCTGATCTCAAAACTAGTAAGAGCAACCAAACACGACCGATAAATACGGTCCACAACAAGATAATCTCCCACAAGAGTAGAAACATAAACAGGGGAACTCAAAGAATCCCGAGATATACCCAAATGCAGAGAAAAATAATAAGACACACAAGAGTAAGTGGAGCCTAGATCGAATAGAATGGGTGCATCTCTGTGACAAAACAGTATAATACCAATGATGATAGAATCGGAGGCAACAGCCTCGGTACGGGCAGAAAGGGCATAGTATCGGGCCTGGCCTCCACCTCTAGGGAGACCTCTACCTTCCCGACCTCCACCTCTTGCTGGCTGAGAAGGTGGGGTAGCAACTAGAATTGTAACCATAGCCTGAGAACTCTACTGGGCGCGTTGTGGCTGAGAAGTATGTGGAGGAACACTCCTCCCAAGTCTAGGGCAATCCTTCAGAACATGACGTGTGTCCCCACACTCAAAACAAGCTCTAGCAGGATGTGGCGGTTGTGACTGGCTCAGGCCAGATCTACTGGACTGACCACTGAAAGTACCCCGCGTAGGAGGCGCGCTAAATATCGGAGGTGCATAATAAGGCTCATGAGGCCTAGGAGGAGCTAGAATACTACTGACTGCTAGAAGAGCTGAATGGACAGGTCTACTCATATAACCCCTACCATGAGGACCTGTAGCTGGGGCATAGGCACCAGAATAATGGCCCGACTCTCGAGACCTCTTGGCCTCCCTCTCCTCTCTCTCCCTAGCATGCATACCCTCAATCCTCCTAGCAATGCTCACCACCTGCTGATAAGAAATATCCATCTCCAACTCACGAGCCATGCTAGACCTGATGCTAGGAATAAGCCCCTCAATAAACTGGCGAACCCTCTCGCGAACAGTAGAAACCAAGGCCGGTGCATGTCTAGCCAAACTAGTGTAACAGACAGCATATTCTGAGAAAGTCATAGCACCCTAGACCAAATTCTCAAGCTCTGCATCCATGGTTCCTAAGGCTTTTTGGAACATACTCTCTCTGGAACAGATCTGAAAACTGAGTCCAAGTCAGTGAAGTAGCCTCATCCAATTTGTCTCACTCATAGGTGCGCCACCACTCATAGGCGGCTCCTCGAAGTTGGAAGGTAGTGAAGGAAACCCTGCTCGACCCTGATATACCCATGGTACGGATAATGCGGTAACACTCATCCTGAAATCCCAAAGCATCGATGCTAGACCACTGAATACATGAGGCTTGTACTTATTGAACCTCTCAAGCCTCAGCTACTCATCCTCAAAAATTGTTGCCCTATGCTCGGGCTGATCTCAAACTGCATGCGGTACAGGAATAATCTCGGGAACCTTCTCAACATGCACTCGCTGCTTAGGAGTTCGAGTAGCGGGACTCTGTGCTCTTCCCACGACCTGAGATGTAGCGGTAGCAAGGAGAAGCAACCCCGCCTGAGCCAAAGTGGTGTACATGCTCAAGAACTGTGCCAGAGTCTCCTAAAGTGCTGGAGTATAATAGAAGTAGGCATATCAGGTGCCTGGACTCCAGGTAGAACTGCTGGTGGTGCCTCGGTGGCAGCTCGCGTAGGTGCTCTGGCTGCACCACATGTGCGTCCTCGGCCTCTACCCCGGACCCAGCCTCTAACGGTTATAGTAGGGGCTGCAGGTGCCTGATTATCTCGGGTAGCGCGTGTCCTTACCATCTGTAAGAGAAAAGAAGACAGAAGTTTAGAAATGTGACATCAAATCTCGCACGACAAGGAAATCAAATTAAGTGGAATTTTCCTAATAGTTACACAACCTCTCGCAGATAAGTAAAGACATCTCCGCACTGATCCACGAGACTCTAATAAACCGGCTTGTGATTCTTGACTCCTATGACCCTAAAGCTCTGATAGCAACTTGTCACAACCCCGGTTCACCCTCCGTGAACCATCATGATGGCACCTAGTCTCTACAGCTAGGTAAGCCTAACAATGCGGAAAATAAACCAATTTGCGGAAAGAAACAATTATAACCGAAATAGCGAACTAAAACAGTGTATAAAAGTGCTGCTCGACATACACAATATCAACTCTCAAAAACTAATACTTTTCCCAAAACCCGGAATTTCATGATCACAAGCCTTTCAATGTATACAAGTATCTAACTCCGGAATGTCTAACAAGCAAACAAAAGTACAAAAGGGCTAATACAAAAGGGAGAGTAGAAAGGGACTCTTCGGTCTATAGATGCGACAGATATACCTCGGAGTCTATACAAACGCCTCGTCTCAAGCGTGATATGTCTGGGTGGAGGTACTCGGATCTACACATGAAAAACATGCGCAGAAAGGGCATGAGTACACCACAGCGGTACTCAGTAAGTGCCAAGCCTAACCTCGGTCAGGTAGTGACGAGGAAGGTCAGGACCCTACTAAGATTAAATAAAATATACGGTGTGACAGTATAAGATAAAGCAGTACAGTTGAAAGGTAACGATAAGAATCAATATAAGATAATAAAGATAACTACAACTGAAATAGAGGCAAAAACAATCACAAGGAATACTACTCTTCACAAAGATAATAATCGGGGATCTCTCAGTATCCCAAGGATCTCTTAGATGTTGCTACTTGTTGAGGTTTGGTTCATCACTACCGTCAGTCCATAGTTTGGACTTGTTACTTACTAAGTTGGTGTACTTACGTTACCCCATGCACCCCTGTGTGTAGATCCAGGTATCTTAGGGCATGGTAGTAGTCATTGATCTTGCTAGTTGGAGACTTTCTGTGGAGATTGCGAGGTAGCTGCTTGGCGACCACAGTTCCGCCTTCTCCTTCCTTGTCTTTCTTATAGTACTTTTATTGAGACATTCTCAGAATATGTAGTCTTATATATTTCAAACAGTTGTAGTAATTTGCTTATGGCTTAGTGACACCCGAGGTCGGGCATGTATTTATTTCTGCTGGATTTGAGCTCTATTTTTATCTTATTGGATTTCTATTTAAAAATATGATTTTTCTTAAGCCTTTAATTGGAAATAGAGTGAATGAGTAATAATTGGATGGCCTAGTATCACGATAGGTGGCATCACGAACGGGTCGATTTTTGGGTCGTGACATGTTGGTATCAGAGCCTAGGTTACATAGGTATCACAAGTCATGAGCAGGTTTATTAGAGTCTCATGGATCAGTACAAAGACATCTATACTTATCCTCTGGAGGCTGCAGAACCTTTAGGAAAAACATCACATTCTTGAATTCTTGTCGTGCTAATTTGTTGACTTTGGTAACTAAACTCCTGTTATTCTATTCTCTCACATATGGTGAGTACACATGCTACCAGTCAGGACAGACGACCACCAGTACCACTAGTTGAGGTCGCTAGAGGTCATGGTAGGGGTAGGGGTGTGGCCTGTACCGCAGCTAGGGTAGGACCTGCAGATCCACCCGCTACCCCAGTTCATAAGCAGGCTCCAACGCGGGATGCTCCAGCAGTACCAACTTAGTAACCGACTGTTCCTATTGTTATTCCGGGTCTCCAGGAAACTTTGACTCAGATTGTGACCATGTGCACCAGTCTTGATCAGGCAGTCACAGTTTTTATGACAGCAGCTACTTCTCAGGCTAGGGGAGGCACTCAGACTCCCGCCACCCATACACACGAGTAGATTGTTCAGGGACTACAGACACTGGAGGCACTAGCAGCCTAGCTGGTTGCACCTGCTCAGGATTTTGTGGTTCCAGTTTTTCCTAACGACGAGCAGCGTCGATTAGAGAGGTTTGGTAGACTTCAGCTTCCGACTATTAGTGGTGCATAGGGCGAGGATGCCCAGGGCTTCTTGGATAAGTGTTAGATGATGTTGCGTTCAGCAAGTATTCTGGAGACTAGTGGGGTCTCATTTACTACTTTTTAGTTTTCTAGGCTGCCTTCACTTGGTGGGAGTCTTATGAGAGGCGTAGGCCTATTGGTGCACCGCCCTCTACCTGGAATCATTTCTCCATTCTCTTCCGAGTGAAGTATGTACCGCATTCCCGCATGGAGGAGCGACGCAGGCAGTTCGAGCAGCTGTGTTAAGAGGGCACGTCCGTGACGCAGTATGAGATGAGGTTCTCTGAGTTGGCCCGTCATGATATCTGGCTAGTTCCCACTGATAGGGAAAAGATCTAGAGGATCGTTAATGGCCTCAACTATGAGCTATAAATTTTTCTAACTAGAGAGAGAGTATATGGTGCTTCTTATGAGGAGGTGGTTGACATTACTAGAGCGATTGAGTCATTTTGTCGCCAGGAGCAAGAGGAGAGAGAGACCAAGAGGCCTCGGGGATCTGGTGGTTTTGGGAGTTCTTCTTCGGGATGCCAGTTTCAACATGGCAGAGGTCGTTCATGCAGACATGCTTAGCCAGCCCGTTCAGGTCACCGTGATGGGTCATCTGGCCATGGTTCTCACAGTTCACATCAGGGTCACTCGTCTCTATGTGCCCTTGCAGCTCAGAACTTGACTCAACCACCATCAGTTCAGGGCTCATCAATGCCTGGTTCTTCTAGTGGGCATCCCGGTGTGAGGGGCTCCCTTCAGTCCCCACCTCCATTTACCGGGAGAGGTTGCTTCTAGTGTGGAGATTTGGGTCATATTAAGAGGTTTTGTCCCATTTTGCGGGAGGTTTATCCCAGCATACGAATCACCCATCGGCTTCAACACCCGTTACTTGCCCACCCGCACAGTCAGCTCGGGGTGGAAGTCAGTTAGCTAGGGGTCGCCCTAGAGTGGGAGGTCGATCAGGTGGTGGTCAGGCCCATTTCTATGCCCTCCCAGCCAGACTAAATGTCATTGCTTCAGATGTTGTGATCACAGGTATTATCTCAGTCTGCCACAGAGATGCCTCTATTTTATTTGATCTCAGTTCCACTTTCTATTATGTGTCATCATATTTTGTCCATTATCTAGATACGCCCCGCGAGTCTCTCATTTCATATGTTCATATATCTACTTTGATGGGCAACACCGTTGTAGTTGACCTTGTATACCGATTATGCTTTGTATCTATTGGGGGTGTTGAGACCCGAGTGGATCTTCTATTACTTTGCATGGTGGACTTCGATGTGATATTAGTCATGGATTGGTTATCTCTATGTCGGGCTATTCTGGACTGTCACGCCAAGACAATGACATTGGGTATGCTAGGTGTACCGCAGATTGAGTGGCGAGGTTCGTTTGATTATGTTCCCAGTAGGGTAATTTCATTCTTGAAGGCCCATCATATGGTTGGGAAGAGTTGCCTTTCATACTTAGCATTTGTGAGGGATGTCAGTTCAGAGGCTCCTAGCATTGATTCTATTCCAGTTGTGAGAAATTTTCCCGATGTGTTTCCTGTAGACCTGTCGAGCATGCCACCGGATAGGGATATCGATTTTGGCATTGACTTGGTGCTGGGCACTCAGCCCATTTACATTCCACCGTATCGTATAGCACCAGCGGAGCTGAAAAGGTTGAAGGATTAGCTTTAGGAACTCCTTGATAAGAGGTTTATTCGTCCTAGTGTTTCGTCGTGGGGTTCCCCTGTCATGTCACGATGAGGATATGCATTGATTACAGGCAGCTAAACAAGGTTACCATTAAGAACGAGTATCTCCTGCCTTGCATTAATGATTTATTCGACCAACTTTAGGGAGCGAGGGTGTTATCCAAGATTGATCTCAGTTCAGGGTATCACGAGTTGAAGATCAGGGACTCGAATATTTTCAAGACAACATTCAGGACCCGGTATGGTCACTATGAGTTCCTTGTGATGTCTTTTGGGCTGATTGATTCCCCAGCAGCGTTCATGCATTTGATGAACAGTGTGTTCCGGCCGTATCTCGATTTGTTTGTCATAGTTTTCATTGATGATATTCTAGTATACTCGCGTAGTCAGGAGGAGCACGCGAAGTATTTGATAGTGGTCTTGCAAAGATTTAGGGAGGGGAAGCTTTATGCAAAGATCTCCAAGTGTTAATTTTGGCTGACTTCAGTGCCTTTATTGGGGCACGTATTGTCCAGCGAGGGTATTCGGGTTGATCCGAAGAAGGTAGAGGCAATTCAGAGTTAGCCTAGACCGTCCTCAGTCACAAAGATTTGTAGTGTTCTTGGTTTGGTGGGTTATTATCGCCGGTTAGTTTAGGGATTTTCATCTATAGCATCACCCTTGACCAAGTTGACTCAGAAGGGTGCTCCTTTTATGTGGTCAGACGAGTGTGAGACGAGCTTTCAGAAGCTCAAGACTGCTTGGACCACAACTCCAATGTTAGTTTTTCCATTAGCTTCATGTTCATATACCATGTATTGTGATGCTTTGAGAGTTGGTATTGGGTGTGTGTTGATGTAGGAGGGCAGAGTTATTGCTTATGCTTCTCGTCAGTTGAAGCCCCATGAAAAGAACTACCCTGTTTATGATTTGGAATTGGCTGCCATTGTTCACGCATTGAAGATTTAGAGGCATTATTTGTATGGTGTGTCTTATGAGGTGTTTACTGACCATCGTAGCCTCCAGCACTTGTTCAAACAGAAGGATCTCAATTTGAGGTAGCGAAGATGGTTGGAGCTGCTAAGGGACTATGATATTACTATCTTGTACCATCCGGGAAAGGCAAATGTGGTGGCCGATGCCTTGAGTAGAAAGGTGTAGAGTATGTAGAGTTTAGTGTATATTCCTATTGGGGAGAGACCTTTTGCAGTTGATGTTCAGGCCTTGGCCAATCAATTTTTGAGGTTGGATATTTCGGAGCCTAGTCGGGTATTAGCTTGTGTGATTTCTCGGTCTTCCTTATTTGATCGCATCAGAGAGCGCCAGTATGATGATCCTCATTTGCTTTTCCTTAAGGAAAAGGTTCACCACAAAGATGCCATAGATGTGACTATTAGTGATGATGGGGTTTTGAGGATGCAGGGCCGGATGTGTGTGCCCAATATAGATGGGCTTCGGGAGTTGATTCTAGAGGAGGCCCATAGATCGCGGTATTCCATCCATCCAGGTGCTGCAAAGATGTATCAGGATCTAAGCCAGCATTATTGGTGGAGAAGAATCAAGAAGGATATTGTGGGATTTGTAGCTCGGTGTCTCAATTGTCGGCAGGTGAAATATGAGCATCAGACACCGGGTGGCTGTTGATACCCAATTTTTTCCTATATATTTTCAATATGCAAAATAACTTCAAAATAGCATATATAAGCATGTCCAAGTGTTTTATTTTTTTCCATAATTTTTAAAGTTTTAAATTGATTTATTTTCTCACTTTTTATCCATAAAATCTCCAATAATTATTTCCAAAATTATTGTTTTGATAATTTTTCTATTTTATATCTAAGTTTATTCCAAAATATGGCAAAATTAATTTTTACATATTTTTATAATTTCGTTTAGTATTTTAAAGCTAAATTGCACATAATTGCAATATTAGCCCTTTTAAGGTTTAATTAGGTTTTATATTCATAAAAATGGGTCCTATATTTTTAGATTGTTAACTATGTAGTATAAATCATTTTACCCTTTTTAAATTAATTTTCAGAAATTATTTACTATTTTTTATAAATTAAAAGGAAAAAAGTGGCTATTTAACTTGTAGCCAAATTGGCTTTCAAATCTAGCCCAAATCAAACCCCCAATTCCCCGGCCCAATTACAATTTTAACCGACCCACACCTAATTTTAACCCAAGCCCAATCGGATCCCCACCTACCCCATTCAATATGGACCATTGATCATTCAGATCAACGGTCCCTGTTCCACCTGCCATAATTAAACCCAAACAACCCCCTAACCAAATTCATTTACCACCAACCCGCCACCCTTGAATCCCCTTTTTCTCCAATTCTCTTTGCAACCTCATTCAAACCCTAGCCGCCACCACCCAAACAGACCCTAATCCCCTTCGATCCTCACCTAATCCATGGACTCCCATGGCTGTTTGAGGCGTGTACCAGTCTCTTATGTCTCTTGGTTGCCTGTTTTTGTGATTTAATGGAAATATATCGAAGAGATCTAGTCTAGACCTTGCTCAACTTCTATCCATGGTCTTTTTCCTGCCATCCACGGCCGTTCGAGTCAGATCCACGACTTTTCCGGCTAGATCGGTAACTTTTCGAAGTTTTCTCACTTTTTCTGAGTTCTTTGAAACCCCAGCTTTAAAAGCTTGCCGATTTTCTTTCAGATTTGTCGTAGATCTATGCATGTTATGAACCTCTTGGTGTTTTCTCAAAAAAATTTCGTATTTTTTTCAAAATGACTCTTCGTCTTCAACGATTAGGACTTTCTTAACCTCTTTTAAAAGACTTCTTCTCTGATTTTAAGTGTTGTCTTATGATTTTATTATGTTTAAATGGTTTGTTTATGTTTTTCTTCCCTGTTTCGATTGAGTTCTTTCTACTTAGATCCTTTGCTTTGTTGACTGATTCTGAGTTCGTACCGTTTTTAACTCGACTTTGTTAATACCTTAATGTCTTTAAGTTTTTCCTCACTTATTATTGAGAGTTTTTAAAAAGATCTCCTTTACCTATTACTATGTGTTAGACTGGTTTCTTCATTTTGGTTTTATGTGTGAGCCATGACTACTTGACTTTGTTGATTACCATGCTTCGAGTAGTCTTTAACCTATTCATGTCGCTTCTGTATGTTTATGTTCATCTAGTTTGCTCCTTTTTGTCTATATATTTGACCTTGCATGTCTGATACGCCTGTTCATTCTTTTCTATTTATATGTCGAAGTGCAGAATCATGCCCCCCTCTTGATTGATCTTGATTTCCTTAAGTTACGGTTTGATTGCAAGGTTTCCTTATAAACCCTAATTTTACTCGTTTGTTTAAGTTGATCGATTCCCTTACTTTATTTGATGTGATGTTTCACCCCTGCTGAATCCTTTCCCAAATTAAGTATATTTTGCACCTAGACTCAATTATACACTCTATACTTTTACTATCCCTTATATGGTAAAAAATAAATCTTTCTCAAATTGATTTTCATTCGTAAATTATTCCTGTTAGTATCCGTTTGAGCAGTAATTCCTTGATTAAAGGGAAGTACTTGTATTAATGGGATTCGAATTGTGATTATTTCCATATTTGTGTTAAACTTTACTTATTACCTTATTTTCTACTCGTTTTCAAAGCTATAAATACCCTACCCTCTCTTCTCTAAACACATAAACAATTTAGTTCAGAACATACACTTACGCACTCAAACTCTCTTTTTCTCTACTACTACTTGTGCTACTGCTTTGTCTAGCCGGCTGAAAGCCGTGGCTAGACTGTGGAACTCTGATTGCTTCACTTTTTCTGCACTTTGCTTCTTCAACTGGTATGTCCCTAGTTTAAATACTAAAACTCAGCTCTATGTTTTCCCTTGTTTGTCAACGCCTTTCTCTTGTACTAACTTAATGGCTTATGTTGTTAAATTGTATTTCTTATTCACTGCTTTACTCAGCATGCTTAAAATTCTGCCCTCCTTTTGTTCAAATGTAATCAGCATGTTTACATGTTCCTATTTATGTCCCTCAACTAGCATGTCTCCCAATGTACTTGATTCATGATTAATTATGTGTTTCTGATTTGGTTCCTCTATGTCCCCAACCCTTACTCCCCTGGTTATAATTGCGAAAGTTGTACTACTCTCTGAACTGGTTTTGTATGTGTGTTGTTGCTCCTATCCCCTTCCCTTTCAAAATATTGTTTTCACTAAGAAACTCTTCTGTTGTTCTACAAACTTATTTAAAACATACTATTTCCAAAACTGTTTCAAGCACTCTCACATGCACTCTTAGATCATTAGGTTCTGCCCCTTTTGTGTGAGCCTTGCTTTCGGACCCTTGAGCACCCTCTAAACCTGGACACATAAGAGCTAGCCCTTCCACACTGCACTTACTTTTGGTTATGCAATCTGGGTGTGAGCACTGCTCGGGATCTCTTGAGGTACTTAGGGAACTCTGACACACCCAGATATGAGAAAGACTTTGGAACAATATTGGCATTTGAGGTGGTTTATTACATAACTCAAAGAGGAAGTCATAATCAGGCTTCTTATAGTTGTAACTTCTTACTTTTCATTTCTTATCTAATTCTATCATGGTCTGTAATAATTTGTAAACACGTATTGGGTGGCTAGTGAAAAGGGATGGGTAAATATGCATGTTATAGTTGTTAAAGTGTAGAAAACATGTTATTAGTTTTATATTCCTAATTGTGCAATAGAAACCATGTTTAGGATTCATGCATGCATCAGAAATCATGCTCTTAGGTATCATGTTTATTGTTTCAGCATGTGCACCTTTACAACATCATGCTTAAAGTCTGCTAATGATTAGCACTTCACTGCATTCCTGCCATATGCACTTAGGAATCCTACTCTTAGGAAATTCTGCATTCCTACCATATGCACTTGGAAATCCTGTTCTTAGGAAATTCTGCATTCCTGCCATACGCATTTAGAAATCCTTCTCTTAGGAATTATGCATATTAGATACCATGTTCTAGGATCTCGTATGCATTCTGTTTAAAACGCCTAGCTAATTAACAATTTATGAAAAGGCAGTAAGTAATGATTTTCAAATTGTGATATTTTATGAATAAAATTGGCAACAACCCCCGCAACTAGAACAACATGTTTTAGGTAATAAAAATAATCTCCAAACTACCTTAATGACTTAGGTAATAACTTAAGTAAAACTAGAATTGCCTTTATTTAATTATCAACTATTAAAATCAGTAGGCAAACCTGATTCGAGCTTCTTTTCTGAGACATGTAATAAATCTGGTTCCAATAAACCTGATGTTACTAATGAAAGCAAGACACCCCGCTTTAGGATTTTAAATTCAGATCTTAACTGTGTATAAGTTATGCTGTCTATGTGCGTTATTTGTGGAGGTATAACAGAGCCTTCTGCTTGTTTTCTATGTCTTCCCCTTTTAAATACATTCCTACTTGTTTTGTTTGTCGTCTTAGTATTTTGTCTTTAAATTTGAGGGTCTGCCTAGAACCTCCTTATAGGATAGGAGTCCTAAATTCCTCCAGGACTAATAGTAAGGGAGAGGTAATATCATGTAATAAGATTCGAGACCAATCTTTGCTTAATTACCTTTATGGGGCGGAAAATGGTAGATATGGATATGATGACCAGTGTACTAATACCACATGTATCCCCTCTTTTGAGGAGTGTCATATCGGGTATTGCATTGATGTGATCCATATTACAAATAACCCTAGGATACCCCTTTACATTCATAAGCATGTTTAGATTGTAACTCTTTTCAAAATCTTGCTTTCATTAGTCGCTTGTGCACTTAAATTCCCTATTATTTGAGCCCTACTTGCTAATTGCACAAATTCACAAAAAACTGTCTGGCCGGGAACCACACTAGTGGATATTGAAGGGTTTTTAACACCTTCCCCTTAGGATAATTTCAAGCCCTTACCCTATCTCTGGTTATCAAATGTAGTTGTAGATAAACCCAGTAGGTGCCCTAACACACCTTAAAAATCGTTAGGTGGCGACTCTTCCAAAATGCAAACCTTGTTCCCAAAAGGAATGAGTTGTCCCAAAAATGTCATGAACCCTATTTCTCCGGAAGGGGTAAAAAGGGGGTGCGACAATATGGAGACTCTGCTAGGGATATTTAGGCTTTTACCATTTCATACCGTTTTTGTGAATTTGTACCCCTCCCTATGTGCAATTATTTGTTTAATTTCTTTAAGCATTCAATTTCTTCTTCAAAAGCAAAACTAAGATATCTTTCTTGTTTCTTCCTTTACTGTTGCTTTAAATTATAAAATTGTTGTATTTATCGCTTTCTTAACGTGCAAATACATGTCAACATGCTTTCAATTATTGCATAATCATGCTCAACATCATACTCCACTCGTGCCAAACAAATACTGTAGTAACGCTTGATGAGTGGTTGCACCCTTCCTATATCATTACCCCCTAAATTTGGAAAGGCATATTTGCGGTAAAACTAGTCGATCAACAGTGCAGTCGACAATTCCGTGCCTTCCCCCTTGAGTTGTATGCCCAAGGGTACCAGTCTAAAACCCCATAGAAACACTACTCTGTTTAAAATTGTGCATGCATCATGGTCAAACCTAGTCGGATCAGTTATGTTGTCCACGTAATGATCCTTTAAGATAGACTTGTCCAAAAGTCCACCGGGTTTCCCTTAACCCAAACGGACATCATCACGTTCTTTGCATTTACTTGGAGAACTAAATGCTTCATGCTAATTATTGATATTAAATAGTCGAGTCTGGTGGGGGTAAGGGCCTAACCTTGTTTGCCTTGCAGAAATATGAGGCATGAAGTCCCCAGATTCGGCATTGTCACCAACATCCACCCATGATTGCTAAGCTGGTGGAGCGATTTACACTCTAGTGACCAAACTCTCATCAGAAAATATCAGGAAAATCTACCATCCCTCTTGGAAATCCAACCTAACAACATGATCATAGAAGCTGCCACATTGTTTTGGGATTGTGAAAGGGTCGTGTTCCGCTTTGGTGATATTGAAATGACACCTTTGCTAGAGGAGATAGGAGGACTGGCCGGTCTAGTGTGGGAAACTCCGGGTTTGGTAATGTCTGAGAACCATAAAGGAAGGGGTTTCCTTAAAATGATGGGTTTGAAGAAGAATGCAGAATTGACATGCCTGAAGGAATCATACATCCATTTTGACTACCTGTATGAAAGGTACGGTCACAACAAATCTTACCGTACTTACCCTGAAGAGTTTGCCATCACGTCCTTGGGACACATTCACCGTAGGGTGTTCGTCTTCACGTTTTGCTTCCTAGGTCTGATTGTGTTTCCAATGAAGAAGGGACGGATCCATACTAGGCTAGCTATGGTAACCAAGACCCTAATGGAGGGGATTGGTGGGCAGACATTCAGCATTGTGCTCATGATCATTGCAGACATATACCGAGACTTAGAGAAGTGTCAATGAGGAGCAAAACACTTCGAAGGCTGCAATTTACTACTTCAATTTGGCTCATGGAACATCTCTAAAAGGGCGAACACCGACAAGAAATTCAGCAAAGGGACTGGGATGATAATATCGCTTTCCACCATCCAAAGTGAATGAATTACATCCCCCACATGTTCACTCAGCCTGAGAACGCCAAAGGATGGGTGGAGCTATTTGATAATCTTACCGAAGAATAGGTTTAATGGATGTTCGAGTGGTTTCCCACAAAGGAGTTCATCGCCCGATCCAGAGATGCACTTTTCCTAATACTAATTGGTCTAAGAGGAACATTCCCTTATGTCACTCTTCGAGTTATGAGACAAGCTGGTAGGAAGCAAGTTATACCCAGGGTCGACAAGATGAGCCATTTCAGAGCTGATTTCCAAAATGATTATAATCCCTACAAGTGACAAGCCCAACACATGTGGCATTGCAAGATCATAATGGGAAAAGACACAATCGAGCCAGACAAATATCATACCAGTTGTACTCCTTTCTATTTGGGATGGTTGGAAGACAATCATGATGGTTTGGGCCAGCCAGGGTTCGTTCGAGGTCACAGAATTATAGATGAAAAGGCCGAGGCGCAAGTCAAGTACAACCAGCTGCGGAAAAAGATCCGTGGGTATGAGAGCGAACACCGCGAGATACAAGAGTCCAACCAGAAGCTGATTGGGAAATGGAAAGACATGTCTATCAGTGTCAATAAAAGGCTAGGATACTTGGACCGAGGCCTAGTAGAACTGGAGAGAAAGTTTCTCAAAAGAGTTGAAGATTGCCAAGAGGCTGAAGGGACCGAAAGCGAACATCTATCCAGAGCATACATGTTTCTGGGAATTCGTGATTTGGGGAAGCTATGCGACGGAGCCAAGGATACCGAATCTGGGGAAGGTCCTTCTGGGACCAAGTAGATTGGAGTTTATCTTTTTCACTTTATGAATGTAATAAGGCCAATGACCATTAGTGACTTTTATTTCTTGCTTATTTAGTATCGTTTTGGGACTTGTCTATTTTTTATCAATAAAATGAGGCATTTAGCATTCTAAGTTCTTCAAACCAATTTGTTGCAAAGCCTACCTCGGGCATAAAGAGGTTCCCAAATTAGGACACATTTTACATTCCCGCACTATGTGTTTAAATATTGCAATACTTTTTATAATCCTCACTGACTCGATTACCTTTTGTTTTTTATTATTTCCCTCCCCAAAGGTTAGTTCGTGCACTCTGGCATCATCATCTTATTTCACAAGATCCAGGGGTCCTCCACCCACTCTTCCTCTTAGTCCTATCAAAAGCAAGAACAAAGGCAATATGGAAGATTTGAACAACATCACGAAGGAGAACTCAACTGAATGGGTTGAGGCCACTGATGGCCATGGTATTAAGGTTCCTATCTAGAATCTGTCACAACTCACGCAGAATCTATTGAAATTTCAGGAAGAGCTCGATCAGGTTTGGAATCATGCAAGCCTGTCATTTTCGCTCAGCACCCCAGATGTCAACTTCTCCAACACTCAAAACCCTGCACCTCCTAAAAATATCCCAAAACAACAGAATCATCCCACTCCTCACCATCACCTTGCTCCACAAAAGAACCAATGTAACATCTATCATACCCCAAACTACACTCCACTACTCATCCTAGAACCTCAAAACTCCACTAACGACCATTTCCCCACCCATACACCAGGACACCATAACACTCCTATCTACGTGGAGACCATGCCACACTCCACCCAACCTATCTCAAGCATACCTGAGTCTAATGAAAAGGATCTGCTTATCAGGAACCTGGCTAAGGAACTTAAGAAACTGACCAGCCAGATTCAGGGCATTGAAGGAAGAAAATGAATCGAGGGGATGAACTATGAGGATATTTGCATACAGCCTTATGTCGAACTGCCCAAGGGGTACAAACCTCCTAAGTTCGAAATGTTTGATGGTACGGGTGATCCAAGGGTCCATCTGAGGACATATTGCGATAAGCTGGTTGGAGTTGGGAAGGATGAAAGAATCCGCATGAAGTTGTTCATGAGGAGTTTGAAAGGAGATGCATTATCTTAGTACATCAGCTAGGATCCCAAGAAGTGGTCAAGCTGGGTAGGTATGGCATCTAACTTTATAGATAGATTTAGGTTTAATACAAAGAATGCACCAGACGTGTTCTATATATAGAATTTGAAGAAGAATCCCACGGAGACATTTCGCGAGTATGCTACTCGTTGGAGGTCCGGAACTGCTAAGGTTCGACTTGCCTTAGAAGAGCAGCAAATGAACAAGTTCTTCGTCCGAGCTCAGGACCCATAGTACTATGAGCGGCTGATGATGATTGAGAACCACAAGTTATCTGATATTATCAAATTAGGTGCGAGGATTGAAGAAGGTATCAAAAGCGGTATGGTTACAAACTTTGAGGCTTTACAAGCTACAAATAAGGCCTTACAGCTCGGTGGTGTGTCCAAGAAAAGGGACGTAGGGGCCGTGATGGTTGTACAAAGGAACAAGTCTCCTTTCAAATACCAAACTTACCCAACACCTCCACTTATATACCAGCCAACTCCAAATTACCAAGCACTCTCACCTTCATACCAAGCTCCGCCACCAACGTATCAGTCATCTCCACCTCCTACATATCAACCTACCTCACCTAGATACTCCCAACCCGCTCATGTCTACCAAACCTATAATATTCAACCATCCCATTATCAATCACCCCCTGCATGCCAAAATTTCCCTAGACCCCGACCTAATTTTGATCGCAGACCTCCAAAACAATATACAGCCATCGCTGAACACATTGATCAGCTGTATGAGAGACTCAAAGTTGTTGGTTATGTCACCCCCATCCCTGCTGCAACCCCTAAGAATACTTCTCAGTGGGTTAACCCAAACAAATCCTATGCATACCACTCCGGCATGAAAGGGCACACCATCGATGAGTGTCATTACTTGAAAGACAAGACATAGTCTTTTATTCATAACAAGATCATTATGGCAAAAGAACCCGTTCCAAATGTCCGCAACAACCCTCTGCCAGACCATAAAGGTGGATGTATCCACATGATTGAAATAGAAGACAGCTAGGATCCCAAGGGATCAATCGGGTTTATCGTAGAAGGTGATGACCCAAAGAAACCAACAATTACTCTCAATCCAATCATAGTCCAGATTCAACCGTCTGAGGATGCTGAGGTGAACATGTATATACCACTTGAGTTTGAAGCAACATCATCTGCAAAGGTACCAACACCAATTGAGGTTGAATTCGTGTCTCCAGGAGATGCACCCGCACCATTTGATGTTGTAGTCATGCCACCCAAGGCACATGTTCCGTTCGGAGTGAGGATAGCTGTGCTGATCCTAGTGGTGATGTCAACCATGACACCATTCTATACAAATATTGTACCATGGTACTACACAACCGAGGCGAGAAGGAAGGGCAAGGTCAGAATTGAAGAAACTATTGCAGCACAGGGTATGACGAGAACTAGTAGAGTCTATACCCCTGAGCATCTAGTTGAATCAAGCAAGTAGGCCTCAATCGGCCACCCCTCATTGAGACATGTCCTGATGACCTTTGAAGGAAGATACAGGCCAAGAACTATTTGGTCATCGACCAGTTAAACAAGACTCCAGCACAAATCTCCATTCTCTCTTTGTTGCAAAATTCTGAGGCGCACAAGAATGCTCTGTTGAAGGTGCTAAGTGAGGCATACGTACCAAGTAACATCACTGGTGGGGAAATGGCTAACATGGTAGGACAAGTGTTGGAAAGCCATAAGATCACCTTTCATGAGGACGAGCTGCCACCTGAAGGGTTGGGGCACAACGAGACATTGCACATCACTGTTCAATGCGAAGATTATTTCATCACTAGAATCCTGATCGATGGAGGTTCCAGTCTTAACATTTGTCCGTTGGTAACACTCAAGAAGCTGGGTAAAGGGCTGCACGAGATAAAAGATGGAGCAATCAATGTGAAAGCTTTCGATGGTTCTCATAGGTCCACCATTCGTGAGATTATTCTATGCTTGCAGATGGGACCAACCTGGTTCGAGGTCGATTTCTAGGTAATAGATGTACCAGCATCTTACAACTTGCTGCTGGGACGGCCATGGATTCATGCTGCTGGGGCCATAGCATCAACGCTACATCAGGAAGTAATGTTCGAATGGAATCACTAGGAAGTAAACATTCACGGCGATGGTAGCAACCCTATATACAGTCGCCAGACCATTCCGGCGATCGAGGGAAGAAGGAAGCTGGGTGCAGAAACTTACCACCATATTGAATGGGTCAATACTATCGGCAAAGACAAATGGTGGTATAGCAAAATCGAGGATATACTAAGTTGGAGTGGGTACAAACCTGGCAAAGGGCTCGGAAAGCACCTCCAAGGAATCTCTAAACCTATAAAACTCAAGAAACATGGCACTACCTTCGGTCTAGGATATGATTACACCTGGGAAGAATTCAAAAACTGGTCACCACCATGGCACGGTCCTTATTACCCACTAGAGCAGCCAATGCCGCATCTGGAGCAGACCTTCCAATAGGTCGACATCATTTATGGGTCGGATGAAGAAGAAACACTTGCAGCAGTGAAGAACTTGTTTATAGAGGATAGTGATATGGACTATTGTGTTATTTTCGAGGATGTGGGGGAGGAAGGCCCTTTCATACAGGTTGTGAGTAGAGGTGCACATCTCAATAATTGGACCATCATGACAACCAAAGCTTGACGAGCTTCGGGGTAGCAAGGCTAAAACAAGCATTACTCACTATTTTATTTACTAAATGATTTTCTTTTCGCATTTTTAATTCTCGCAATAAGATCTTTAATGTTCAAAACAGTTATTCTATTTATCGAAAGCATTTTCGATTTTTCTTATGAATTAATATTTATTGCTATCATTTTCTTTTTTTACTTCATGAATATAACATTACTATTACTTATCTTGATGAACCAATGACTGTGACATGCAATGAAACAATGCAACAAACGAACATTAATTTAGAGGAAGATAACATATCTGACGAGATTTTCAAAGAAGTTGAGAACTTTGAGAACAAACCTAAGTCCAACCTGAATGATACCAAAATTGTCAACCTGAGAGTTGAAGAAAACGTCAAGGAAACATGGATCAGCATTCACCTATCGCCATTAGAAAAGAAAGAATACACAGAATTTATAAAGGAGTGTGAGGACATATTCGCCTGGTCGTATGATGACATGACTGGTTTGAGTACGTCTATTGTGGCATACAAACTGCCAACCGATCCAATGTGTCCACCGGTAAAGCAAAAGCTCAAAAAGTTCAAGCCTAATATGAGTTTGAAAATAAAGGAAGAAGTCAACAAGCAGATCAAAGCTAAAGTTTCAGGGTAGTAGAATACCCGACATGGTTAACCAACATTGTGCTCATTCCAAAGAAGGAATGAAAGGTTAGAGTCTGTGTCGACTACCGGGACCTCAACTGGGCCCGTTCGAAAGATGGCTTCCCTTTGCCAAATATACATACCCTGATTGACTATTGCGCCAAGTATGAGTTACAATCATTCGTAGATTGCTTCACTGGTTATCATCAGATTTGGATGGATGAGGAAGATGGTGAGAAAACTGCTTTCATTACACCATAGGAGTGTACTGTTACAAGATGATGCCATTTGGCCTGAAGAATGCAGGGGCCACCTACATGAGGGCCATGACTACCATCTTCCACGATATGATACACAAGGAGATAGAGGTATATGTGGATGATGTTATTATCAAATCCAAAAAAGCCATTGACCATATAGAAAATCTGAGGAAGTTTTTCAATAGACTACGGAAGTACAACCTGAAACTGAACCCCACAAAATGCGCATTTGGGGTTCCTGCTGGGAAATTGCTTGGGTTTATTGTGAGCCGACAAGGAATACAACTGGATCCATTAAAAGTCGAAGCTATTCAGGAACTGACACCGCTAAAGAACAAGAAGGATATGATGAGTTTCTTGTGAAGGCTTAACTATATTAGCCGATTTATAGCACAGTCTACAGTTATCTATGAGCCAATCTTTAAGATGTTAAAGAATGATGCTGCTACCAAATGGACTGATGACTGCCAAAAGGCCTTCCACAGAATCAAAGAGTACATGTCAACACCACCAGTCTTAGTCCCGCCCGAGCTAGGTAGACACTTACTACTCTACCTTGTAGTGTTATATGGATCTTTTGGCTACGTTCTGGGGCAGCATGATGAAACAGGGAGGAAGGAACAAGCCATTTTTATCTCAATAAGAAATTTACCCCGTACGAGGCCCGGTATTCTCTATTGGAACGCACATGTTGTGCTCTGTCTTGGGTAGCTCAGAAGCTGAGACATTACTTCTATGCCTATGCTACATATCTCATATCAAGGATGGATCCTTTGAAGTACATCTTTCAGAAGCCCATGCCCACCGGCAAGCTAGCCAAGTGGAAAATCCTATTGAGTGAGTTCGACATTATTTACGTAACTTAAAAGGAGGTCAAGGGACAGGCACTGCCAGACCACCTAGCTGAAAACCCCATGGATGGAGAATACGAACCCCTGAAAATGTATTTTCCTGATGAACAGTTATCATTCATAAGATAAGACATTGCCAAATCCTATGACGGTTGAGAATGTTCTTCGATGGAGCAGCAAACTTCAAAGGATTTAGCATAGGAGCAGTCTTAGTATCAGAAACCGGTCAGCATTATCCGGTGTCTGCCAAACTCAGGTTCCCCTACACCAACAATATGGCCGAGTACGAAGCCTGGATCTTAGGACTCAAAATGGCCATTGACATGAAAATTCAAGAGCTGCTAGTGCTTGGAGATTCAGACTTACTTATACATCATGTACGAGAAGAATGGGCAACCAAGAACTCCAAGATACTCCCGTATCTTCATCATGTACAGGAATTGAGGAAAAGGTTCACGAAGGTGGAATTCCAACATGTTCCTAGAGTCCAAAATGAGTTTGCCGATTCATTGGCTACCCTATCATCTATGATACAACATCCAAACAAGAATTTTATTGATCCCATTCCAGTGAAAATCCATAATCAGCCTGCTTACTGTGCCCATATCGAAGAGGAAGCAGACGAGCCTTGGTTTCATGATATCAAGGAATATTTGGCAAAAGTAGAATACCTAGAGCTTGCTAATCCTATTAAAAAATGCACACTTCGGAGATTGTCCAACAACTTCTTTCACAATGGAGGAATCCTGTATAGGAGGACTCCTAATTTGGGATTATTAAGATGTGTTGACGCAAAGGAAGCATCGAAGCTACTAGAGGAAATTCATGCTGGGACCTGCGGTACATATATGAACGTTTTTGTTTTAGAAAAGAAGATACTCTGGGCTGGTTACTTTTGGATGACTATGGAAACGGACTGCATCCAGTATGTCCTAGTGCCTCCAAATGAGCTTAATGCAACAAGCTCATTGTGGTTGTTCGTCGCCTTGGGAATGGACGTTATTGGACCAATCGAGCATGCTGCTTCCAACGGACACAGGTTTATCCTAGTAGCTATCGACTATTTCACCAAATAGGTAGAAACAACATCTTACAAAGCAGCGACTACGAAAGTCGTGGCATCTTACAAAGCGGTCACCGCATTGTTTGTCGATTCGGGATTCCACAGTGAATCATCACCGATAATGGCTCCAACCTCAACAGCGACTTGATGAAAGCCATGTGTGAATCTTTTTAGATAAGACACAAATATTCTACAGCCTAGAGGCCTCAAACGAATGGAGCTGTAGAAGCCACCAACAAGAATATCAAGAAGATATTGAGGAAAATGATAGAAAAACATAAACAGTGGCACGGGAAGTTATCATTTGCTATACTGGGTTATCGCACCACAGTTCGCACATCAATCTGGACAAATATGCTGGTTTACGGTACTGAGGCTGTCATTCCCACTGAGGTAGAAATTCCTTCCCTAGGGATCATACAAGAAGCTGAGCTTGGCGACGCAGAGTGGGTAAAAAGTCATTATGAGCAACTAGCCACTATAGACGGAAAGAGAGTGAATGTAGTTTGCCATGGTCAACTCTATCAAAGCAGAATGGCCAGAGCCTTCAACAAAAGAGTCAAGCCAAGACAATTCACACCGAGGCAACTGGTGTTAAAAAAAAATTCTGCAACAAGATGAAGCCAAAGGGAAGTTCTCTCCCAACTGGCAGGGCCCATACATGGTTCACCGGTTTTTGACAAGAGGAGCCCTCATACTTGCAGAAATGGACGGAGAAGTTTGGCCAATGATGATCAATTCAGATGCGGTCAAGCGTTACTATGTGTAATTTTTATGCTTTCCTTATATTATGTAAATTGAACTACGCCTGACCTGATTCCTATTTAAGACGGGATACGTAGGTAGCCCCAAGGGTTTGGTCACAATTCAATAAAAATTTCATTCCCCCCTCCCCCCGCAATTGGAAACTGGGACAGAATTTGGAGAAGGACCCTCAAAATTTTGAAGTAATTTCAGTCGATCGTCGCACGAGCAACAGTCAAAAACATCAACCCATCAAACTGGGGCAGAATTTTGAGGAGGACCCTCAAAATTCCATAACTAGAGAGGTTGCAACATCCTAAACCACGTCACAGTTGTCGGTTCATCTAAAATTATTTTTTAATAATACAATTTTGTCATACTTTTACAAAATCATGCATGTTTATTATTGAAATTGCTTTGTTTAGCAACACTACCCCAATGATACAGACGGTATCACCATATCAAAGCTGAACGAGTCAAGTAAAGCCAACGGGGATACGAACTAACCTCCCCCTTGCAAAACTCATAATATTTTCTTTGAATGCAGGCACTAGGATTGAAAAATCATTAAACATATTGTACGTCCATGGAACAAACGTTGTTCAAGAATATGATTCTCAGAACCGTTGCACTTGTCAACATTCGTTGTCAGCACACACCAGTAATGCTTCGTAGTCACAATGCTCCCAGTAATCACAACACTACAATCTGCTCTCAACTAAGAAAACTCCACTGTCATTTGTTATTTTATTTCTTGCATAAGACTACTATTCTGCCTTCCGAGGTTAAACGCTACCTCCATCTGCGTCCAATTTGCATAGGGCTACTATTCTGCCTTCCGAGGTTCAACGCTACCTCCATCTGTATCCAATTTGCATAGGGCTACTATTTTGCCTTCCGAGACTAAACACTATTTCCATCTGCATTCGTATTCTTGCATAAGGCTACTATTCTACCTTCTGAGACTAAATGTTGTCTCCATCTGCATCTGCTTTGCATAAGGCTACCATTATACCTTCCGAGACTAAATGTTGTCTCTATTTGCATTCTAGCATAAGGCTACTATTCTCCCTTCCGAGGTTAAGCCCTACCTCCATCTGCATTCGTATCTTTGCATAAGGCTATCATTCTGCCTTCTGAGGCTAAGCTCTGCCTCCAACTTTCTGCAAACTTAAGTGTTATCCCAAGCACTATTTATCTCGTTTCTCTTATGGGTTAAGCTCTGCCCTTCTATTCGCAAGATTAAGCTCTGTCTTGTCCATATACTCTTGTATTGCTTCTATTTGCAGGTAAGCCGGCGAGCAACGGCTACCCCAGCAGGAGCGATCTCGCTCCAGTTCCCTCAGCCATATCAAACCTAACCATTCCCGTAAACCTTTCACTCACCCAGTCATGGATATTGTGTCCGTTCTTGAAAGGCCTTCGTCGGTATACTCCGGCGATGAATACTAAACTACATACGACCTGATTCCTGTAAAACCAGGAATATGTAGGCAACTTAGAAGCCAGGGTACGGCCAAACCTCTTCAACCCGTCTCGCTCGGTCAAAATTGGCCATCATAACTTTACCCAACAACTCTTTCATCCTTCCAGATAAAGAGGGGCACCTGTTGATACCCGATTTTTTCCTATATATTTTCAATATACAAAATAACTTCAAAATAGCATATATATGCATATATAAGCATGTCCAAGTGTTTTATTATTTTTCCATAATTTTTACAGGTTTAAATTGATTTATTTTCTCCCTTTTTATCCATAAGATCCCCAATACTTATTTCCAAAATTATTGTTTTGATAATTCTTCTATTGCATTTCTATATTTATGCCAAAATATGGCTAAAATAATTTTTGCATATTTTTACAATTTTGTTTAGTATTTTAAAGCTAAATTACACAAAATTGCTATATTAGTTCTTTTCAGGTTTAATTAGGTTTTATATTCATAAAATTGGGTCTTGTGTTTTTAAATTGTTAATTATGTATTATAAATCATTTCAGTCTTTTTAAATTAATTTTCAAAAACTATTTACTATTTTTATAAATTATAAGGGAATAAGTGGTTATTTAACTTGTAGCCAAATTTGGCTTTCAAATCTAGCCCAGATCAAACCCCCAATTCCCCGGCCCAATTCCAATTTTAACCGACCCACAACAAATTTTAACCCAAGCCCAAACCGGATCCCCATCAACGGTCCCCGTTCCACCTTCCATAATTAAACCCAAACAACCCCCTAACCTAATTCATTTCCTACCAACCCGCCGCCCTTGAATCCCTTTTTTCTCCAATTCTCTCTGCAACCTCAATAAAACCCTATCTGCAACCACCCAAACTAACCCTAATCCCCTTCTATCCTCACCTAATCCATGGACTCCCATAGCTGTTTGAGGCGTGTACCGGTCTCCTATGTCTCTTGGTTGCCTGTTTTCGTGATTTCATGAAAATATCTCAAAGAGATCTAGTCCAGACCTTGCTCAACTTCTATACATAGTCTTTTTCGGCTATCCATGACCGTTTGAGTCAGATCCATGGCTTTTCCAACTAGATCGGTAACATTTCGAAGTTTTCTCACTTTTTCTAAGTTCTCTGGAACCCCAGCATTAAAATATTTCCGATTTTCTTTCAGATCTGTCTTAGATTTGTGCATGTTATAAATCTCTTGGTGTTTTCTCAAAAGTTTTTCCAATTTCTTTCAAAATGACTCTTCGTCTTCAACAATTAGGGTTTTCTTAACCTCTTTTGAAAGACTTCTTCTCCGATTTCCAATGTTCTCTTATGATTTTACTATGTTTGAATGGTTTGTTTATGTTTTTATTCTACCTGGTTCATCGTGTTGAAAACTCTATGTATTTTTGGGGCTCTGAAACTGTCTTTGTTTGTTTTGTATGTATACTTGTTTCGATTGAGCTCTTTGTGTTTAGATCCTTTTCTCTGTTGACTGATTCTGAGTTCTTACCATTTTTTATCTCGACTTTGTTATAACCCTAATGTCTTAAAGGTTTTCCTCACTTATTATTTAGAGTTTTTTAGAAGATCTCCTTTACCTGTTACTATGTGTTAGATTGGTTTCTTCATTTTAGTTCTATGTGCGAGCCATGACTACTTGACTTTCTTGATTACCATGCTTCGAGTAGTCTTTAACCTATTCATGTTGCTTCTGTATGTTTATGTTCATCTAGTTTGCTCCTTGTTGTCAATATGTTTGACCTTGCATGTCTGATACGCCTGTTCATTCTTTTCTATTTATATGTCAAAATGCAGAATCATGACCCCTTCTTGATTGATCTTGATTTTCTTAAGTTACGGTTTGATTGCAAGGTTCTCTTATAAACCCTAATTTTACTCGTTTGTTTAAGTTGATTGATTCCCTTCCTTTATTTGCAGTGATGTTTCACCCTTGCTGAATCCTTTCCCAAATTAAGTATATTCTGTACCTAGATTTAATTATATACTCTATACTTTTATTATCCCTTATATGGTAAAAAGTCAATCTTTCTCAAATTGATTTTCATTCTTTAATTATTCCTCTTAGTATCCGTTTGAGCAGTAGTTCCTTGATTAAAGGAAAGCACTCGTATTAATGGGATTCTGATTCTAATTATTTTCTTTTTGTATTAAACCTTTACTTGTTACCTTATTTTCTACTCATTTTCAAAGCTATAAAAACCCTACCCTCTATTCTCTAAACACCCGAACAATTTAGTTCAGAACATACACTTACACACTCAAACTTTCTCTTTCTCTACTACTACTTGTGCTACTGCTTTGTCTATCCGACTGAAAGCCAGGGCTAGATTGTGAAACTCTGATTGTTTTACCTTTTCTGCACTTTGCTTCTTCAACTGGTATGTCCATAGTTTAAATACTGAAACTCAACTCTATGTGTTCCCTTGTTTGTCAACCCCTGTCTCATGCACTAACTGAATGGTTCATGCTGTTAAATTATATTTCTTGTTCACTACTTTACTCAACATGCTTAAAATTCTTCCCTCCTTTTGTTCAAATGTAATCAACATGTTTACTTATTCCAGTTTATGTCCCTCAACCAGCATGTCTCCTAATGTACTTGATTCATAATTAATTATGTGTTTCTGATTTAGGTCCTCTATGTCCCCAACCCCTGCTCCCCTGTTTGTAATTGCGGAAGCGGTACTACTCTCTCAACTGGTTCTGTATGTGTGTTGTTTCTCCTATCCCCTTCCCTTTCAAAAAATTATTTTCACTAAGCAAGTCTTCTGCTGTTCTACAAACTTATTTCAAACATGTTGTTTCCAAAACTGTTTCAAGCACTCTCACATGCACTCTTAGATCATTAGGTTTTGCCCCTTTTGTGTGAGCCTTGCTTTGGGACCCTTGAGCTCCCTCTGAACTTAGACACATAAGAGTTGGCCCTTCCATACTACACTTACTCTTGGTTATGCAATCTAGGTGTGAGCACTGCTCGGGATCCTTTGAGGTCCTTAGGGAACTCTGACACACCCAGATATGGGAAAGGCTTTGGAACAATATTGGCGTTTGAGGTGGTTTATTACATAACTTAGAGAGGAAGTCATAATCATGCTTCCTATAGTTGTAACTTCTTACTTTTGCATTTCTTATGTAATTCTATCATGGTCTGTAATAATTTGTAAACGAGTATTGGGGTGGCTAGTGAAAAGGGATGGGGAAATATGCATGCTATAGTTGTTAAAGGGTAGAAAACATGTTATTAGGTTTATATTTCTAATTGTGCAATAGAAACCATGTTTAGGATTCAAGCATGCATTACAAATTCATGCTCTTAGGTCTCATGTTTATTGTTTCAGCATGTGCACCTTTACAACGTCATGTTTAAAGTCTACTAATGATTAGCACTTTACTGCATTCCTACCATATTCACGTAGGACTCCTGCTCTTAGGAAATTCTGCATTCCTGCCATATGCACTTAAAACTCCTGCTCTTAGGAAATTCTGCATTCCTACTATATGCATTTAGAAATCCTGCTCTTAGGAATTGTGCATATTAGATACCATGTTCTAGGATCTTATTTGCATTCTGTTTAAAACGCCTAGCTAATTACTGATTCATCAAAAAGTAGTAAGTAATGGTTTTCACATTGTGATATTTTCTTAATAAAATTGGCAACAACCTCTACAACTAGAACAACATGTTTTAGGTAATTAAAATAATCTCCAAACTGCCTTCATGACTTGGAACAACTGCTGCATCTCGCTTTGCACCTAGGTAATCCTTAGGTAATAACTTAAGAAAAATTGGAATTGCCTTTATTTAATTATCAACTGTTAAAATCAGTAGTCAAACATGATTCGGGCTTCTTTTCTGAGTCATGTAATAAATCTGGTTCTGATGTTACCACTTAAACACCTTGCTTTAGGATTTTAAATTCAGACCTTAACTATGTATAAGTTATGCTGTCTATGTGCATTATTTGTGGAGGAATAAATGAGCCTTTTGCTTGTTTTCTGTGTCTTCCCTCTTTAAATGCAGTCCTACTTGTTTTGTATGTTGCCTTAGTATTTTGCCTTTAAACCTGAGGGTCTTCCTAGTACCTCTTTATAGGATAGGAATCCAAAATCCTCTGGTACTGATAGGAAGGGATGAGTAACAATATTCAATAAGAGTCGAGACCAATCTTCGCTTAATTACCTTTACGGGGTGGGAAAGGGTAAATATGGATATGATGACCGGTGCGCTAATACCACGTCTATCCATCTTTTGAGGAGTGTCATACCGGGTATTGCATTGATGTAATCTATATTACAAATAAACCTAGGACACCCATTTACATTCATAATCATGCTTAGATTGTAACTCTTTTCAAAATCTTGCTTTCATTAGTCGTTTGTGCACTTAAATCCCCTATTATTTGAGCCCTACTTGCTAATTGCACAAATTCACAAAAAACTGTCTAGCCGGGAACCACACTAGTAGATCTTGAGGAGTGCCTAACACCTTCCCCTTAGGTTAATTTCAAGCCCTTACCCTATCTCTGGTTATCAAATATAGTTTTAGATAAACCCTGTAGGTGCCTTAACGCACCTTAAAAGTCGTTAGGTGGCGACTCTTCAAAAACGCAAACCCTATTCCCAAAGGGAATGAGTTGTCCCAAAAATGTCATGAAACCTATTTTCATGAAAGGGGAAAAAGGGGGGGCGAGATAGTGGCTTGCTTCACCAGATAGATATTCCAGAGTGGAAGTGGGAGCGGATCACTAAGGACTTTGTAATTGGACTACCACGGACTTTGAAGAAGTTTGATGCTATTTGGGTGATTGTGGATCGGCTGACCAAGTCCGCGCACTTCATTCTTGTGTGTACTACATATTCTTCAGAGTGATTGGCAGAGATTTATATTCGAGAGATTGTTCGCTTGCATGGTGTCCCAGTTTCCATCACTTCAGATAGAGGTACTAAGTTTACTTCGCAGTTTTGGAGAGCCGTGCAGCGAGAGATGGGTACTCAAGTTGAGGTGAGCACAGCTTTTCACCCTCAGATGGACCGGCAGTCCGAGCGAACATTTAGATATTGGAGGACATGTTGCACGCTTGTGTGATTGACTTTGGTGGGTTATGGGATCAATTTCTACCGCTCGCGGAGTTTGCTTATAACAATAGTTATCAATCGAGTATTCAGATGGGTTCATATGAGGCTTTGTATGGGAGACGGTGTAGATCTTCAGTTGATTAGTTTGAGCCGGGTGAGGCTATGTTATTGGGTACAGACTTGGTGCATGATGCTTTGGACAAGGTGAAGGTGATTCAAGAGTGGCTTCATACAGCGCATTCGAGACAAAAGAGTTGTGCTGATAAGAATGTTCGTTATGTATCTTATATGGTTGGGGATAAGGTTCTACTGAATGTTTCACCTACGAAGGGTGTTTTGAGGTTTCGGAAGAAGGGTAAATTGAGTCCTCGTTTCATTGCGCCATTTGAGGTGCTTCGGAGGATTGGGGAGGTGGCGTATGAGCTTGCTTTGCCACCCAGCTTGTTAAGTGTGCATCCAGTGTTTCATGTTTCTGTGCTCCAGAAGTATATTGGGGAACCGTCGTATGTCCTGGATTTCAGTATGGTCTAGTTAGAGGGTGATTTGACTTATGATGTGGAGCCAGCAACCATTATGGAGAGTCAGGTTCGAAAGTTGAGGTCAAAGGATATAGCTTTAGTGAAAGTGCAGTGGAGAGGTCAGCCCATGGAGGAGGCTTCTTGGGAGACCGAGTGGGAGATGCGAAGCAGATATCCTCACCTACTTGAGGCTTCTGGTATGTTTCTTGACTCGTTCAAGGACGAACATTTATTTAAGAGGGGGAGAATGTAACGACCCGACAGGTTGTTTCATGAGTTATCGCCTCGTTTCCCCCTTTTCTGCTTCATTATGCTTTGTTCATCTATGTTATATGGTGTTGGGTTAGTCGGTTCGAATTCAAAAAGGTTATAAGAAGGTTTGAGAAACGTAGTCTATTAAGTTGGTCTTTAGTTGGAAAAGTTACTTGAGAGCAAACGATCTCGGAATTTGGTTTTTATGATTCGGATAGCTTCTGGAGGTGATTTGGGACTTAGGGGCATGATCGGAATGTGTTTTGGAGGTTCGGAGTAGATTTAGGATTGAATTGGCGAAAATGGATTTTCGACGTTTTCTGGTTGATAGTGAATTTTGATATCAGAGTCTAAATGGAATTCTAGGAGTTGCAGTAGGTCCGTTCTATCATGTGGGATGTGTGTGCAAAATTTTAGGCCATTCGAAAGAGGCTTCATTGACTTTGTTAGCTTATATAAGTTCACCAAACTATAGAGCACCTGATCCTTTATGAGATTCTACTGAGAATACTTAAGAAGCAGTAAGTAAAAGAGAGAAGGGATTTTTACGTGGAAATATCCCACACAAGGGGACAAAAACCCCGACTTACACTTGTAGGCTTTAAACTTCACTAACTTGTAAATCTCACTATTACAAGCCACTTTGTAATGACTCTATTACAAAGACTTCAACTTAACAAACTTTTGATAATCTTACCACAAGCCACTTTGTGACTCTAAAATTACAAAGACTTTAAATTTATGACTAAACCTAGTCACAACATAAACTCAGAAAGTTAACGGATTTTGGGTTTCCTAAAACATAGCTTATAAGAAAGCAGAATAGGAGTTACAATGAAGAACGAATAACAAGATTACAACTCAACTACAGATACACATATACTCATTGTGAAACTGATCCTTTACCAGAGTTGTCATCTTGTTCTTGACATACCAGTGACTTCAATTCCGGATGAACACTTTGATGTTTGAGAGAATATCACTAAATGTGCAAGTGAAAATGTTGTGCCTTGCACTAGGTTGTTATACTACAAAAGACATCACGATGGTGATGTCAAATCTTGGTACATGCTTCTTCCCAATGAAAAGTGACTTCGGCACTGTCTGATGCACTGTTGCGTGTACAGTTGCGGACAGTCACTTTCTGCAGTTGTGTTCCAACTGTATAGTTGACTTGTACTTCTGTCAGAGAACCCTAAGAGACCAGGTCCCTATTGTGTTCCTCTTTGTAAAAGTTGCGGACAATCATTTTCTGCAGTTGTGTTCCAATTGTATAGTTGACTTGTACTTCTATCAGAGAACCCTAATGGACTAGGTCCCTATTGTGTTCCTCTTTGTAACAGTTGCAGACAGTCACTTTCGAACCCCAAGGGACCAGGTCCCTGTTGTGTTCTTCCTTGTGGTTGTTCACTCATTTGTTGGAGATCAGACTGGACATTGTTCATTTGAAGTGTATACCAGGTGGGTCAGGTTCTCTATCTGGTTCTATATAATAAGTTTGTTAGATTATCAAAACAAAAAAAGCATAAGACAAAGACATTGAAAACCCATCAATTTCTCTTTTTTTGATGATGACAAACTTAGGTATTGACAATATTTGTTTAGATCAAAAGTAACCAGATAAGGTACCAGAAACTATACAAGTTCCCCCTGACCTTTTGCTTTTGATTCCCTCTTAATCAGATCCCCTGTATTTGCATCAAGTCCCCCTTGACTCCCTGCCCCTGACCCCCTGCCCTGACCCTTTCCCCCCTTTTGGCATCATTAAAAAGATACACAAGCAGGCAATTAGCATAAAGAAGTCTAACACTGCCAACTCATGCCACATATGTGCACACAACATGACAAAAAAGAGAAGCCAGAGCAGTAATGGTTGTTTCATTATTGCACGGGCAAAAATAGGAGTTGTTTCATTAATAACAATGGACTGAGAAAAACAAGAGCAGTAATGGTGAAATACAACATGCCATCACAATAGACAAACAAAAAGAAAACAACAGCCACAAAACATTAGAGCAAAAGATAGATGGCCCCTGAGATGATCCTAGGGGGCACTAGAAGAGGGAGACTTGGAAGAGGAGGCAGGAATGGTTCTGAGAACCAGGTCCAGTTGGGCATTAGCAGACAGTTGTTCTTCAAGCAGTTTTGCACGAAGCTTATCATTTTACTTTATCATGCGAGCAAATTTTTAATGGAATCTGGTCTTTTAACTGCTTGATTGAGTTGAGTTTCCAGTATGGCATTTTGAGCCCTCATCCTTCTAATCTCTTCAGATGCTGGGTTTTGAGCATTGATCAAATGAGAAATGGTCAAGTTGCTTCCACCAACTCTTTCTACATACTCACATTCTTCCAGAATGGTTTAAGAGAAGGTTTGCTTACGTGTCCCCACTATGGGATTACCCAAAGGGACCTTGTAAAATCTAAACACTTGAGTGAGGAGAAATCCATATGGTAGCCCATGATTCCCACCTTTAAAGTTTGCCACCTTTTGCTTATAAACTATCATGATTGTTGGCAGATTGATTGGGACAAACTCATCAAGCGCCTCCATTAAGACCATAGCCGATTTTGTAGCAATAGACCGCCTCTCAGAACGAGGTAAGAGCACCTTATTGACCAGTTCAAAAAGATGTTGATACTCAGGAAGTAATACCTTCTAATGCACCTGTTCCCCTTGCTGAATAGCTTGATCTTTCATGATAGCTCTCCTAAAGTTGACACCACAGACACCTTTGACTGAGGACATTCCTTCAAATGGAATTTTGAGAACCTTTCCCAATGCTGAAACGTTGAGTATAATGTCTACTCGATTTACTAGTGCAGAAATATGATCCCCCTCAATAGTGAACAGAGATACGTAGAAATTTTGCACCACATCTTCATACACCAGAGGCATGCTCCCCTAAAATAAGTGCTCACATTGCTGAAATTCCACTATCTCTAGAATTTGTCTCATACCGGCCATCTCTGAAACTGCTGGGTCAAACGTATGACCCCACAAGCCTTTCTGAGTTCTTAATCCCTCCTGGAAAAGACAACTCTCACTGGTCATGGTCCTTATAAAACCAGGTTCCCTTAAAGTTTCCCATTTTCATTTTCTAGATCCTTCAAAAGACTTTCCTTTCCAACTTACTAGCCCCACAGTATCATCTTCAGACATGGCTTGCTCAACTGGAGTCTTCTTAGTTTTGCTGCTGCACTTCACGGATGCACCATTTTATTTCTCAATAGTTTCAACGAAAGCTTCATCCATAGACTTTTGAGCTTTTATAGATTGTTTCACTAGGAACCAGGTTCCTTTAGAGCATTTTTGTCAACCCCACCTACTGGAACGCTCTTTTTTCAGTAACAAATTCCCCTTGATTCATTAACTTCTTTTTCCTTGTCTTGACACTTCTCCTACTTTTCTGCAATGTAGACTCAAATACCTCTTTTTGCTGCGACAGGATAGTGGGTGACTTGGAGGAGGATTCTAAGTACATACGATAATCAGGAGGTGCGAGAGTGGGTTTGCTTGGAAGAAAATCAGGTTCTTCAGCAGGTTTTTCTAGGAACGTCTCATGAGCCAAAAATTCGAGAAGTACTATAGTTCTTACAATGCCTAGGAATGGAGTTTCTTTCCCCTGATACTCAGACAAGAGATATGCACCTTCGTTCATCAGGTTCTCAGTAATGATAGCCATGATGTTATGCGATGCTTCCTTTTCTGGTGACTCTATGAGAGTTACTAAGTCCAAAATGGAGGATTTCAGATACTGATCAGGATCATACTTAGATACTTATGACACTTGAGAGGTAAAACCTCCTGAGCGTTCTTTGATGAGATCAGAAGAATGACGAGACATAGGGTTTTCAATACATGGAAGGAAAATTGGGTTTGTTAGAAAAGGAAAAACTATAGGAAAATAGGAGGAACCAGGTGTGGATATAGTAATATTGGAAGGAGTGAAATAGTGATTTTCTGGGGATAATTTTAAGGATGATAGAGAAGTGGGAGTAGTGTTAATGGTGGGAGCGGGAAGAAATCATTCGATTGCAATTATAATGGTATTTGGTAGGTGACTAGAGTGAGAAAGAAAGATGAAGAGAGAATCACAAATATATAGAAGAGACGAAGGTTCGTGACTTGCCATTAGGGAGAAGGAAAGTTTTATTGGAAAAAGGACTAATGATGAGAAGAGAGAGAAATGGATTCTGAATAGTTCTGAAAACGGTGGTAGGTTTGTGGGAAAACGTTACTGTGCAGAGGGGAAGAAGGGATTCCAAAGACAAGACATGACATGAAGATTTTGAAAAGTCGGATGATGTGGAAGTTGAGTTAATTTTGTTAACATTTTTGAGAAGGCATGCAGAACAAGCACATTACTGCTAAACTGTGGTACAGGAACCTGATATCGAACAATTTTTTGAGAATGATTTTAACAGCGTTTCTTTCACAGTTCATAATTGTACCTTTAGCTTCTACGATCATCATGCGTGTTTACTTGCAATGGTATTGATGTGAGTTAGGCTTCGCCAGAAAACACTTTAACTAATTTTACCTGAAGGTGTTTTCCATAGCCAACTGATGGAGAATCAAGTTCTCTATTAGATTTTAATAACCCCAGCATCACCTTGTTTCTTCCAAAATATTCCCTACTCAATGCTTTGGTGAAAATATCTTGAATTTGGTCTTCTATGTTGCAGGACTTTTCACAGATCAACCTTTTCTCCATATTGACCCTTAGAAGATAATGCTACATCTCAATGTGCTTGGTCCTCTTGTTTTGAACTGGATAGAGAAGGTATACCATCAGAAAATACCCCAAAATCTTCTAGTTGCTGCTTAATTCATAGAGTTTGAGCATAGCAGGATGCTGCCGCTACACATTCTGCTATAGTTGTTGACGAAGCCATTGAGTTTTGCTTCCTTGTGCCCCAAGAGATGAGACATGATCATGGCAAGTGAACCATTCCAGAAGTACTTTTCCTATTGACAATATAACCTGCATATTTAACATCAGCGTACCCAGTAAGATTAAAATTGTCACCTGAGGGGTAATACAGGACCAGGTCCTGAGTTCCCTTAAGGTATCTCACCTTCTTTTGGCATCCTTCAAGTAGGATTGGTACTTGACTTTGGATTCTATTATGGAGTGGAAATACAGAAGGGACTAGGGAATTTTTTGAATTTTCGATTATTGTGTAAAACCAGAATGAAGGGGAGTGATAATGTTATCAGGTAGATGGGAGCTTTTGTGTTTCCAGTTTAGGACTGAGGTTTGGTTGGTAGAGGAACTTGGTAGGTTAATTGGATTTCCTTGCACTCCTTGTTTTGTTACTTGTGGATTGCCTTGCACTACATCTCCACTCTTTCTTCAGCTTCAGTGGTAGTAATTGAAGTACCAGGTTCCTTGTGAGAAGTGGAAGAGGATGTTGCATTATCTTTTACCTGTCACCTTCATCTTACTCATCATATCAGCCTTCCCATTTGAAACCTCAGATATTTCCCAGGGACCGTAGATGGTTCATTATATTGATCATCAATGTTTCCTCTTTTGTTAGAAGAAGGTGTCTCGTTGAATAGCATATGAACACTTCCTTTCACCCAGTGTGTCCTTTTGTTGTAAACTTTGTGGACTTTGCTTTGTGGGGAGTATCCCAGAAGGATTCCTTCATCCCCTTTTGCATTAAACTTCCCAAGCTGGTCCTTCCTGTTATTGCAAACATGGCGTTTTCATTCAAAATGATTCTCAGATGAGTTGTCTTTGGTTTTCTTCCATTTGGCAGGTCATAGTGGGTTTTGTTTAGGAGGGACCTGATCATATACCTGTTCACTAAGTAGCAAGTAGTGTTTATTTCTTTTGCCCAGAATATTTGGCGATTCCACTATCGATGAACATTGTCCATGCCATATATTCTAGAGTTTTGTTCTTTCTTTCAGCAACACCATTTGCTGTGGAGTCCTTGGTGTTGAGAAGTTGTGCGTGATTCCATTTTTGTTACAAGATCATCAAATTTGGCGTTGTCAAATTCTGTCCCATGGTCAGATCTGATGCATACTACTTCAATTTTATCTTCACTTGGATCTTCTTTACAAAGGCCATAAATATATTGAAATTCTCATCCTTTGTTCTAAGAACCAGTGTCTAGGTGAATCTTGAATTTGGAAAACCACGAACCAAGTCCTTCTTAATTTATTTATTCAAAAGTGAGAAGCTTGCATGCCCCAATCTTCCATGCCAAAGTTCTGTGTCATCATCAACTGACTTCAAGCATCTCATATCAGCAGCTTGTAGAGATTCAAAGTCATCAACGTAGATGTTCTTGTTTCTTTTGGCCACTAAGACCACTTTGCCAGTTACCAGATAGGCAACTGTGCACAGTTTTGATAAGAACTCTACTTTGTTCCCTTTATCACAGATTTGAGTGACACTCAGGAGACTGCACTTCAGGCTATCCATATAGTACACGTTCTCAATTAATTGTCAAAAAGATTTTCCAATTTTTCCAACACTGAGAATGTACCCCTTCCTTTTTCAAGGGATACATTTCCTTCTTGCAGGGATTTCATTGAGAAGAAATCCATGGTGCTTTTGGTCACATTCTTTGGGCATCCACTGTCCATGGTTCTTTTCATTCCGCTTCCTCTCACTCTTCCCTGCACATGCAAATTATGGATTAGATTTAGAAATCCAAACTTGTTTGGGTCCCTTATTATGATAAAATGGATGGATAAGGGATTTTCTAGTCCATGCAGGTAATATTCGTTTCTTGCGAGCGGTACCTGGTCCCTTGTTAGTAGTCACTTTGTTAGTAAACACTTTGTTTTTTTGAACAGATTGAACCCTGGCCTAGCAGTTTTCTTTGAAGTGCCCATTGTTCCCACAGTGGGTACACAACCAGTTATCAGGAACAGTGACATACTTGCTGTGAGGGTTGTAAGGAATTTTCTCCATTTGGAACCTGATTCCTTGCCTATTTCTGCTATTGTTCAAATACATGGCAGTGCCAGCATCTGAGGACCAGGTCCACTTTAGAGATTTCTCAAGATCAATTTTTACTTTCTCCAATTCAGCTTGAGGTTGCCAATTTTTCTCAAGTTCACCACAAAGACTAGTTTTCACATTATCTAATTCCTTTTCAAGTTTGATGTGAGTCTCACTATCTACTTCCTTCCCTTTCCCAAACACACAGTCCTATGTTCTCTATTGAGTCCCTCAATAGTTTCCTCTAGGTCAGTGATTATCACTAAAAAAATCATCCCTCTCTTGATCAGTAGCTGTAATTTTTTCTTCTAGAGTGTGTTTCTCTTTGCTAAGACCTTCTATTGTTTCCTTCAAGTCAACAACCACTACCATCAGGTCATCTCTCTCATTTTATACACTAGTTATTTTTTCATTCAGAGCTTCCTTTTCTTTTTCAAGATTAGTTATGGCCTCATTTAGGTCCACTACACAGACCACAAGATCATCTCTAGATTGTTCAACTTCTCCTAGTTCTATGATCAGGATATCCTTATCATTATCAAGGCTATAATAAGCATCAATTAGAAAATCTACTAATGACCTTAACTTCTTAGAAGATTAGGATTTTAGATTTCTCTAAACATCCCTGCAATTTACCTCATCATCTTCATCTTCTTCATCATCATCATCAGACTGAGCCATTAGTGCGAATAGTGCATCATACTTCGTTGCTTCAGTTTCCACTGCCATTCTGGAGCTATTTTCTGCATCTGGTTCCCTTTCTGATTCACTGGAGGATTCTCCCCAAGCAGCAAGAACCTGCTTCACAATATTGTCAGCTGCACGTTTTTTATTGAATCATTTGTCTAGAACCAGGTTCCTTTTTGCTGCTTTGTTAGGGTTTTGTTTGTATTACTTCTGTTTCATGAGTGGACAGTCTTTGATGAAATGCCCTATCTTTCTGCACCTGTGACAAAGATCATTGTTCCTTGCCTTACTTGAACTGGCCCTCTTTGGTATACCACCATTTCTTCGAACCATCTTTTGAAATCTTTTAGTAAGATGGCCATATCACTATCTTCTTCACTTGAGTCACTGCTTTCAGCCTTGAGTACCATATTATTTTCCTTCTTTGGCTCTCTCCTTTCATTATCTTTCTTTCTTTTCATCTCGCATGTCTTCATATTACTAATCAGCTCATCCATGGTTAGAGTTTGTAGATCTTTAGCTTCAGTGATAGCATTTACCTTACTTTCCCAAGAACCAGGTAGAACACTGAGGATTTTCCTTACAAGCTTGTTTCTGGGAATAACATCTCCAGGTGAATAAAGCTCATTTATGATGGATGTGAATCTGGTATGCATATACAGAGACTCATCATCCTTCATCCTAAAGAGCTCATACTCTGTGGTGAGCATGTCAATCTTGGAATGCTTAACCTTAGTAGTTCCTTCGTGTGCGGTTTGCAACACTTTCCATATTTCTTTGGCAGTATCACAAGCTGAGACTCTATTGTACTCATCGGGTCCTTTACCACATACCAAGATTTTCTTGTCACGATAGTTCTTTTCTACAGCTTTTATGTCAATATCACTGTACTCTTTTTTGTCTTTCGGCACCATTGGTCCAGTTTCTTCAAGCCTCTTCATAGGAACATGTGGACCATCATAGATGATGTCCCACAGCTCTGAATCTTCGGTCATTATAAAATCATGCATGCAAGTCTTCCACCAGCCGTAGTACTGACCATTGAATCTAGGAGGTCTGTAGGTTGATTGTCCTTCCTCAAAGTTGGGTGGAGCAGCTATTGAGATCCTTTCTAGGTGTTAATCTTTTAAAAAGATCCTACTCTGATACCAATTGTTAGCTTATATGAGTCCACCAAACTATAGAGCACTTGATCATTTATGATCTTCTACTGAGAATACTTAAGAAGCAGTAAGTAAAAGAGACAAGGGATTTTTACGTGGAAAAATACCACACAAGGGGACAAAAATAACGACCTACACTTGTAGGCTTTCAACTTCACTAACTTGTATTACCAGCCACTTTGTAATGACTTTATTACAAAGACTTCAACTTAACTAACTTGTGATACTCTTACCACAAGCCACTTTGTGACTCTCTAGTTACAAAAACTTTAAACTTATGACTAAACCTAGTCACATCATAAACTCATAAAGTTTACGGATTTTGGGTTTACTAAAACATAGCTTTTAAGAAAGCAGGATTGGAGTTACAATGAAGAACAAATAAAAAGATTTCAACTCAACTATGGATACACATTAACTCATTGTGAAACTGATCCTTTAGTGGAGTTGTCTTCTTGTTCTTGACATACCAGTGACTTCAATTCCGGATGAACACTTTGATGCTTGAGAGAATATCACTAAATGTGCAAGTGAATATGTTGTGCCTTGCACCAAGTTGTGATACTACACAAGACATCACAATGGTGATGTCAAATCTTGGTACACGCTTCTTTCCAATGAGAAGTGATTGCTGCACTGTCGCGTGTATAGTTGCAGACAGTCACTTTCTACAGTTGCGTTCCAGCTGTATAGTTGACTTGTACTTCTATCAGAGAACCCTAAAGAACCAGGTCCCTATTGTGTTCCTCTTTGTAACAGTTGCAGACAGTCACTTTCTGTAGTTGCATTCCAGCTGTATAGTTGACTTGTAATTCTGTAAGAAAACCCTAAGGGACCAGGTCCCCGTTGTGTTCCTCTTTGTAACAGTTGCGGACAGTCACTTTCGAACCCCAAGGGACCAGGTCCCTGTTGTGTTCTTCATTGTGGTTGTTCACTCATTTGCTGGAGATCAGACTGGACATTGTTCATTTGAAGTGTATACCAAGTGTGTTAGGTTCTCTATTTGGTTCTTGACAATAAGTTTGTTAGATCATCAAAACATAAGAAGCATAAGGCAAAGACATTGAAAACCCATCAGACTTTTTGATCAAAAGCGGAATTCGAAAGTTTTAGAGTTTATAGGCTTGAATTTGTGGTTAATTTGATGTTTTGATGTTATTTTAGTTGTTTCAAGATTGGTATAACTTTTGAAGGTGGTATATGACTTGCTCGCACCTTTGGTTGAGGTCCCGGGGGCCTTGGGTTGATTTCGGATGGTTGACGGGAGGTGTTTAGTTGGAATTAGCAGCTGAAGTGCTGAAGTTCCTGTCATAACCGCACCTTCGGCATGGGGACCGCAGGTGCGGGCCCGAAGAAGTGAAAGGGAGATCGCAGATATGGCCAAGTGGATAAATGGATGGAGCTACAGATGTGGAATATTTGGCGCACCTGCGTTGGCGCAAGTGCGAGATTTTGATCGCAGGTGCAGTCTTAGTGCGTTAAGTGGTTTTCGCAGATGTGCACTTGGGACAACAGGTGTGAGAATTATGACCGCAAATGCAGGTTTGCTGGATCAGAACATATATATTTTGCCCTTCGCGAATTTGGGTTATTTTCCATCACTTTTCAAATGGGAAGAAGCTTGGGAGAGCAAATTCAAGGGAGAATTCAAGAGGGTTTCATAGAGGTAAGTGTTTTGATCCCTAAACTTGTTTTTATGATGATTTTTAATGTTGTAAGCATGAAATCCACGGGAAAATCAATAACAAAAATTAGGTTTTAGGGATTGGAAATTGGAGACCTAAATTTAGGGATTTGAGAGGTCATATGTGGTTGGATTTTGGTACTTTTTGTATGTATGAACTCGTGGAGGAATAAGGATTCTTTAGACGTAAAGTTTATCGGATTCCGAGACATGGTACCGGGGGTCCGGTTTTGGAAATTTTGGGATTTGTGATGTAACTTGATTAATTTCATATGGGTTTCACTCCTTTAGCGTATATTGATGGTTATAAACTGATTTTGGTTAGATTTGAGGCATTTGGAGGCCGAATTGAGGGGAAAAGGTATCGCGGGCTAGAGTTTGCTTGGCTTGAGGTAAGTAACGCTTCCAAACTTGATTCTGAGGGTTCGAAACTCCAAACTATGTATTTTATGATTACTATTGAGGTTACGCAAATGCCAAGTGACAGGCATGTGGGTGTACAACATGAGAGATGCTACCTGGATCATTCCAGTGTGTCATTTAGTGACTCTTTCATGCTGAATCTATGTTGTACTTATGTGATTGAATTAATGAGCTGCAAATCATGCTAATTATCCTATTAAGGCTTCATGCCAATACTGTTGAGACCTGAGAGGTCGTTTCTTGCTATCATATCATTAGCTTTATTGATATTCTGTACTTAGTCCTATTCATGCATATTATATTATGCCTCAGTCTCAATTATTTCTATTTGACATATCATATCATTGTTTAGTCTAGTATCATGACATTTGAGCCTGTATGTGTGTGAGGTTGGAAAGTAATGACTGAGTGAGGCCGAGAGTCTAATATTGAGTGACAGTATGGGATTGGGCTGCATGCCGCAATGAGATATTGAACATGCCTTCATTGGCTTGTTATAACGCTTAGGCTCAGAGAAGCCCCTCCGGAGTCTTTACACCCCCAGTGAGCGCAGATGATGATATTGAGGGATGGATCTTCCCTAGACATGGATCCTATTCGTAAGTATTGGTATGAAGATGGATCTTCTCCAAGAAGCTGGATTGGCCTGTTTCCTCGGTACTGGTTGACGTATAGTCAATGATGTATATGTTCTGGGATGGATCTTCCATGGGCCTAATGGCCATATATAGTACCGAGTGGTTGAGCACTGTGAGTGGAAGTATTATACGTAAGATTGATCATGCTATTTGTGCATTGGTACTTAAAGGTTCCTGAATCTTATACTATGTCTTGTTCGTACCGTGTTTACACACTACTGAGGATTTACTTGAACTGTAAGCATGTCTACATTTCTGTATAATTAAATGTTGCTGCCTATTGAGGTTTGGTTTGTCACTACTGTCAGTCTATAGTTTGGAATTGTTACTTACAGAGTTGGTGTACTTATGTTACCCCCTACACCCCTGTGTGCAGATTTAGGTATCTAGCGATACGGTAGAGGTTGCTGATCTTGCCAGTTGGAGACTTTTTGTGGAGATTGCGAGGTAGCTGCTTGGCAACCGCAATTCCGCCTTCTCCTTCCTTATCTTTCTTATAGTACTTTTATTGAGACATTCTCAGACTATGTAGTCTTATATATTTCAAACAATTGTAGTATTTTGCTCATGGATTAGTGACACCCGAGGTCGGGCATGTATTTATTTTCGCTGGATTTGAGCTCTATTTTTATCTTATTAGATTTTGGTTTTAAAATGTGATTTTTCTTAAGTCTTTAATTGGAAAATGGGTAATGATTGGATGGCCTAGTATCAGGATAGGCTCTATAACGACCGGGTAAGTTTTTGGATCGTGAAATGTGGTATACACATGCTACGCTTTCTGCACATTTTTGTGTAGATCCAGGTACTTTGGAGTTGGTTGATCACCAGTTAGTTGTCTGCGCTTTGCTGTGGACACTCAAGGTATACCTATTGTTGCGTTCGTAGGGCTTGGAGTCACCTTCTGATCTTGTGCTTGTACTGTTTATTTATATTTCGGAACAATTGTACTTATGGATTTTCCTAGTAAACTCAATAGAGCTTATGACATGTAGTACCGGTTTTGGGATGTTGTATTACACTGAGGATTATTGGTTTACTATAGAAATTTCAATTTCATGCTTAATAGTTGTTTCTGATTAGATTCTGTCATTTAATTCAGTAAGTGTTAGCCTTACCTAGACTTAGTGACTAGGTGCCATCACTACATCCTACATAGGGAAAATTGGGGTCGTGATAAGTTGGTATCAGATCTCTAGGTTCATAGGTTCTATTAGTCATAAGCGCATTTAGCAGTGTCTTGTGGATCGGTACGGAGATGTTTGTACTTATTTTCGAGAGGCTATGGAACTATTAGGACAATTTCATTTCTATCATTCCTATCATGAAAATTTGTCGATTTCTAAGTTTGAAACTTTACATCTCTATTCTCTTACATATAGTGAGGACATGCACTGTCGGATCAGCTGAATAGACACCCGCACAACTTACTAGAGCCGCGAGAGGATAGGGCCAAGGTAGAGGCTGAGGAAGGGCACGCACCACAACTAGAGCACCTTTCAAAGCAGTAGTTGAGGATCTACTAGTAGCTCTGGTTGGGGGATACGCACTAGAGGGGCTTGTTGTTACCCGTAGACTTTAGGAGACTTTGGCACAGTTCTTAAGCATATTTGTTACATTGTCTCAAGAGGGGTCGATTCTGGTTGCACCAGCTACTTCACAGATAGAGGGAGGAGCTCAGACTCTTTCTACCTATTCTCTAGAGTCGTGCGTTTACAATGGTCAGGTTCCAAGTGTCATGCCAGCATACCCTGCTACCCCAGTTCAGTCTACAGTTTGGGCAGCAGCGTTTTTGGAGAAGCAACTCAGGCTCGAGATGTACAAGAAGTAGCACCCTCCTACTTTCAACAGCTTAGCTTCAAAGGATGCACATGGTTTTCTTGAGGAGTGCCACCGTATCCTCCACACTATGGGTATTGGGGAGACGAATGGGGTTATTTTTACTATATTCCAGCTTAAGGGAGCAGCATATCAGTGGTGGCGAGCGTACAGGTTGGGTAGCCCAGCCAATGCAGCTTCACTTTCATGGACTCAGTTTTTAGAGATGATCTTGAGAGAGTTTGTTCCCACAGATCCTTCGGGATGCATGGCCTACGGAGTTTGAGTAGCGATGCTAGATCAGTGTCAGAGTATGTCGTTAGATTCAATGATTTGTCTAGACATGCACCTGCTTTGGTTTCTACAATCAGAGAGCGAGTCTGCAGGATCATTGAAGGGCCAATTATGATATCCGGTTCAGCAAAGCTTGGGAGTTGGAGATGAATGTTTCTTTTTAGTAGGTGATAGAGATCACTCACCGATTAGAGGACATGTAGGACCAAGAGAGAGAGGATATACGGGGTTAGTAGAGATAGGACATGGAGGCTAAGAGGTATCGTAGACCGGGAGGATCTACTGGTCCCTATTTTGGAGGCAAGGTCGACATGGTAGAGGTTTTGTGGACAACCAATTCATCTTGCACTTCACGCTTCGCGCGGTGTTTCAGATACCACACGGGTCTTAGAGTACCCGCACCAGACAACTTCCACAGCTACGTAAGCGAAAGGGTTGCTTTAAGTGTGGAGATAATAGCCACATGGTGAGATATTGTATCAGACTTCGGACAAATGTGTCATAGTAGGGTATTTAGGCTATGAGTTCTTCTATAGTTACTACTATTACTGCACCGCCAGCTAGGGGTGTAGGTCAAGTTGGTAGAGGGCGTCCTAGAGGGGGAGGCCCGACCCGTTGATATGCTTTCTATGGTGGGGGTGAGGTTAATGCACCAGATGATGTCCTTAGAGGTATGGTTTCAATTTGTTATAGAGGAGCACCATTATTATTTTGATTTGATATTGCTAATCGGGCTAACTCCTCCTATCTTTCTCACATATGGGTGAGTTTCATGATTTTATACTTTGCTTATGTTTTTGCCCTGTTGGGAGATTCTATAGTGGTAGCCCGTGTCTATCATTTTGTTTTGTTCACTCTTGAGAGCTATGAGACTAGAAGTGACTTTTTGTTACTCATTATGGTAGGTTTTGATGTGATTTTTAGGTGGTTGGGTCACGATTTGTTATTTAGATGCTCTACCAGTATGAAAGATCCATTACATGTTGTGATTGTGTTTTGTGGAACTGAGTTAGAGGAAGTTTTCAATTGGTGTGACGTGTATTCTACTTGTGATTTAGAGTTGTGGATGGGATCTTCGCATTTCGTGTAATTTGATATATTTGGATCGGGCCACGTACCACGTTGGGGTTGTATTAGGATGAGGTCCTTCTGATTAACTCATATGTTTAGATTCTCCATTGTGGAATTGATTCCTAGTATGATATTGATAGGGAGTGGTGCCTGTCGGGCTTATTTGATAGTTCAATCATGTGTTTCTCTTTGAATATCCAGTCATATTCGTGTTGTGCTTGTTGGGTTTTAGCTTGCGAGGTGTGTGCTCAAGTGGCATTAGATGTGACTAGCTGATTTGAGTGAATGGATATGGGATCTTTATGTTTCTTGCATCATTATTAGTGTTGTGACTATTTGTAACAGGGTTCTAGCTGAAATGAGGTTAATTGTCGGTGCTGGATTTGAGTATGGAAGCTATGGTGGTTATAGTTGTTGTTATGGGCATATGTGTGAGGAGTTACGTCGTGTGGCTATACGTTGTGGGTGTAGGCATGAGTTGTTGCAGCTAGTTGAGACGGATACCGTGTGTTGATGTGGGAATTGGATCTTTGGGAAATGATCAAGTGGTGAAAATTTTGGTTCTAAGGTTTATCAGTGTGGGTGGAAGGAATTACCTTCTGTTGAGATGGTGGTGTCGGGCTTATGTGGGTTGGGGTGACGTGGGATCACCCTCGAGTATATGTATGGTGATTTTATTCAGTGACTTAATGACTTCGGAATGGTTCTAGGCACGTTCGAGGACAAACGTTTGATTAAGAGGGGGAGAATGTAACAACTCAACAAGTAATTTAGAGAATTAGCATCCCATTTTGTGGCTTAAGGTCTCGATTAGCTTCATTTTATGTATTATGACTTGCGTGTGCGGTCAAGCTTGGTTCTTAAATGATTCAGAATTGATTTGGAAGGATGATCCATGTTTTAGAAGCTTAAGCGGTAAGAGTTTACTGCAATTTGACTTTTTGGGTAGAAGACTCTAGAATGGTGTTTTGATAAATTCAATAGCTCCGTACGGTGATTTTCAACTTTGGTGTATGCCTGGATTTGGATTTGGAGGCCCGTAGGTTGATTTGATGCATTTTGCTGAAAATTAGAAAAGTAGAAGTTTTGGAAGATTGAGAGGTTTGACCGGGAGTTGACTTTATTTATATCTTGTTTGGATTTCGATTTCGAGAGTTGGAATAGCTCTATTATGTGATTTGGGACTTGTATTCAAAATTTGACATCATTCCGGGTTCATTTGATATGATTCGGCACGAGTTGTTTTACGATTCGTAGTTTTGACATTTTTTGATGTGATTTGAGGCCTCGAGTAGGTCCGTGTTATGTTATGGAACTTGTTGATATGTTCGGACGGGGTTCCGGGGGGCCCGGGTGTGTTTAGGATGGGTTTCAGATCATTTGGATCATGTTGAGAGAATTTGGTTTGGGCAAGGGTCTGGTGTGGTCGCACTTGTGGATCCCTAGACGCAAGTGCGTTGATCACAAGTGCGGAGGAGAAGGGGCACAGAAGTGGAACAAGACTAGATGGGGAAGACCGCAGAAGCAGATGTCTAGGCGCACATGCGCATTCGCAGGTGTGGAAGGCTGAGCGCAAAAGCGCATTTCCTTTCATAGAAGCGACTTTGGCCGAGGCGAGGCATTTTCGTAGAAAAGGATAATTTTCCGCAGAAGGGGCCGTCGCAGAAGCGATATTCTTACTGCAAAAGCGGGGTCTCTAGTAATATTGCATTTATGTCGAGGGTTTGTCGATTTTCTTTAAATTTTGAGTTGTAGACCTCAGGGTTGGGCTATTTTGGAGGGGTTCTTCACAGTTTGGATTGGGGTAAGTGTTATTTACCCGAATTTTATTGTATTCCACGAATCTATTGTTATTTTCATCATTTAACTAATGATTTAAGTTGGAAATTTGGGGGAAAATTGTAAAACTTCTTAGACTAAATTTTGGAGATTTGAAAGGTAGTTTTAATTAGGATTTGATTAATTCTTGTCTGATTGGACTTGTTATCGAATGGGTATTCGAATTTTTGTAGTTTTGGTCGGGTTCCGAGATGCAAGCTTGGGGTTGACCTTTTAAGTTGACTTTTAATTTCTCTTTCAAGATCAAAGCTTTATTATCCGAAATTGTTTCCTATAGTTTTTATTTATGATATTAAGTTGTTTTGGCTAGATTTGAGCTGTTCAGAGGTTGTTTCACACTAGAAGGTCATTTTGGAGTAACGGTTTAGCTTCTTTGAGGTAAGTATTTTGCCTAACATTGTGTGGGAGAATTATCCCTAGGATTTGAATTGTTTCTGCTATTTGTGTCATATAAAGGTTGTGTATGCTAGGTAACGAGTAAGTACTCGGGCTTATTTGTGGATATTTGACAATGTTAGACGCTTAGGTTCTTATGTTCGTTAAAAATGAAGTTGTCTTATCATGTTAAATCCTCCATTTGATAAATTCACCCTTATGTGTCTTATTTGGAGTTGACTGATTCATGCTTTACCCTAGTTGCCAAATAAACTCTTATGTGCCTTAATTGAAGTTGTTGCCTCTTTTATTTTCATGCTGTCTCTTTCCGTAATTGATTAACCTTATTTTAAGTTTTTGTTATTCCTTCCATTGTTGACTTATCCTTATTTGGAATCATTGTTACCTATTATCTCTCTTATCGTCGAGTCGTGCTTATTTGGAATCATTGTTACATACTACCTGTCTTCGTCGAGTTGTGGTTATTCGGAAACATTGTTATATGCCATCCCTTCAATTGTTGAGTTATTCTTGTTTGAAACCATTATATTTGTTGTGTCATTCATTGTGAGCTCGTTCTTCCGTTTCTTTGTGTTCTGTAATTCTGGTGGTAATTTACTAGTAATACTCTTGTGTTATTGTTGTTGTTGTTGATATCCATTTTTTCTCATATTTTTAAATTGTATATATATACTTTCAAAATAGTATATTTGCATCATTATTTAATTTACAAATTTTGTGTAAGCATTTTCCATAATTTTTAGAGCTCTAAATCAATTTTCTTGCATTTTAATATCTAGTAATTATCTTTTAAATTATCCTGTGATGACTTGGTTACCTGAAATACTTATTTTGCACCTATAATTCATGTTTCAAAAATTTTATTTCATCACATGTAATTACACTATCATTTTAAGTTATTTTGTCTAATTTTGCAATAATGGCCTATATTCACACAATCGCCCCCTATTTTATATTATTTTGTACCAAAATAGCATATTTATATTTTTATAATTAAAGTTATTATTTTAAACATTTCAAGGTGTAAATAATATTTTATTTTATTTATTAATTATTTTTATAAATCATATTTTGATGAATTTTAGGGTATTTAAATAACAAACCAAATTTTGCTTATTTTCGGACCCAAACTACCCAAATCTCTGGCCCAACCCCCCTAAGCCCAATCCAAATGACCCTAATTCCCAACCTGGTCCAAAAAACCGACCCAACTTCTCTCAAATCTCGGATGTTGATCAAAAGTGATCAACGGCTCATAACATTTCCCCTGTTTCTTCTTATAACCCAACCCCAACCCCTAGAGACATATTGTCTCTGCTCCGCCGCCCTCACACGCTCTCATCTTCTAAAAACCCTAGCTTTATCACCCTCAAATACCCTCTCCTAATCCGGTTGATAATGGGATTTTACCATTATTTGCTTACCATATTTGGGTTCCTTTGGTACTAGTTACTCGATTTTGGTATTACTTAGGTATTTGCCTAATTTTGGAAAATACCATTTCTATATCAGGCAAGAATCGACTCAATATTGAAGATTTGTGTGATATTCCATCCATACATGCAAAATAAACTGGATCCTTCATACCAGTTGTCCGATTTCGAGTTTAAAACTCTAACTAGGGTTTGGAGTTTGATACTTTTCCTTTTATGTTTGTTTTACTGACTTGCATGCGAGATTCCCCCTTTTCTTCGTTTGTGTTTACTTGTTTTCTTTCCGTACTTGTGTTTAATAAATTGTTTTCCTTGTTTGTGCATATGATTTTACTGCTATATAAATTCATTCCCCTACCCATTTTTGAATAGACCTTAATCGATAATCTTACTAAAAACATTGAGGCTTTGCTATGTGAATTCCTTATTATCTTGCTCTTTATTTTGTGGTGGCCGGCTGAAAGCCAGGGCCATAGAGAATCTACAGTTCGAACTCTTCTAGACTCGTGTGGATCTTTTGCTCTTGTTTGTTGTTCGTTTAAATGGTAAGCTACTTGACTCTTGCAGTTTCATCCATATGTTAATTTGCGTACGTTCTCACCTCTAAAAATCTTGGCTTAATATGTTTTCTGGATTAATTTTGTGTACGAGTTTTTTAATTCTACTTTGTTCTAAGTCCTTAAGCATGACTCTCCTGCTAATGCTACAAGTTCTGTGTTTGCTAAGCCTAACTTGGGTAATTTGAGTGCAGGGGTCTAGATGTTTCCCTAATTCATGCTTATTTGTTTTGTCTTTAGCCTCTATAGTGAATGCTAGAATGTCTGTATGACATGTTCACTTGCTATTTTGTTACTCAGCGTGCTCACTCGATCCCCATATCCCATTAATTAGTAACTGATTGAGATCTTAACAGTTACCTCAACCTGTTTTTTCATGCCATGCTTGTACTATTTTGTGACATGATTTAGATCTTCTCTAGTTATTTAGTCTATTATGACAATCCTAGAATACCCATATGTGATATCTGGTATGAGTTTGCTATCTTGCACTATTCTAAGTCCTTGCAATGTTTGTTCTGCATATACAATGTGTTGCAATTTGTATTAAAACTATTTTCTATAGACTATGATCTTGTTTCTATGGAAATATGTTTTGTAGTCTGTCCCTTGTTCTTTTGATACCCTATTTTCTCCAGTGTTTATCACAAAATCTGTTTCCCATCATATATAAATATTGATTAGCATGACCCTAGGATGCATGTTTAGCTTAATTTGAATCTTCTAAGCCTCAATTGGTTTAGTGTCATGACTGATAACCTATGCAAACCTGTTTCTTTCCCCAACTTCCCCCAATATATGGTTGTCTATGTGTTGAAATTCTGCTAAACGTGCTGGCCTGCTTGATTAGTTGCTCTCTATGTCTATGACTACTTTAGGTTTTAAGTGTGTTCCCCCACTTCTATCCCTCGGCTATTGTCCATTCTCCCTCATTGTCACTTATGCTATTCTGAACTCCTTATTCTTAGACAAAAGAAAGCCAATGTTATCAAGGCTCTTGCTACTGACCTCCGTAGTGTGAGCACTGCTCAGGGTCCATTTGAGGCCCTTGTGAACTTTGACACACTAGGATTTGGCACCTTGATCATTCCCCCTAATACTAAAACCTGCACTATCCCTAACACTCCACTCTTTCTGCGTATGGTCTACTGAATATGTAAATTGGTTGGTCAATCTATGGTTGTGTGATCTAGCCTAAGTTATTCCATGGATTCTAGGTTGTGCTAATGAATATGATTCCTGGGTATGTTGCATGAGAGTTGTTGAAGGCCCAGGCAATGATGGGTGTTTCCTTTTGGGCTTGCTATGAGCCTACTGCCATTATTTGTACAATACTTGTAATTACATTACTATTGGGCCTATAATATATCTGTAATGAACAATTGGGTGTTAGTAAAAATGGGAAATGGGTAGATTCTTAATGTTTGCATGAAAAGGGATAGATAATATGCCTATAGGATTTATTGATTTACTTGCTATATGTGCCGCTTGATCTATATGTACGCTATAGAAATCATGTCATTAGGATAAGCATACACATATACACTGCCTGTTAGCAAACGTGAATGCTGCAATTGTTTCTTACTATTATGCATTGTTAGAGAAATAGCCTGTAAGAACAAAATGTCATGAACTATCTTTCAATTCGCCTCAGCATGCTCACTAGAAAGCATGCCTATAGGATTAATCACTTCATTTGCTATTGTTCTACATTGTACACTAGAAAACCATGTCTATAGGATCTGACCACGTCATTTGCTATTGTCTCACATTGTACAATAGGTATCCTGCCTTTAGGAACTGCCCGTACTTTGGTTCAAAGTCATCTAGAAATCATGTCTATAGGTTTAAGGTTCTGAATTCTGAAAGCTCCTAATTTTCATATGCGTTTGTGTGCATTTGCTATCTAAGTGTGGGAGTCAATATGAGCCTTTAGTTGCTTTTATGTGCCTAACACCTTCTCTTCGAGGTAATTTCGAGCCCTTACCCGATCTTTGGTGACACAAACTGGTTAAACCTGAGTTATTTGCAAATAGGTGCCCTAACGCACCTCAAACCCGTTAGGTGGTGACTCTCTCTTTTAACAGCTTCCTTAAAAGAGTTGTCACGTGTTGAAACCCAATTTCGCAAGAAAAAGGGCGTGATAGTTGTTATTGTTGTCCCTAGTGTTGTTGAGCCGAGGGTTATGTGTGGTTATGGTATTGGAATTGTTTTCAAGGAATTTTGTGGCATATGGGAACATGTGGTGAAAGTCATTATATTGTGTTGTTATGTTTTTGGCACACGTGGTATTGTTGAGAGGATTGTCAAGTTGTTCGCATGTGAGTTGTCCGCGCTATTATTATTATTATTTTCACATGCGGCGTGTCAAGGCAGGCTATATATGTGGGTTTGCGCATGTGGAGAGACAAGAGGGAATGATGCTATTATGCGTGTGCAGTGAGACAAGGTGGGCTATGTCGGGGATGACTTGTGATGTCCTGGGGGCATTGTTATTTATGATATATGTGTAGTGGTGTGCCTACCTTGTGTGAGTTATACATTTTACATTTTATTGTGTTTTTTCCTATGTTCCGTTAATTGTCTCCACTCTTACTTGTTGACTTTAGTTGTGATAGAACACATGTACAAGCATACACGTAATTAATCACCCATATCAGTTTAAGAAGATGAATTATGATGTTATTGAACATTTACATGTACTCTCGTTTACTTGCCTTCTATGTGAGAGTGGTTCTACTGGCATGTGAGTTGTCCTTACGGTCATGAGTCATTGTTATTGTTGTCATGTAAGTTGTCTGTGTGAATATGAGATATTGTCACTCCCTTAGCACGTGAGTTGTCCGTGCGGATATGAGGTATTAATTGTATTGGCACGTGAGCTGTACGTGCATCACATGCGTTATCCATGTGTTTATGAGTTGTAATGTGGGCACAAGATGCCATGTCATTAGGGTTCATGAACTGGGACCCGAGAATTGTTACTATGAGGTGAAGTAACTCGGGGAAATTCTTAAACAAATCTTGTATGAAAGTGATTGCTCTTATTGAGCTTTTACTTGTTTTCCTTACTTGGTTCACCAGACTTAAACTGTGTTCAGCTTACTCTACGACATTTTTACATGTTTGTTCCATGTTACTAATTGTTGTTTCTAGTGTTCTCTTGTGAGTATTATTTTGGTATCTTTATCATGCTTAGCATTATATTGACATAATTTCCCTGTTAGTTTCATGTTGTTAAGTCTAGTAGGTATCATAACTGTCCATCATCACTAACCGAAGTTAGTCTTGATACTTACTGGGCACTGTTGTTGTGTACTCATGCTAGGCTTTCTGCATATTGTTTTGTACATCCAGGTACTTCGGAGTTAGTTGTTCACCAGTTAGTTTTTCGGGCTTTTCTATGGAGACTCGAGGTATACCTGCCATCGCATTCGCATGCTTCGGAGTCACCTTCTAATATTGTACTTGTATTGTTTATTTCTATTCCAGAACAGTTGTACTTAGAGATTTTCCTAGTAAACTCGGTAGAGTTTATGACTTGTACTACCAGTTTTGGGATATTGTATTGCACTCGGGGTTATTGGTTTACTATAAAAAATTCAATTTCATTCTGAATAGTTATTTCTGGTTAAATTATGTTATTTAATTCAGTAAGTGTTAGTTTACCTAGTCTTAGTGACTAGGTGCCACCACGACATCCTATGTAGGGGAAATTAGGGTTCTGACACCTACAAGCTTGTATTGCCACCTAGTCTATTGGGTTTTTACCTAGTGTTTCCTATTTTCATGATCCAAAAGTATTATGGTGATCTGTCTCATGTTCTGGGTTTCAGCACAGTTCGATTAAATGGGGATTTGACTTATGATGTGGAGTAGATAGCCATTTTAGATCGGTAGAAGGTCAAAGACTATAACTTCAATGAAATCATGGTGGAGGGTCCAGTCAGTCGAGGAGGATACTTGGGAGACCGACTGGGAGATGCATAGCAGATACCCACACCTATTTGAGACTCCAGGAATGATTCTAGACATGTTTGAGGATGAACGTTTGTTTAAGAGGGAGAGAGTGTAACGACCTAGCCGGTCGTTTTGAGTATTGTAGCCTTGTTCCCCAATTTATTTCTTATTCTATGTTCATTTATGGTTATGTGAGTCACTGGGGTATTTGGTTTGATTCTGGGGATGTTTCGGAATGAATTGGGGCACTTAGTCCCTAGGTTGGAAGCTTAAGTTGAAAGAGTTGACCGAATATTGAATTATGATTAACCGACTTCGTAATGAAGTTTTGATGGTTCTGATAGCTTTAAATGGTGATTTTGGACATAGGAGTATGTTCAGGTATTGATTTGGAGGTCCGTAGATCATTTTGGTTTGAATTGGCAAAAGTTGGAAAGTTGAGAAGTTTGATCGAGAGTTGACTTTATTGATATCGGGTTCAGATTTTGGTTTCAACAGTTTGAATCGGTCTATCGGAGTTGTTTTAGTATGTCTCGGCATTGTAGATCGCTATGGAGACGACTATACATGAAGTCCATGTCTTTATGACTTGTAGATTGCTACGGAAATGTCTATACATATCTTCGAGAGGTAACAGAGTGTTAGGAAATTTCTTGATTCCATATTGTGCGACATTGTCTCGGCTTGAAGTCTATGTCCTCAATTCCCTCCTACTTGTTCCTACACATTTTTGAGTACTCATTGCCAGTTGTGATCCAGGCAATTGTGGTGATATTGCACTTGTGGTCCTTAGTGAGATAGTGTTTTTGCGACTTTAGGGTCGGAATTATGTTTCTAGTATTAATTGTTCGATAGAGATGATCATTGAGGAGGTTCATAGTTTATGGTATTTGGTTTTTACGGATGGTGCAGAGATGTATTGTGATTAGAGGCAACATTATGTGTGGTAGAAGATGAAGAAGAACACTATTATTCATGTCTCACGGTGTTGATTATCAGTAGGTCGAGAATGAGCAGCAGGGACTGAGTGGCTTACTTCGGAAGGTAGCTATACCTACATGGAAATGAGGGCATATTTTTGGGCGTTGTGGTAGGTAGCCACGGGATTTGAGAAAGGTTGGTGAGACTTGGGTCCTTGTGGACAAACGATTAATACTATGCATTTCATTTCGATGATGACTACTTACATTTTGGAGGGTTTTGGATTTGGTAATAAGGTTTGCTTGAGCTACAAAGGGTATGAATGCTTGATTATCATCTTGGTATACTATATGGTTTTGAGTTTTGTATATGTTGATGGATCTTTCGGTTATTCATTGGTGGAATTAAACATATTTTTGTGGCCTATGTATCAGTGTAGGCTCAGAAGAATCAACTAATTACATGGTGGCGATACTCATGGTAAGATCATGGAAAGGATTGAGGATTATACTGCTGAGTTATATCATGTGAGAAGATTCGAGGTGGTATGATTTCTTATGAGGTTGCTATGAAGATTTTTACCTTCTATCTAATACATGAGTCTGGATCGCTTGAGGTAGATGGCCCGACTGTCACGAGGTCGAGTATGCATTTGGGCTGATAACTTGGGATGTGTTATGGTTAGTGAAACATGATTTTATGAGAAAGTCAGATAAGTAACAATGTGAGGTCATGGTATTTAAGGAGGAATGGGCATTGTGAGTTCTTAGGTTATGTGATTGTGGATTAAAGCCAAGTGAGGGAGATGTGTTGTTATAGTCCTGGACTTCGGTGCGCTTGTGGATTAGTTATGGCTTGAGGAGGATGACTTCGAGATTGATTCGGGTAAGAAATTTGCTGAAGGCGTGTTATATTTAATTTGATTGTTATACATAGGTTGTGGAATGGCTCAGGTTGGATAGTCCTTGGTGGATGTGATTTGTAAAGGGAAAGGATTCGCTCAGTTCTGCATACAAATGCGAACATCGCTTTTACGAGTTATGTATTACTTTTGCGAAGATGGGTTGGGGGCTAGCACTTTGCATTTGCAAAGTTTGCATCACATTTGTGGACAGGGAGGGCGCCGCATAACGATGGGTATATCGCACTTGCGGCATTGTTTATGAAGGGGAAGCTTCGCATTTGCGATGCACTGTTCACATTTATCGATTGCCTAGGGTTTGCATTTGTGATGACTTCATCGCTTTTGCGGTATCAGAGGGCTTATAAGTTGTTTTATTTTGCGAACATTGCAATTGCGAACAAGAAATTGCAACTATGATATTGATAGCTGGGTAAATTATGGGGAATGGATTTAGCTCATTTTACACAATTTTTTGAACACTAGACTCCATAGAGGAGATTTTTTAAAGAGCAATTTATTCCCAAATTTATTGGTTAGTAACTTTAACTTGTTTTCAATCGATTTGAACTACCTTTTCATGAAATTCATTATCAAGTCTATGAATTTCAAAGTAGAAACTGGAGAGTTTGGTTAGAATTTGGAAAGCTTGTAAAATTGAGATTTAGACCAGAAATGAGGTTGAATTTCGAAACAGATCACATACTGGGCTTGGGGTGAATAGGTAATCAGGATTTGGTCTTAATCTCATATTTCAATCACGTGGGCCCGTATTGACTTTTCCAATTATGTTAAAGATTGAACCTTTTTCATTCGAGGGTAGTTTCTAAAGCTTATTTTGAATTATTTGAACGATATTTGAGTAGATTTGATTGGTTTGGAGACTTACCTTAGACAAAAAGCATCTTGGATTGTTTATTGTGTTCCAGAAAGAGGCAAGTGTCTTGCCTATCTTTGTTGAGAGAAGTTTTCCTAATAATATGGTAATGTTTTTACGCGTGGATACTTTATATGCAAGGTGACAGATGTATATGCATGTGTCAGGGTTATCTATGCTCAGGGTAGATTATATGATTCTTAGTGCCTTGTTGGACTTCATGATTTTCCTGCATAATATTTTACTTGACTTTTATAATAGTATGAGTACAATTGTAATGTCAAAGACCATGCTTCAGCTTACTACAACTTGATTGAATTTGATAGACTTTTTGTGCAAATATTGATGTGCTAAATTGAGTCATAACTATACCAAAATCACGAATACATGTCTATGTCTATTATTCTTGAGATAAGTTGAGTTCCATACTTTTGTTGAATATCATGCTTGAGCTTTGTTGAGGTACTTGAAACACGGGGTTCTTGAAGTTTATTGATTTGTTTATTGGTGCAAAAGATATTAGTGTCATTCATATGGTATATTTTGCTTAACCTCTCTTATTGATGCTATATATGCTTCTTAACATACTTATTTTGATGTATATGTGCTTGGTGAGAAGAGTGTAAAGCACGAAGGGTGATGTCATGTCATTTGTTTTATAGTATCCATGTGAGGAAGAGAGTAAAAACATGAAGGGTGATGTCGTCTATTGTTTTTACATTCTCGTATGAGGAAGAGAGTAAAGAACGAAGAGTAAAACCATGCTATTGTTTTTATATTATAATGTGAGGATGAGATTTGATGGCATGAAGGTTATTCTGTGCAGTCGAAGATGATAGACATGCATTATATTATGTTATATTTCCCTTCCGTATACGTTTATACCTTTATCTTGAGTTGTTATTGTTGCACCTATGCTTTTTGTATTGCTTATTATTGTCATGTCTTTGCCTTTAACCTTATTTGTTATTGTTCTATCCATGCCTTCTATCTATTATTTTGTTACATTCATGCATTCCTTCTTATATCTTATATTTACATCCTTGTCTTCGCTCATTTGTTGTTGCTTTATTTAAACCTTCTACCTTATTTGTTATTGAAATCTATGTTATCCTATCTTATTTTCCATAGTTATTTATGTGCATCCTACCTTGTCTATTACCGTTATTCATACACTTATGACTTATTTGTTATTGTTATTTGTGTACCTTATACATCGTTGTTATTGTTGTTGGTATTCCTTCTATCTGGTTGGTACTATTATACATATGTTTGGCGAGGATGAGATAAATGCACGAACTGTGTTTCCATTCCAATTAATTTGATATACATGCATATATTTCGTGAGGATGAGATAAATGCACGAAGGGTGTTGTCGTGCCATTTGATTGATATCTTGAACATATTCCTCATATTATGATGATTCGTGGGTTTACTATCTTGTTCTAGTTGTTATTGCTTTAACATTATGACTTGAGATGTTAGAAAAGGATTGGTTGTGATATTGAGAAAACTGACCATTATCTCTTTTAATTAATCATTTACTACTTTTCGTAATTGTTTTTGTAATCTACTTTGTTATATCTAGTGTTGTTTCTATTGCAAATTTAACTAAATAGGTTATATTAGTGAGTATATTTTGACTTAAACACCTCGTCACTACTTTACCGACATTAGTGAAGATACTTACTGAGTATGTGGGGTCAGTTGTACTCATACTACACTTCTTCACCTTGCATGCAAATATTTGGAGAAGAGCGGCCAAGGAGTTCGAGAGTGTAGAATTAAAGACATACCAGCACTCCCGATACAAGATACTATTTGTTCGTGATAGATTAGAAATTATAACTCTATTTATGAGGGTTTGCTATATGCCTCTCTTTGTGCTTGGATTGGTATCGTCCCTCCGGAGTTAGGTGATTGCCCATGTTACTTTAGGCCATGTAAGTGTGGTCGGTAAATGAATTTTGTACTGGGTTGACATGAATTTGTATTGGGTTATTGTGATACATGGATTGTGTATCGGGATACACGGATCTTGTATCAGGGTGCATGGATCTTATAATGGTTTGAGCTCATTCATATTATGGATTCATTTAGAAGCATTCATTTAAATTCTAACTATTGCATGCCATGTATACATACTAGTTGGGAGCCTCGACTCCGTCGATTGAAGCATGCCAGTTTTACATGCCATAATTGGGCAACGTTATGATTATATGTAAATTGGAAAAGCATGCTTTAGGTCTTTCGAATTTTTTTATATCTTGATTCCTATTAATCATGAGGTTATATATTGTTCCAATTTCAGGATTGTAATGTGTTTGTGTTGTAAATATTCGGATGCATCTAATCTCACCACTGCTTCCTCGAGGTTAGACTTGATACTAACTGGCACCGAGTGTGGTATACTCATAGTATGTTTCTGTACATATTTGTACAAGTTCTGAGAGTGGCATTGTGATACTTTTGAGCTGAGTAGGAGCGCGTTATTAGGGCCTTCGTGGTGAGCTGCTACACTGCTTCGACCTGCAGTAGATGAGGTCCTTGTCCTTATTTATCTCCTGTTTATTTTCTTTCCCACAGACAGTTGTGATCATGTATTCAGACTTGTACTTATTATGTAGTTGCTTGTTTACTCGTGTCACCTAGTTCTTGGGGGTAGTACTGTTTTGGACGTGTTTAGACCATGTTATACTTGTATGAGATATTTTATTGCTTGAGATTATTCTAGCTTTTATTTATGATATAACTATGCTAATTAAAGAAAATTGGATTATATTCTATTAGTTGCGAGTTAGCTTGCTTAGGAGTACAGCTAGGGGCCATCACGAACTGAGGTGGGATTTTGGATCATGACAGTAACTGATAAGACAAAATTTTGTATCACGTATGTTTACTTCCCTAAGCTAACTAAAAATAATTAATTGTCCAAGATAATAAAAAATGATGGTTTTTATTAGTAAGACTACTACTGCAAAACATTCCCTCTAAGGCACCACGAGAGGCGCCTGGAGGCAAGTTGTGCGTTGTACTGTGCTACCAATCGTGACGTGGGAGGCGCCTGGCCCCAAGATGGGTGCCCAAAATTTCCCACTTTTATTATCTGCTTCCCCTACGTTTGAAAGGGGCTAGGCTCCAACTAGATACCAAAGTCATACTCCTCCAATATTCATCCATTTTGGCTTTAATTTGCTCGCAATATTTTTAAATCACATCAAATTGCCTCCTAAACATATAAGTACCATTATTATGCTCAATTCATAAATATTCAAACCATAGTTAACTAGATCGAGGCATAATGCAAGGCAAATTACATGCAAAAAATAATATGAAATTTATAACCAAATATCACCACCTCACACTTAAGCTCTTACTTGTCCTCGAGCAATCTAACACTTTGCTAACCCAACAATGCCACACAAGACATCATACAATGGAGGAACATTTAGCAATTCAATGTATTATACCTATGATCACGGTTGATACCAACAATTAAGCCATTGAATATGCATTCATGTACATCCCAACTTTCACATGCTGAAGTATATTCAAATTCAAACAAGCTTCCCATAACCACCCAACCTCAAAGACCGACTCATCGCCAATAAGCACTCTTAACTTGTGCACTCACCCAGCAAGAAAAATTTAATAATGTCATCTATCCATTCCAGTTGGCAAATGATTTCCAAATAGAGTAAGATACTCTAAAGAAAGCAAACTAAATTATAGATACGAAAGTTCCTTAAAAAGGGATGGCTTCACAACCTAGTTGGGATGGCTTGCCAAGATAGCTTCGACAACCCGTAAGGGATGGCTTGCCAAATAGGGGCTGACTTTAACAACACATGAGGAATGACTTGCTAAGCTACACAAACAGTTAATAATCATGTGCCCTCGCCAAAGAACAAGAGAATATGTTGTACACACTCAAATCAAGAGTTTCAAATGTGAATTCAAGGATATCGTGAATAAAAAAAAGCGCTCACTCTCACAACGAATTTCATGTGCATCACAAGGTCTTACCATAGGCTTTCCCTTAGTGTATGTCTCTATTAATATAAGCTCGCGAAACCTAGGATTAACGAGGTCTTTACGGGTTGTAGTATTGGCTAAGGGACAGGTAGGATATATTATGGGTATAGGGACTAACCCTCTTATGAACTTTAATCCACTACACTTAACTATCAAGTATCCAATCTTCATACCAAATTAATTCCATGAAATCATACACAATTTGGCCCTTTTTCATTTTTCTTCTCTTTTGTATTTTCCTTTTCTACATTTTTTCAACACTCTCCATAAATTTAGTGTTCCCGGCTAAAGATCTTTCAAAACATACGTGCACTTTTTGGCCTTTCTATGGATCCACTCAAAAGCTACTCTTACCCTACTCTTCTAGCGACTTAAATGCTTTCGAATGCAATGGTTCAACAAGATTCAATTAAAAAAAATGGAAAATCGTCTTGTAATATGGGTGCCATAGAAAAGGTTTATAGGCTCAAATGGGCTAATAAAGGATAATTTTATATATGGTGGCATAATAGCTCCATGAACAATCAAATAGATACCTATGTTATATTCTATACTCACAAAACTTATTTATTTTGCTTCGACTAACACACGAAAAAAGTTCTAGACTAACATGGGATAGCAAAAATATAATCAAGACCTTACATCACGCATTGCACATGACTCCCGTCAAGACGATTCCATTCCAATTCTCAAGTTAAAGCAAGTAATCACAAAGTCAAGACATATTAAGCAATAAACCACTACATGAACAACGAGTCAAGAAACATAGAGAAGGCATCACAAACAGGCTATTCGATTTATTCACGACACCAATTTATCTCAAAACATGTCAGAAAGGTAATTTGCGCGCTATGTCCTAACAATGCTAGCATCAAACATGTTAAAAGGCATATAGGAACATTCAAGTTTTTTTCCTCAGTTGGCTCAAGTTACATCCCTTGAAAAAAAAACCGATCCTAATGAAAAACCAAGGGAGATTATTATCTACCTACAACTAGCTAAAAAAAAAGAAAATATTTTTGAATTATTTATTGAACATTAATCCCTCAATTAAGTTGTCCAAGAGATCCATCGTCGAGAAAAGTCCAAAGGTTTTCTAGATTCTTTTGAATTTTGAATTTATTTGACTTTTTCAAATTAAGCTACTTAAACTAATACTAATATACTATACTACTAATTCTACAAACTAAGCAAATAAAAATTAAGAAGCTAATAATTAAAAATAAGAAGTTCATATTACTACTAATTATCAGAGGAAGTCCCCGGCCCCACACTAAAAAAGTGCAGTCTCCCTAATATACATACAAAACAATCATACTAGAGGGTAGAAAGAACGAACTTTTAGGGCTAATCGGACCCGTCCAAGTCGTACTCTAAGCCCTCTTCGTCAGACTCCTCATCAACCAATCCTCGAGCCTGCCTTGATCCATGGGACCTAGATTCACCTACAGTGACGTCCTCAACAATGACCTTAATGGCTAATGGTCCATCAACCTCTCCGAACGGTGTTTTGGGAAAGACATGGAGATTGAGAGAGAGAAGGCAAAGATAAATAAAAATTAAAGAGAGATAGAGGAGGTGACTTACCTGTACGTTGGAGAGGATGAGGAGAGGTAAGGAGAGACAGATTGGGAAAGGGTTTGTTATGAAGTTATTCTATAGTATTATGTGAGGAAACGGTTTGGGAAATGTGGGTATTTAGGTAAACATGTAAGGGGGAGACGGGTCGGGGCGGGTCAAACTCAAGTTAGGAGAACTTACCTGGGTGGGCTGACCTTCACCAACAAAGGGGCCCCTAGTGCCAACTAGGGTGCCTAGGGCCGAACAGGATGGCCCCTCATATTATTTCTCGGTTCTTGGCACTTTGATGGGTGCCTTGTGCCCATCGGGGCACTGACCTATTCTTCCCTCTCATTTTTAGGTGATGTTGTTAATCCCAAGCCTTTGTCTACCTTGTTGAAATGTCCATGCCACAACCTACCTACAAATATACGGCACAAACAACTACAAGAATTTGTCAAAAATACTATTCTAACAAGAAAAACTAGAAATCTTGCAAAAGTAATAAAAATTGGGTTGCCTCTGAACAAGCGCCAGATTAAACGTCGCGGCACGATACAGTCTCAAGCCTAATCATTAGCGAGTATCACCTTTGACTTTTGACGATCAAAGTCACCTCCATAGTAGTGATTTACTCTTTGTCTGTTTACTAAGAATATCGTTTCACATTCTAAGACTCGTAACTCAATTCCACCATATGGAGTGAATCTTACTACCATAAACGGGCCTGACCATCCTGATATGAACATCCCCGAAAAGAGACTCAACCTGAGGTGAACAAGAGGACCAATTGACCGAGCACAAACTCATGATTTTGAGTATGCTTATCATGCCATTACTTGGTCTTCTCTATGTACAACTTAGAATTCGCATATGCGTGTAAGCGAAACTCATCAACCTCTTTCAATTGCAGCATTCATTTTGCGCCATCTAACTCAACAACAAAGTTCAACTTTTTAGTCGCCCAATAGGCCTTGTGCTCAAGTTCCACTAGTAAGTGGCACGTCGTACCATAAATTAGTATGTCATGAGAGCTACCAATTGGAGTTTTGTAAGAAGTCCTGTATGCCCATAGAGCCTCACCAAGCTTAGTAGCCAGTCTTTTCGACTCATACTAACTGTCTTCTCAAGAATTTGCTTTATCTGTCTATTTGACACCTCAATTTGACCACTAGTTTGAGGATGATATGCGGTCTTAATCTTGTGCTTGATCCCATACTTTATTAAGAGATTATTCAATGGCCTGTCAAAGAAATATGTGCTCCATCACTTATTAACACTCTTGGGGTGCTGAACCTTGTAAAAATGTGCTTTTTCACATAGTTCACCACAATCTTGGCATCATTGGTAGGAAGAACAATGGCTTCTACCCACTTTGACACATAGTCAACGGTCACCAAAATGTACTTTTACCCATTTGAAGAGGGGATCAAACCCATGAAGTCAATTCCCCACGCATCAAAAATTTCAACCTGCATGATAACATGCAATTGAACCTCATGCCTTTTTGTAATCATTCTAGTTCTCTAACACCTATCACACTTTCTCATGAACTCATGGGCATCCTTAGACTCTAGCACACATCTCCTCACCAACTGGTCAGTGTGAAATTTAAACAAGAACGGCTCATCCCACACATAGGATCTCATATCCCATAAGAACTTCTTTTTAGCATGAGGTTCAAGGTTTAGTGGCATCTCTCCACTAGCCAGGTAATTCAGAAAATCTGCATGTCTTTGTATCTCACCGCTAGTAATAGCCAACAACTGCTTATCGAGAAAACTCTCACTGATCACACCTCCGGCAACTACGTGTGTCACGACCCAAATCACCCTGGTCGTGATGGCGCCTATCACAGTACTAGGCAAGCCAATTCAACATTTACCACTTTGAGTTCTTTTTATAAATTCATTTTTATAGAACAGATTAAGTCTCAAATCTTTCATTTTTAATATATCAAAAGAAATACGCGAAAACAAGTACGAAAATACATCAACATAAGCCAAATTCTGGTGTCACTAGTCATGAGCCACTAAGTACAACTAAAAACTATCTGCTTAATACAAAATAATCCTGAAAAAGTACTAGGATATGAAGGAGAAAGCCAGGGCTGTGAACGTCGTGCAGCTACCTTGCTAACTCCGAAAATACCCAGAAGCTGCTACTCTGGTGCTTTGACACGTGGATTTGCACACAAGGTGCAGGGAGTAACGTGAGTACGCCAACTCAGTAAGTAACCAAGGTAAATAATGTCTGACTGTAGTGACGAGTATATAAAAATCATATGCATACTTTATCAAGAATCTCAACAGAAATATTAAAGTCAAAATCTGCAGTTCAATAACCAATTATCTCATAAAAACTCAAGTTTCAATGAAAATCCTTTTAAACATTTATTCAACATTTTTCAGTAGAGTCTTAGTATAAAAGAAGATTTAAAACAGAAAATCTCATAAACAAGCCCCTCGAGCAAAGTATCACTCACAAGTATAGCCCCTCAGGCAAGCCTCTCAGTCACTCGTGACTCAATTCTCGTCAATCAGTACTCACACTCAGCACTCCCGCTCAATAGATATATCATAATACATACCATTGTGGCATGCAACCTGATCCGCAAAATATATAGTTGACTATGCTCACTGGGGGCATACAGACTCCGGAGGGGCTTCTACAGTTCAAGTGCAATATCATTGTGGCGTGCAGCCCGATCGAATATATCATTGTGTCATGCAACCCAATCCATATATATAAATATCGCTACGGCATGCGGTCCGATCCATATATATATAATCCTCACCATCAGGTCCTCGACCTCTCTCTCAGTCACTAATCTTACAGCCACTCGGGCATATCAGTGAAAATCAGGGAACTCAGCCCAAACAGTTTTCAAATATTTGAAAGTAGAGTAATGAAACTGAATCAACAATAAACAAGTAAAATAATGACTAAGGATATGTTGTCAAATCAAAACAGTGTGAGGAAAGTAGTAAAATACCCCTAAGGGTCCAAACAGTTCGGCACAAGGCCCCAAACATGGATTTTAGCCTAAGTTAGCAGATTCATTTCTAAAACACATGGATATAAAATAAATAAATATGCAGCTCTACAATCGCCACAGACGGACCAAGTCACAATCCTTATGGATGCACAGCCATACGCCTGTCACCTAGCATGTGCATCACATCATTTCTCTAAACAGTACAAAATTCCGGGGTTTCATACCCTCAGGTCTAGATTTAGAATCGTTACTTACCTCAAACCGGATGAAATCCTACTCCGCGACACCCTTTCCTTTTGACTCGGCCTCAACTCGCATGGAATCTATCCAATATCAGAATCATAACATCAATATACGCTAAGGGAATAAAGACCACGCGAAAATAATCAAATTACATCAAAAATCCTAAAATTAGTTAAACCCGACCCCCGGGCCTACGTCTCGGAATCCAAAAAAATTACATCAATAGAATCCTTATCCTCTCACGAGTCCATATATACCAAGGACATCAAAATCATACCTCAAATGACCCTCCAAATCCCCAATTTTTACCTCTCCAATTTCAAGCCCTAACTTCCCAATTTTTCACCCTTAATCTCATAACTTTCATGCTTAAACAACTGAAAATCAACATAGAATCGAGTTTTAGGTTCAAGAAAATTACCTATTGGAAACCCCCTTGATTCCCTTTTCAAAACCCTCCAAAAAGCTTCAACTTCGGATAGAAATGGTGTAAACAACCCAAATTTCGTGAAGGCAAGAATTTATATGTTCTGCCCAGGGGTTCCGCATCTGCAGTCCAATACCACACCTACGACAAGAAATCCGCATCTGTGGAATTTCACTTAAAGTCCAAATCTGCACCTGCGATCAAGCCACTGCATCTGCAGGCTCATAGTTGCGACTAACCTTACACATTTGCGATGCATCCCCGGCCAACTCGCCTTCACTCTTGCGATCATAATGTCGCTTCTGCGGCTCTCACCTGCGGTCCCCAATCCACAAGTGCGGTTATGACAGAAACACAATAGCTTTAGCTACAAACTCCATTTTCCAACTCTCCGCTAACAATCTAAAATCATCTCGAGGACTCATACAAAAATATGAACAAGTCACATATCATCATTACAACTCAAACCAACCCGCGGAACACTCGACACAACATCGAAACACCAAAACACCCTTGGATTCAAGCCTAAGGATTCCAAAACTTCTGAATTCCGCAATCGATCCAAAAACCTATCAAACCTCATCCGAATGACCTGAAATTTTTCACACACGTCACAAATGACATAACGGACCTACTCCAACCAACACGATACAATGAAATGTAGCTAAACAACATATAAGACATTAAAAAATGGGGAGAACAAGACTAAAACTAATGAAACGACTGGTCGAGTCGATATAATATGATTCCAAGTTTCCAACCTAGACAAGTGATCGGCCATTTAATTCTCTGTTCCTCTATGATCTCGGTTCTCTAAGTCAAATTCCTGCAAGATTAAAACCCAACGGATTAGCCTCAGTTTAGCATATTTATTTTTTACTAAATACTTGATGGATGAATGGTCTGTGTAAACAATGACCTTAGTGCGAACCACATAAGCCCAATGTTTATCAAATTCCTAAACTACAACAAGCAACTCCTTTTTGGTCACGGTATAATTTATTTGAGTAGGAGTAAGAATCTTGATTACGTAGTAAATGGAGTGAAACACTTTATTCCTTCTTTGACCCAACACGGCCCCACTTGCACCGTAGCTGGCATCATACATCAGCATGAATGGCCCATTCCAATCCGGAGCCACTATAATTGATGTATCTACTAACTTTTATTTCAGCTCCATGAATACCTTAAAACAAGCATTGTCGAGCTTGAATGGCACATCCTTTTCTAACAACCTACACAATGGAGAGGAAAATTTTGAGAAATCCTTAATGAATCAGCGATAGAAACCTGCATGTCCCAGTAAAATTTGGAATCCTTTCACGGAAAATGGTGGTGGAAACTTCTCAATTGCTTTTACTTTAGCCTTGTCAACTTCCAACCCATCTTTAGACACCTTTGTGCCCCAAAACATTGCCTTCGTTCACCATAAAATGGCATTTTTTCTAGTTCAGCACAATATTAGTTTCCTCAAATCTAGCAAGTATTATAGCAAGATTAGTTAAATATTCATCAAAAGAGGGACCAAACACAGAAAAATCATCCATAAAGACCTCAACAAGTCGTTCCACAATATCTCTGAAAAATGCCATCATACACCTTTGAAACGTTTTTAGTGCATTATATAGCACAAATGGCATTCTCTTAATTACATAGGTTCAATAAGGGTATGTACAAGTGGTATTCTCTTACTCTTTCGGAGCAATAGCAATTTGATTATACCCTGAACATCCATTGAGGAAACAGTAGTATTCCTGTCCGGAAAAAATGTCAAGCATTTGATAAATAAAGAGGAGGGGAAAGTGATATTTTCGTGTAGCATTATTCAACTTTCTGCAGTCTATGCATATTCGCCAATCATTTACTGCCCTAGTTGGGATTAATTCATTTTGTTCATGCACTGCAACAGTCATACCTCCTTTTTTAGGTACATATTAGACAGGGATTACCTACTTACTATCGGAGATAGGAAATATAACACTTGCGTTAAGATAGTTAATCACTTCTTTTCTTACCACCCGTTTCATGATCAAATTTAGGCGGTGGATTTTCCACGCTAGGCTTATCTCCTTCCTCCAAGAGTACTATATGCAAGAAGAATGCAGGGCTAATGCCCTTTATATCAGACGTCGTCTATTCAATGGCATATTTGTGCTCTTTTAGCACTCTCAACAACTTTTCTTCCTGCAAGTTAGAAAAATAAGAAGAAACAATCATAGGTAAAGTAGTTAGAACTTCCAAATATGCATAATGAAGATTATAAGGAAATGGTTTAAGTTCCAATTTTGGGGTCTTCTTAATAGAAGGCATAGGTTCTTCTCTAATGTATTCACATGATGCATACAAAATGTGTATCATCTCCTCAACCCCTTCTTCAAGTTCCATGTGATTGAGCTGCATCAGTGCCTATTCTTGTGCATCATCTTTAAATGAATGTATCCCTAGGGTTGGTTCGTCTTCTTCCAATACATAAATCAAAGCAAGGTCCTCTTAATGACGAGGCAACTGAATGGCTCGATACACATTGAAGACGGCTTCTTCATTGCCCACTCTCATGATCATCTTACATTCTTAAACTTTGAGAATAGCATCTTTAGGGGCCAAAAGAAGTCTCCCCAAGATGATAGGAACTCGTTCAACAGCTTTATAGTCCAAGATGATAAAGTTTGTTGGGATGATAAACTTTCTAATCTATAGCGACACATCCTCAATTACCTCCTCGGGGTATGCAGAAGATCTATTAGCCAATTGTAGTATTATCGTGGTAGGTCTCGGGGCTCTTAAGTATAATTTCTTGAACACTGATAACGACATCAAATTTGTACTTACACCCAAATCATATAGAACTCTACCAATATCAACCTCACCAATCCTCACATGGATGGTAAATTTACCTAGATCCTTAAGCTTTTGTTGAAGCTTGTATTGGATCCTAGAAGTGCGCTCCTCAGTGAGTGTGATGGTCTCAAACTCGGTTAACTTTATTTTATTTTCCACTATGTCCTTGATATTATTTAGCATATTTTGGAACATCACGGAGCATGTCTACCAAAGGAATGTTCAAATGTATCTGCTTCAGCATATCTTGGAATTTGTGAAATGTGTGGTCATAATTCTTCTTTTTCATCATTTAAGGAAAATGATGTGGTACCCTTTCTGCTACATACTCAGATTTGGCTACATTTTTCTTAGCCACCTCCATGGGTTTTGGAACTTTTTCCTCTTCAAGCCCAGATGAATCCTTCTTTTTTTAGGCACTTCTACCAACTCTCTCCCATTTGTCAATGTAACTACATTGACTTGAGGATTCTTCTCTATACCGCTTGGTAGAGCTCCTGCAGGTCTAGTGGTTTAACTATTTACCATATGCCTGAATCGCCTTCTAGATTTTCAAACCTTTTACGCAACTTTTGATTATCATCCATTATCTTCTAGTTATCGAGCAAGAGCTTTTTTATCGTATGTTTTATGGTAGTTTCGGTGGATGATTTTAATTACCTTGAGTCATGTTGTTGCTCTAGTTTCCAACCTATGAGAATTTAGGATGGTTCCTCCAATTCAAATTGTATGTGTTACCAGACTGAGTGTTCTAATTCATCGGGATTTTACTTTATTGCCCCACATAATAGATGGATTCAGGGTTTGTAGTACATTGTTCACCTGTGTGGGCTTCCCCACAAAAATCAAAATAAATTGTCACTTATTGCACATGCACACCGGTTGCAATTGTTCTTAATGGAGCTTTCTAGCTTGATTGGCTATATTATCTCTCAACTATGTGAGGGCATCTATTTCAATCATACCACCTGTGTTAGGCCTGATTTCTCTACTTGGGTCTCCTTCTCCTTGCTAGTTTTGATCATTTACAGTAAAGTTGTTCAGCTAGGCTTGGATTTTATCATATGTCTTCTCCATACACATACCTCCGCAAGTGAAGTCTACGTACATCTTGGAGGCTTCATCTAAACTTTACACAAAAAGTGTGATCCAAAACTTCATCTGTTTGACCGTAGTGTGGGCAGTCTCTGAATAGCTTCTTAAATCGCTCTGAAGTTTGTTGATGAGTTTTGCCTTCCTTTTGTTGGAATCCACAAATGTGGCTCCTTAGAGATTTTGTTTTTCGACAGAGGAATAAATTATTCAAGAATTTTTGTGCTAGATTATCCTAGGTTCTGATTGAATATGCAGGCTCCTTTTGTAACCATTTCTTTGCTTTCCTAAATAGTGAAAAGGGAAATAATGTCAGTCTGACGTAATTCAAAGAGAAATTTGAAACTTTGTAGGTATATGTGATCTCCAAAATATTCTGAATCTGCCTTTGTGGATCCTTATGTGGCAACTATACATATTGACCTTGGTATTGTAGGAGTTGAACCATGTATTATTTTAGCTCAAAATGGCCGGTGATGGTCGGCTTGATAATGGCTTGTGTCACATTTCCAAGGCTACGCATTGTAGCTGCGATCCCTGATAGTTCTTGATTTTCTGTCATCCTTTCATATTTTGAAAGTTCCACAATTGCTTATTGATTTTTGGTTTCCTTAACCTATGTTGCCGCTCTTGTTGTGCATTAGCTTCTTTTGCTTCTTTTGTTGCTTTTTTTATTTAGGTAGAAGAGTGTCTCATGTTCATTCTCAAAGGGTTCAAGTTTATATTTACCCTCATCCTTCTTCTCTGACATTTATTTCACAAGTACCCGAGACAGATCGGGTAAATAAAACAAGTCAAAATATGAACAGGAAACTTATAAAATTAACTCAATTAAACTATCAATTGCTAAGTCCCTGACAACGACACCAAAAATTTGTTGGTTACCGTAGTACACGCAAGTATACGTGGCCGCCAAGTAATAAAGTGACTTGAAAGTCCTATGTCGAACCCATAGAGACTCGGAATAATTATTAACTAAGTTAACTAAAATTATTTAACTATTCAATATAATTAAAAGTGATGGTTTTTTCTACTAGGACTACTATTGTGAAATTTAAACAAGTAAACAACTAAATTAATAAGAAGAAAGCTATTGTGGTTGAATTTTAATTAAATGAGATGGATATTCGGGGTTTGTGGTCGGATTATTAATCCTTTTGGGTTCGTAATTGTTACAACCCATATCCACATGTGTTAGTTCATGCCATATATTAGTTAACATAAATCCAAGAAGGAATTATCTTTGAGATGATAAGAAGTCAATCCTATTGGTCTTAAGTGATACAAGAGTGTATAAGGGTGATTAACCAGTATTAGAAGTTAAACGAATCAAGGATGTTGTAACTCGTATTTTCAGGTAATCTAGCGGTGCTTAATACACTCAAGAGGTCATTTATTAAGGTATTTTAATCATATAATATCCGTATCATAAGTCTTGAAGTCAAACGAGTTATGAAACAAAAGTCGACAAAAGTTGTCGCAACTTATTTTCATAATTTTACATAAACATTAGGTCAAATGTTTCTAATCTTTTCTCATAATTTACAAGGAATTATGGGGTGATCTACCAACCAAATTAAAGATCTATGAGTCTACCTTCCAACTCATTAAACCGTTCATCGATACGATCTCGGAGTAGAGAGATATTCACGTTTTCGCGAGACTGCGCCAAGCACCTCTATATGGGGCCCACTAAGGCGGTTTAAGATATTTGGACCTATATAGGATGCCTCCAACCCATTTTAAGTCATTTCTTATCACTATTTTCAGACCTTATAACCCTAGAAACATCCTCTCAAGGTTCTCTCAAGATTCAAGACCCAAAAAAGGGCAAACAACACAAATCAAGTGTCGGGAATTCCGTGGCGCTAGTAAGTCTCTTGTTCTTCTTGTTGTTGCTCATTTTTGTGTCGTTCCAGCTCGTGTGGGAGGTTGTTTTAAAGGGTTTATGTTCTGTAAATACTCCCTCATGTTCTTAATATCAATCCTAGGTGATTTCAAGCCTTCTAAAGTGATTCTAGTGCCGAAAAACACTAATTGATCGCTAGTTTCGCTTTTTTGTTGTTGTGGCAGCATTGGAGGGATATTTCATGGAAATTTAAGGTCAAATTGGAGTTGTTATTTCTGTATAAAGGTAAGGAACCTCTTACTCTATATGTATTTAAGATTATCCAAGTTGCAGCTAAGCCATTGAAGCTAGAACTTGTGAAATATATATCGAAAGGCTTGGAAGTAATGTTATTGTTTTGTGGACTGTTTTGCGTTGTTGTTGGGCTGCGTATTTTACTACTATCTTGTGGAGTTTTGGAGGAGTAAGGGTGTGGATAAACACCATATATATGTAGGGTTATGGGCTGATAGTTATCCGTAACATTTCCAGGTTGTTTGACACGACTACGGTGGTCGTCGTATGTATGGAGTGATTAGGCTGTGTGTGGACTATTTTGGGAGGCTCAATATGTTTATTATTGATGTTGTTTGGGCTGTTTGGTGACTGTTTTGAATGGTGTGAGGTCATATATATAGGGGAGGTGTTGTCCGTTTCATCGTAAAATAGGTTGTGGTCGATACATAATAGTTATGACGCTTAAATGATAACGATAGTATCGTTTCTCTTATTGTAGACTAAGGAGTTTTGACAATTGCATAGCTTGAGATTGGGGCAGTATATACAAGGTATGTGAGGCTATCCCTTTCCTTCTTTTGCACAACTCCGATTGTACATAATGTAATGAACGATCTTCCAAGATACTCTACTCTTAGAAGCTAGCAGTACTTACATTGTTTTCCCTCTTATGGAACGATTGATGTTAATGTTGCTTCTCTTAGTCTTATGTTATCAATGTTGTTGGTACTTCCTGATTCTTATAAGGTTCATAGTGAAGAGTTAGTCCTAATAACGTGTACAGAGGATACCGACCTTACGTCACTCCGAAAGGTTTAGAATGTGATTCCATGAGTCGAGCATGCATTATATATATGTATCTATTTTACTCTACCGAGCCACGCTATAGTTGGCCGGGTACGACACCTATTGTGCAACCACTGATCAGTTGGGTTTTACCGAGCTCCACGTGGCCGGGTACGATTCTACCGAGCCTATTATGGCCGGGTACGATATGATGATGATGATGCCCACAGAGGCGAATGCTTTAAAGGTTTATGTATTTATACATATGTATCATGCATTTCATGTAAGTAGCCCTCAGAGGTACTAAGATGTTACAGGTTGTATATTCTCTATCCTTGCTTACATTACTGATCGTATTTATGGTTCCTTGCCTTACATACTCAGTACTTTATTCGTACTGACGTCCTTTTATTTGTGGATGCTGCATGTCGTGCTGTAGGTCCTGATAGACAGGTAGGTGCAGCTCCCCCACCACAGTAGACTGTCCAGTTCAGCGGTGATTGGCGAGATCCCTTCTCCGGACTTGCCTTGGTCTTGGTATGCAATTTTTGTTATAGACATTATGGGTATGTCGGGGCCCTGTTCCGGCTATGTTGCAACACTTATGTTCTTTTAGAGGCTCATAGACAGGTGTCGGCTCATGTATAGTTTGGTATGCCTTGTCGGCTAGTTTTTGTTGTATAGTCTTTCATAGTAGCGTGGTAGCTCATACCTTATATGTAGTTTCTTGATTGTCTGGTCATCCCCTGCTATGTATGTTCATGCCGTCATATTTTATTGCTGGTTGTCTATGATCTAGGTCTACCATTTATATTGATCTCGTCAGCCCTAAAAGATAATAATGAAGGTTAGATGAAATGTGCATTGGTGCTCGGCAAGTGTGGTCGGGTGCTAGTCATGGCCCTTCAGTTTGGGTCGTGATAGTAATTACACCTGTTAATCTGAATTATCTATGATTGATGGTTGACCGAATTGTTTGTAGAAATCGTTTTCATGAATTTCATCATCAAATCTATGAATTTTAAAGTAGAAATTGGAGAGTTTGGGTAGAATTTAGAAAGCTTGTAAAATTGAGATTTAGACCCCGAATTGAGGTTGAATTTCGAAACAAATCACATACATGTGCTTAGGGTGAATATGTAATCAGGATTTGGTCTTAATCTCATATTTCAATCACGTGGGCCCGTATTGACTTTTCCAATTATGTTAAAGATTTAACCTTTTTCATTCGAGGGTAGTTTCTAAAGCTTGTTTTGAATTATTTGAACGATATTTGAGTAGATTTGATTGGTTTGGAGACTTGCTTTAAAAAAAGTCATCTTGGATAGTTTATTGTGTTCCAGAAAGAGGTAAGTATCTTGCCTAGCTTTGTTGAGAGAAGTTTTCCTAATAAAATGATAATGTTTGCTATATGCGTGGATAATGTATATGCAAGGTGATGGGTGTATATGCATGTGTCAGGGTTATTCATATTTGGGGTAGATTATATGATTCTTAGTGCCTTGTTGGACTTCGTGATTTTCTTGCCTAATGTTTTACTTGACTTTTATAATAGTATGAGTACAATTGTAATGTCAAAGACCATGCTTTAGCTTACTACAACTTGATTGAATTTGATAGACTCTTTGTGAAAATATTGATGTGCTAAATTCGTTCATAACTATACCAAAATTACTAATACATATCTATGTCTGTTATTCTTGAGATACTTGAGTTCCATACTTATATTGAATATCATGCTTGAGCTTTATTGAGGTACTTGAAACACGGGGTTCTTGAAGTTTATTGATTTTTTTATTGGTGCAAAAGACGTGAGTGTCGTTCATATGGTATATTTTGCTTAACCTCTCTTCTTGATGTTATCTATGCTTCCTAACTTACTTGTTTTGATGTATATGTGCTTGGTAAGGAAGAGTATAAAGAACGAAGGGAGATGTCATGTCATTTGTTTTATATTGTCATGTGAGGAAGAGAGTAAACACATGAAGGGTGATGTAGACCATTGTTTTTACATTCTCATATGAGGAAGAGAGTAAAACATGAAGAGTAACACCATGCTATTGTTTTTATATTATAATGTGAGGATGATATTTGATGGCATGAAGGTTATTACTTGCAGCCGAAGATGAGAGACATGCATTATATTTTATTATTTATCCATTGCGTATACCTTCATACCTTTATCTTGAGTTGTTATTGTTGCACCTATGCTTTTTGTATTGCTTATTGTTATCATGTCTTTGCATTTAACCTTATTTGTTATTGTTCTATCCATGCCTTCTATCTATTATTTTGTTACATTCATGCTTCCTTCTTATTTGTTATATTTACATCCATGTCTTCGCTCATTTATTGTTGTTTTATTTAAACTTGTACCTTGTTTGTTATTGAAATCTATGTTATCCTATCTTATTTTCCATCGTTACTTATGTTCATCCTACCTTGTCGGTTACCGTTATCCATACACTTATGCCTTATTTGTTATTGTTATCTGTGTACCTTCTACTTCGTTGTTACTGTTGTTGGTATTCCTTCTATCTGGTTGGTACTATTATACATATTCTTGGCGAGGATGAGATAAATCCACGAACGGTGTTTCCATTCCAATTAATTTGATATGCATGCATATATTTTGTGAGGATGAGATAAATGCACGAAGAGTGTTGTCGTGCCATTTGATTGATATATTAAGCATATTCCTCATATTATGAAGATTCGTGGGTTTACTATGTTGTTCTAGTGGTTATTGCTTTAAACTTATGAATTGAGATGTTAGAAAAGGATTGGTTGTGATATTGAGAAAACTGACTGTTACCTCTTTTAGTTAATCATTTACTACTTTTCGTAATTGTTTTTGTAATCTACTTTGTTATTTCTAGTGTTGTTTCTATTGCAAATTTAACTAAATAGGTTATATTAGTGAGTATCTTTTGACTTAAACACCTCGTCACTACTTCATCGACGTTAGTGAAGATACTTACTGAGTATATGGGGTCAGTTGTACTCATACTATATTTCTCCACCTTGCATGTAGATATTTGGAAAAGAGCAGTCATGGAGTTCGAGAGTCTAGCATTAAAGACGTACCATCACTCCTGATACAAGCTACTATTTGTTAGCGATAGATTAGAAATTATAACTCTATTTATGAGGGTTTTCTATATGCCTCTCTTTGTGCTTGGATTGGTATCGTCCCTCTGGAGATAGGTGATTGCCCATGTTACTTTAGGCCATGTAAGTGTGGTCGGTACATGGATTTTGTACTGGGTCGACATGAATTTGTATTGGGTTGTTGTGATACATGGATTGTGTATCGGGATACATGGATCTTGTATCGGGGTGCATGGACCTTATAATGGTTTGAGATCATTCATATTATGGATTCATTTAGAAGCATTCATTTAAATGTTAACTATTGCACGCCATGCATACATACTAGTTGGGAGCCTCGACTCTGTTGATTGAAGCATGCCAGTTTTACATGCCATAGTTGGGTAACATTATGATTATCTGTAAATTGAAAAAGCATGCTTTAGGTCTTTCGAATATTTTTATATCTTTATTCCTATTGATCATGAGGATATATACTGTTCCAATTTCAGGCTTGTATTGTTTTTGTGTTGTAAGTATTCGGATGCATCTAATCTCGCCACTACTTCCTCGAGGTTTGACTTGATACTTACTGGCACCTAGTGTGGTATACTTATAGTAAGTTTTTGTACATATTTGTACAAGTTTTGAGAGTGGCATTATGATACCTTTTGAGCTGAGTAGGAGCGTGTTATTAGGGCTTTCATGGTGAGCTACTACACTGCTTCGATCCGCAGCAGATGGAGTCCTTGTCCTTATTTATCTCCTGTCTATTTTCTTTCTCACAGATAGTTCAAGTTTTCAGACTTGTACTTATTATGTAGTTGCTCGTGTACTCGTGTCACTTAGTTCTTGGGGGTAGTATTGTTTTGGACGTGTTTAGACCATGTTTTACTTGTATGAGATATTTTACTGTTTGAGATTATTCTTGCTTTTATTTATTATCTAACTATGTTAAATAAAGAAAATTGGATTATATTCTATTAGTTGCGAGTTATGTTGCTTAGCAAGTACGACTAGGCGCCATCACGAACTGAGGTGGGATTTTGGATCGTGACAGTAACTGATAAGACAAAATATTGTATTGGGTATGTTTACTACCCTAAGCTAACTAAAAATAATTAATTGTCCAAGATAATAAAAAATGATGGTTTTTTTCACTAAGACTACTACTGCAAAACATTCCCTCTAAGGCATCATGAGAGGTGCCTGGAGCCAAGTTGTGCGCCAACTTTCTACTATGCTACCAATAGCGACGTGGGAGGCGCCTGGCCCTATGATGGGCGCCCAAAATTTCCCACTTTTGTGCTCTGCTTCCCTACATTTTGAAAGTGGCAAGACTCCAACTAGATACCAAAGTCATACTCCCTCAATTTTCATCCGTTTTGGCTTTAATTTGCTCACAATATTTTTAAATCACTTCCAATTGCCTCCTACACATATAAGCACCATTATTATGCTCAATTCATAAATATTCATACCATAGTGAACTAGATCGAGGCATAATGCAGGGCAAATTACATGCAAAAAATATGAATTTTTTAACCAAACATTGCCACCTCAGACTTAAGCTCTTGCTTGTCCTCGAGCAAGCTAACACTTTACTAACCCAACAATGCCACACAAGATATCATACAATGGAGGAACATTTAGAAATTCAATGTATTATACCTATGATCATGGTTGATACCAACAATTAAGCCATTGCATATGCATTCAAGTACATCCCAACTTTCACATGCTGAAGTATATTCAAATTCAAACAACATTCCCATAACCACCCAACCTCAAAGACCGACTCATCTCCAATAAGAACTCTTAACTTATGCATTCACCCAGCAAGAGAAATTTAATAATGTCATCTATCCATTCCAGTTGGCAAATAATTTCCAAATAGAGTAAGAAACTCCAAAGAAAGCAAACTATATTATAGATACGAAAGTTCCCTAAAAGGATGGCTTCACAACCTAGTTGGGATGGCTTGCCAAGATAGCTTCGAGAATCCGTAAGGGATGGCTTGCCAAATAGGGGCTGACTTCAACAACACATAAGGGATAACTTGCCAAGCTACACAAACAGTTAATAATCATGTTCCCTCGCCAAAGAACAAGAGAATATGTTGTACACACTCAAATCAAGAGTTTCAAATGTGAATTCAAGGATATCATGAATAAAAGAAATCACTCCCTCTCACAAAGAATTTCATGTGCATCCCAAGGTCGTACCATAGGCTTGCCCGTAGTGTATGTCTCTATTAATTTAAGCTCGCGAAACCTAGGATCAACGAGGTCATTACGGGTTGTAATATTGGATAAGGGATAGGTAGGATATATTTTGGGTATAGGGACTAACCCTCCTATGAACTTTAATCCACTACACTTAACTTTCAAGTATCCATTTTTCATACCAAATTTATTCCATGAAATCATACACAATTTGGCCCTTTTTTCTTTAAGCACATCTATACATTCACTAGCCAGAATTAAGGCGAATTAGAGCTGTATTTTCTATTTTTCATTTTTCTTCTCTTTTTGTATTTTCATTTTCTACTTTTTCTTCAACACTCTCCATAAATTTAGTGTTCCCGTCTAATGATCTTTTAAAACATACGTGCACCTTTTGGCCTTTCTATGGATCAACTTAAAAGATACTCTGACCCTGCTCTTCTAGCGACTTAAATGCTTTCGAATGCCATGGTTCAACAAGATTCAATTAAGAAAAAATGGAAACCATCTTGTAATATGGGTGCCAAAGAAAAAGTTTATATGCTCAAATGGCCTAATAAAGGATAATTTTATATATGGTGGCGTAATAGCTCCATGAACAATCAAATAGATACCTATGTTATATCCTAGACTCAAAAAACATAATTATTTTGCTTCGACTAACACACGAAAAAAGTTCTAGACTAACATAGGATAGCACAAAATATAATCAAGAGCTCACATCACACATTGCACATGACTGTCGTCGAGGCGATTCCATTTCAACTCTCAAGTTAAAGCAAGTAATCACAAAGTCAAGACATATTAAGCAATAAAGCACTACATGAACAACGAGTCAAGAAACATAGAGAAGGTATCACAAATAGGCTATTCAATTTATTCACGACATCAATTTTATCTCAAAACATGCCATGAAGGTAAATTGCATGCTATGTCCTAACTATGCTAGCATCAAACATGTCAAAAGGCATATAGGAACACTAAGTTTTTTTCCTCAGTTGGCTCAAGTTACATCTCTTGAAAAAAAACCGATCCTAAAGAAAAACCAAGGGAGTATTATCTACCTACGACTAACTAAAAAAAGAAAATATTTTTGAATTTTTCATTGAACATTAATCCCTCAATAAAGTTGTCCAAAAGATCGATCGTCGGGAAAAGTCCAAAGGTTTTCTAGATTTTTTGAATTTTGAATTTATTTGATTTTTTTCAAATTCATCTACTAAAACTAATACAAATATACTATACTACTAATTCTACTAACTAAGCAAATAAAAAATAAGAAGCTAATAAATAAAATTAGAAGTTCATATTACTACTAATTATCAGAGGAAGGCCCCCGGCCCCATACTTAAAAAATACAGTCTCCCCAATTTACATACAAAACAATCATACCAGAGGGTGGAAAGAAGGAACTCTCAAGGCTAATCCGACCTATTCAATTCGTACTCTGAGCCCTCTTCGTGGGACTCCTCATCAACAAATCCTCTAGCCTGCCTTGATCCATGGGACCTAGATTCACCTACATTGACATCCTCAGCAATGCCCTTAATGGCTAATGGTCTATCAACCTCTCCGAATGGTGGTTTGGGCAAGATAGGGAGATTGAGAGAGAGAAGGGGAGGATAAAGAAAAATTAAAGAGAGGTAGAGGAGGGGACTTAATTGTACGCTGGAGAGGATGAGGAGAGGTAAGGAGAGAGAGGGATATAGAGATAGAAAGAGACGATTGGGAAATGGTTTATTATGAAGTTATTCTATATTATTATGTGAGCAAACTGGGTGGGAAATGTAGGTATTTAGGTAAACATGTAAAGGGGGAGACGGGTCGGGGCGGGTCGAACTCAAGTTAAGAGAACTTACCTGGGTGGGCTGACCTTCACCGGCAAAGAGGCACCTAGTGCCAACTAGGGTGCCTAGGGCCGAACAGGATGGCCCCTCATATTATTTCTCGGTTCTTGGCACTTTGATAGGTGCCTTTTTCCCATCGGGGCACTGACCTATTCTTCCCTCTCATTGTTAGGTGATGTTGTTAATCCCAAGCCTTTGTCTACCTTGTTGAAATGTCCATGCCACAACCTACCTACAAATATACGTTACAAAGAACTAAAAGAATTTGTCAAAAATACTATTCTAACAAGAAAACCCAGAAATCTTGAAAAATCAATAAAAATTGGGTTGCCTACCACCTAGCGTCTGATTAAACGTCGTGGCACGATACAGACTCTCGTCTAATCATTAGTGAGTATCAACTTTGACTTTTGACGATCGAAGTCACCCCCATAGTAGTGATTTACTCTTTACCCGTTTACTAAGAACATCATTTCACATTCTAAGACTCGTAACTCAATTGCACCATATGAAGTAACTCTTACTACCATAAACGGGCCTGACCATCTTGATATGAACTTCCTCAAAAAGAGCCTCAACCCAAATTGAACAAGAGAACCAATTGATTGAGCTCAAACTCATGATTTTGAGTATGCTTATCATGCCATTACTTGGTCTTCTCTATGTACAACTTAGAATTCGCATATGCATGTAAGCAAAACTCATCCAGCTCTTTCAATTGCAGCATTTGTTTTGCGCCCGCCAACTCAACAACAAAGTTCAACTTTTTAGTCGCCTAATAGGCCTTGTGCACAAGTTCCACTAGCAAGTGGCACGTCATGCCATAAATCAATATTTAATGAGAGCTACCAATTGGAGTTTTGTAAGCAGTCATGTACGCCTATAGAGCCTCACCAAGCTTAGTAGCCAGTCTTTTCGACTCACACTAACTGTCTCTCAAGATTTGCTTTATCTATATATTTGACACCTCAACTTTACCACTAGTTTGAGGATGATAGGCGGTCTTAACCTTGTGCTTGATCCCATACTTTTCTAAGAGATTATTCAATGGTCTATCAAAGAAATATGTGCTTCATCACTTATTAACACTCTTAGGGTGCTGAACCTTGTAAAAATGTACTTTTTCACATAGTTCACCACAATCTTCGCATCATTGGTAGGAATAACAATGGCCTCTACCTACTTTGACACATAGTCAATGGTCACCAAAATGTACTTTTACCCATTTGAAGAGGGGATCGAACCCATGAAGTCAATTCCCCACACATCAAAAATTTCAACCTACAGAATACCATGCAATGGAATCTCATGCCTTTTTGTAATCATTCTAGTTCTCTAACACCTATCACACTTTCTCACGAACTCATGGGCATCCTTAGACTCTAACACGCATCTCCTCACCAACTGGTCAGTGTGAAATTTGAACAAGAACAGCTCATCCCACACATATGATCTCACATACCACAAGAACTTCTTTTTAGCATGAGTTTCGAGGTTTAGTGGCATCACTCCACTAGCCAGGTAATTCACAAAATCTGCATGTCGTGGTATCTCGTCGCTAGTAATAGCCAATAACTGCTTATCGAGAAAAGTCTTATTGATCACACCTCTAGCAGCCACATGTGTCACGACCCAAATCACCCTGGTTCTGATGGTGCCTATTACAGTACTAGGCAAGCCAATTCAACATTTACCACATCAAGTTCTGTTTATAAATTCATTTTTCTAGAATAGATTAAGTCTCAAATCTTTCATTTTTAATATATCAAAAGAAATACGCGGAAACAAGTACGAAATCTAGTGTCACTAGTCATGAGCCACTAAGTACAACTCAACACTATCTGCTTAATACAAAATAAGTCTAAAATATAACGTACTAGGATAGGAAGGAGAAAGGTAGGGCTGCAAACGTCGTGGAGCTACCTTGCTAACTCCGGAAATACATAGAAGCTGCTGAAAGCTCTCACTCTGGTGCTCTGGCACCTGGATCTGCACACAAGGTGCAGGGAGTAACGTGAGTACGCCAACTCAGTAAGTAACCAAGGTAAATAATGTCTGAGTGAAGTGACGAGCATTTAAAAATCATATGCATACTTTATCAAGAATCTCAACAGAAATATTAAAGTCAAAATCTGCAGTTCAATAACCAATTATCTCATAAAAACTCAAGTTTCAATGAAAATCCTTTTAAACATTTATTCAACATTTTTTAGTAGAGGCTTACTATAAAAGAAGATTTAAATCAGAAAATCTCATAAACAAGCCCCTCGAGCAAAGTATCACTCAAAAGTATAGCCCCTCAGGCAAGCCTCTCTGTCACTCGTGACTCAATTCTCGTCAATCAGTACTCACACTCAGCACTCCTGCTCAATAGATATATCATAATACATACCGATGTGGTGTGTAGCCCGATCCGTAATATATATAGTCGACTACGCTCAATAGGGGTGTACAGACTCTGGAGGGGCTCCTATAACCCCAAACGTTTTATCGCTGCGGCGTACAACCCGATCCAATATGTCGTTGCGACATGCAGCCCAATCTATATATATAAATATCGCTACGGCATGCGGCCCGATCCATATATATATAATCCTCACCATCAGGTCCTCGACCTCTCTCCCAGTCACTAATCTTACAGCCACTCGGGCATTTCAATAAAAATCAGGGAACTCAGCCCAAACAGTTTTCATATATTTGAAAGTAGAGTAATGAAACTGAATCAACAATAAACAAGTAAAATCATGACTGAGGATATGTTGTCAAATCAAAATAGAGTGAGGAAAGTAGTAAAATACCCCTAAGGGTCCAAACAGTTCGGCACAAGGCCCCAAACATGGATTTTAGCCCAAGTTAACAGATTCATTTCTAAAACACATGGATATCAAATAAATAAATATGCAACTCTACAATCGCCACGGACGGACCAATTCACAATCCCTATGGATGCACAGCCATACGCCTGTCACCTAGCATGTGCATCACATCATTTCTCTAAATAGTACAAAATTCCGGGGTTTCATACCCTCAGGTCTAGATTTAGAATCGTTACTTACCTCAAACCGGATGAAATCCTACTCCGCGACACCCTTGCCTCTTTACTCGGCCTCAACTCGCCTAGAATCTATCCAATATTAGAATCATAACATCAATATACTCTAAGGGAATAAAGGCCACGCGAAAATAATCAAATTACATCAAAAATCCTGAAATTAGTTAAACCCGACCCCGGGCCTACGTCTCGGAATCGAAAAAAATGACATCAATAGAATCCTTATCCTCCCACGAGTCCATACATACCAAGGACATCAAAATCAGACCTCAAATGGCCCCCCAAATCCCCAATTTTTACCTCTCCAATTTCAAGCCCTAACTTTCCAATTTTTCACCCTTAATCTCATAATTTTCATGCTTAAACAACTGAAAATCAACATAGAATCGAGTTTTAGGTTCAAGAAAATTACCTCAATGGAAACCCCCTTGATTCCCTTTTCAAAACCCTCCAAAAAGCTTCAACTCCAGATAGAAATGGTGTAAACAACCCAAATTTTGTGAAGGCAAGAATTTATATGTTCTTCCCAAGGGTTCCGCACCTGCGACAAGAAGTCTGCAACTATGGAATTTCACTTAAAGTCCAAATCTGCACCTGCGATCAAGCCACTGCATCTGCAGGCTCGCAATTGCGACTAACCTTACACATTTGCGATGCATCCCCAGCCAACTCGCCTTCACTCTTGCGATCATAATGTCACTTCTGCGGCTCTCACCTGCGGTCCCCAATCCACAGGTGCGGTTATGACATAAACACAACAGCTTCAGCTACAAACTCCATTTTCCAACTCTCCGCTAACAATCTAAAATCATCCCGAGGACTCATCCAAAAATAGGAACGAGTCACATATCATCGTTACAACTCAAACCAACCCCCGGAACACTCAACACAATATCGAAACACCAAAACACCCTCGGATTCAAGTCTAAGGATTCCAAAACTTCTGAATTCCGCAATCGATCCAAAAACCTATCAAACCTCATCCGAATGACCTGAAATTTTTCACACACGTCACAAATGACACAACGGACCTACTCCAATTTCCAAAATTCCATTCCTATCCCGATATCAAGATTTTCACTATGAACCGTAAAATGCCAAAATTCCAATTTCGCCAATTCAAGTCTAAATCTACCTCGGTCCTCTAAATTACATTTCGATCATGCTCCTAAGTCCCAAATTACCTCACAAAGCTCTTCGAACCATAAAACATAATTCTGAGATCATTTACTCACAAGTCAACTCCCGAATGACTTTTCCAACTAAATGGCCAACTCAAGAGACTAAGTGTCTTATATCACTCCAAAACTGCTCCAAACCCGAACGAACCAACACGATACAATGAAATGTAACTGAACAACATATAAGACATCAAAAATGGGGAGAACAAGACTAAAACTAATGAAACGACTGGTCGGGTCAATATAACATGATTCCGAGTTTCCAACCTAGACAAGTGATCGGCAATTTGATTTTCTGTTCCTCTATGATCTCGGTTCTCTAAGTCAAATTCCTACAAGATTAAAACCCAACGGATTAGCCTCGGTTTAGCATCTTTATTTTTGACTAAATACTTGATGGATGAATGGTCTGTGTAGACGATGACTTTAATGCAAACCACGTTAGCCCAAAATTTATCAAATTCCTAAACTACAGCAAGCAACTCCTTTTCGGTCACGATATAATTTATTTGAGTAGGAGTAAGAATCTTGATTACGTAGTAAATGGAGTGAAACACTTTATTCCTTCTTTGACCCAACACGACCCCACTTGCACCTAGCTGACAATATACATCAGCTTGAATGGCTCATTACAGTCCAGAGCCACAATAATTGATGTATCCACTAACTTTTAATTCAGCTCCATGAATTCCTTCAAACAAGCATCGTCGAGCATGAACGACACATCCTTTTCTAACAACCTACACAATGGAGAGGAAATTTTTGATAAATCATTAATGAATCAGCGATAGAAACATGCATGTCTCAGTAAAATGCAGAATCCTTTCAGGGAAAATGGTGGTAGAAACTTCTCAATTGCTTATACTTTAGCCTTGTCAACTTCCAACCCGTCTTTGGAAACCTTTGTGCCCCAAAACTATGCCTTCGTTCACCATAAAATGGCATTTTCTCTAGTTCAACACAAGATTAGTTTCCTCACCTCTAGCATGGACTTTAGCAAGATTGGTTAAATATTCATCAAAAGAGGGACCAAATACAGAAAAATCATCCATAAAGACCTCAACAAGTTTGTTCCACAATATCTCTGAAAAATGCCATCATACACCTTTGAAAAGTTTTTGGTGCATTATATAACCCGAATGGCATTCTCTTAATTATATAGGTTCAATAAGGGTATGTAAAAGTGGTATTCTCTTAATCTTTCGGGGCAATAGCAATTTGATTATTCGCTGAACATCCATTGAGGAAACAATAGTATTCCTTTCCGGAAAAAAATGTCAAGCATTTGATCAATAAAGAAGAGGGAAAAATGATATTTTCGTGTAACATTATTCAACTTCCTGCAGTCTATGCATATTCGCCAACTATTTTCTGCCCTAGTTAGGATTAATTCATTTTGTTCGTGCACTGAAACAACCATACCTCCCTTTTTAGGTACATATTAGATAGGAATTACCTACTTACTATTGGAGATAGGAAATATAACACTTGCGTTAAGCCAATCAATCATTTCTTTTCTTACCACCCCTTTCATGATCAAATTTAGGCGGTGGGATTTTCCACGCTAGGCTTATGTCCTTCCTCCATGAGTATTATGTCCAAGAAGAATGCAGGGCTAATGCCCTTTATGTCAGACGTCGTCCATTCAATGGCACATTTGTGCTCCCTTAGCATTCTCAACAACTTTTCTTCCTGCAAGATAGACAAATAAGAAGAAACAATCATAGGTAAAGTAGTTAGAACATCCAAATATGCATAATGAAGATTATAAGTAAATGTTTTAAGTTCCAGTTTTGGGACCTCCTTAATACAAGGCATAGGTTCTTCTCTAATGTATTCACATGATGCTTACAAAATGTGCAGCATCTCCTCAACCCCTTCTTCAAGTTCCATGTGATTGAACTGCATCAGTGCTTATTCTAATGCATCATCTTGAAATGAATGTATCCCTATGGTTGGATCGTCTTCATCCAATATATAAATCAAAGCAAGGTCATCGTAATGATGAGCCAACTGAATGGCTCGATACACATTGAAGACTGCTTCTTCATTGTCCACTCTCATTATCATCTTACATTTTTAAACTTTGACAATTGCATCTTCAGGGGCCAAAATAGGTCACCCCAAGATGATAGGAACTCGTTCATCAGCCTTATAGTCCAAGATGATAAATTTTGTTGGGAAGATAAACTTTCCAAACTATAGCAACACATCCTCAATTACCTCCTCAGGGTATTCATAAGATCTATTAGCCAATTGTAGCATTATCGTGGTAGGTCTCAGGACTCTTAAGTATAGTTTCTTGAACACTAATAACGACATCAAATTTGTACTTACATCCAAATCATATAGAACTCTACCCATATCAACCTCACCAATCCTCACATGGATGGTAAAGTTGCCTGGATCCTTAAGCTTTTGTTGAAGCTTATGTTGGATCCTAGAAGTGCGCTCCTCAGTGAGTGTGATGGTCTCAAACTCGATTAACCTTATTTTAGTTTCCACTATGTCCTTGATATTATTTAGCATATTTTGGCACATCACGGAGCATATCCACCAAAGGAAAGTTCAAATGTGGTCATCATTCTTCTTTTTCATCCTTTGAGGAAAATGATGTGGTACCCTTTCTGCTACATACTCAGATTCTGCTACATTTTTCCCAGCCACCTCCACGGGTTTTGGCACTTTTTCCTCTTTGAGCCCAGATGAATCCTTCTTTTTTTAGGCATTTCTACCAACTCTCTCCCGTTTGTCAAAGTAACTGTATTGACTTGATGATTCTTCTCTATACCGCTTGGGAGAGCTCTTGCAGGTCTAGTGGTTTAACTATTTACCATATGCCCGAATTGCCTTCTAGATTTTCAAACCTTTTACGCAACTATTGATTATCATCCATTATCTTCTGCTTATTGAGCAAGAGATATTTTATCATATGTGTTGTAGTAGTTTCGGTGGATGATTGTAATTACCTTGAGTCCTGTTGTTGCTCTGGTTTCCAACCTATGAGAATTTAGGATGGTTCCTCCAATTCGGAGTTTCGGTGGATGATTGTAATTACCTTGAGTCCTGTTGTTGCTCTGGTTTCCAACCTATGAGAATTTAGGATGGTTCCTCCAATTCGAATTGTATGTGTTACCAGACTGAGTGTTTTAATTCATCGGGCATTTACTTTATTGCCCCATATAATAGATGGATTCAGGGTTTGTAGTACATTGTTCACCTTTGTGGTCTTCCACACAAAACGCATAATAAATTGTCACTTCTTGCACATGCTACACCGGTTGCAGTTATTCTTAAGGGAGCTTTCTAGGTTGGTCGGCTATATTAGCTCTCAACTATGTGAGGGAATCTATTTCAATCATACCACCTATCTTAGGCATGATTGCTCTACTTGGGTCTACTTCTCCTTGCTAGTTCTGATCATTTGCAGTAAAGTTATTCAGCAACGCTTGGATTTCATCATATGGTTTCTCCATACACATACCTCTGCAAGCAGAGTCTACGTACATCTTGGAGGCTTCATCTAAACCTTCCACAAAAGTGCGACCCAAAACTTCATATGTTTGACCGTAGTGTGGGCAGTCTCTGAGTAGCTTCATAAATCGCTCCCAAGCTTGTCGACAAGTTTTGCCTTCCTTTTGTTGGAATCCACAAATGTGTCTCCTTAGAGATTTTGTCTTTCGACAGAGGAATAATTTATTCAAGATTTTTTGTGTTAGATTATCCCAAAAACGTGAATTTGCAGGCTCCTTTTGTAACCATTTCTTTGCTTTCCTAAATAGTGAAAAGGGAAATAATGTCATTCTGACGTAATCCGAAGAGAAATTTGAAAATTTGTAGGTATATTTGATCGCCAAAATATTTTGAATATGCTTCTATGAATCCTCATGTGGCAACTACACATATTGACCTTGGGATAGTAGGAGTTGCACTATGTATTATTTTTCCTCAAAATGGTCGTTGATGGTCAAATCAAATAATTGCACCCTGTAGTATTGTATGTTAGATATATCGTAACGTAATTGACATCAGTCCAAGTAAAAGATTATTTGGAGATTATAAGGATTATGCTATTTCAGAAGTGATGAATAAATTCGTAAAGTTGAAAGGGGAAGCAAGTCAAAGAAAATGAATTTTTCGTCCAAGTTTGGTATATTGGGGTAAAATACGGTCCGAGCTAAAATGCCCGGTATTTATGGACTAGTGACATGCAAGGTACTTCATGCCCATGCTAGAAAGGTGTATAAGGTATGTGAAAAGTGAGTAATATTTTAAGTAAGTGGGAATAATTCTTAATTTTTTGGGTAATTGGTTAATTACCAAGTAACGGGACATTATCCGATTAACTAATAAGTGGATAAAAATATAATAATTATCCCCCACCCCACGTGGCAACTAGCCACATTATCAAGAAATGACTAAGTCATTCCTTGATTAGGTGTCAAATGGATAACAAGTTCCTTCCATTCTTTCCAAGACTTTATCCAAGTCTTTCCAATCCATTCCATTTTAAAAGACTTTACATTTAAAGTCTTAGGAACAGAATTTTGATTTCAAAAAAATCAAACACCAAAATCACTCTCATTTCAAAGGCATTGCAACAAAACTTTGTTTCTAAAATTCAAACTCCAAATCACTTTCATCTTAAAGGCTTGCAACAAAACATTGCCTTCTGAATGAATTTTGTTCAAGTGTCAAAGGCAACAACATTTCGTTCATAAGATTTAAAGAAGAAGAAGCTTCATTTCGTGCAAATAAATCAAGGAACAGGTATGTTAAGGCTAAGCTCTTCCTTAATTTTGGCATGATCTCGTCATTATACAAGTTTGATAACGAGGCATAAAGAAAAATTAATATCCCAAAATTTACGTATATTTTGCTAGTCTCACAAATTGCGTATATTTTCCTAGTTTTGTAAGTTATAATATTCTCCTTATCGGGACTTCATATTTATTTATGTATTTTCTTCTTCCAGTCAAGTGAGCAGAGAATTTACATATATACAGTATTAAAAGTATTTTCATTACCATCGAATTATAATCGATGGACAGGCCCCTATTGGGCATCCTCTGATCAGATGGTAAGTTATATACCGAGCCTACTATGGCCGAGCGCCTATGAGCGAGCCCAGTTTGTAGAGATATAGAGTCTAGTATGGCCGAGCGCCTATGAGCAAGCCTACTATGGCAGAACAATTATATGTATACCGATCCTTATAGGGCCGGACAACTATTTTACTTACTATATTGAGAGAGTTGAGTCAATATCAGCAGGTAAGTATATCTTCAGATTATCTTTGACTTCTAGCTACTTGCAGTTATTATATTATCAATTCAGTTTCAGCTTTCAATATATTGCCTTACATACTCAGTACATTATTTCGTACTAACGTCTTTTTTCTGGGGGCGCTTCATTTCATGCGTGCAGGTCAGACAGACACACGGGTAGGCCTCCTCAACAAGTGTTGCCCGAGTTCTGCTCGGTCGGTAAGCTCCATGCCTTTCGGAGTTTCTGGGTCTAGAGCCTTATGTACATCTTGTATATATATATATATATATATATATATATATATATATATATATATTTTTACTAGGTCGGAGAGTTGTTCCGATCACAGTATATCAATCAGTAGAGGCTTGTAGACATATCCTGTCAGTCAGTGCAATATGTTGGGCTTATAGGCCTTGTATGTATATTTTGTTGGTTTGATAGCTGTAATAGCTATGACGGCCTTGTCGGCCAAGTTATATATTGACACTTAGGCAGCATTCGCAGTTATCTTGCAATGTGGCCCATGGCCAAAGTATGACATCATATGTTCAGAGTCCCTTAGTTGCAAGTTGGTGCGCAAGGATAGGTGAGGCACTGGGTGCTAGTCTTGCCCCCTAGGTTCGGGGCATGACAAAAGTGGTATCAGAGTAGTTTTGTCCTATGGAGTCGACAAGCCATGTCTAGTAGAGTCTGGTGTATGGGTGTATCATACACCACACTTATAAGTAGGAGTCTACATGGCATTTAAGACTGTCACTCTTTCTTCATACGCTAGATCATGTGGTAGAGCTCTGTTATAAGAATTCAAGTACCGAACTTCTATTTTTATTCGTAATAAGATGATACATACGTTCAAAAAGATGATCAATAAGAGATATAGCTATGGAAGTGTTGAATTAGAGGAACTCAACTTTGTATCATGATTATGATAAGTAAATGTGAGGTCTTCAGCAGATCATGTACGTACTGAAAGTTGTAACCCTCTTGCTAAGAAGCCTTAAGGCAAGAATGCCTATCCACCTTTATGGTGAAAGACAATAAGAGATTAAGAAGATAAATACAAGTTTCAACAAGCAAAAGAAGTAAGATAAAGAAGGGTACGAGGTGCCTAGTTAACAAAGGTTAACAATGTTTATAATTCAGGCAGCATATTTGATGATAATCATATAGCCATAGAAGACTCCGATATAAGTTAAAAGAAAGAATTGAGCCTAGGGCATAAACAAAGGATTGAATTGTTAGAAGATTGTATCATGGATATTCCATAACGCCCATAAAAGGCTAAGGTGATAACTGATACCATGAGCCACAGATCGGAAGATAGCTTAAGCCTACATAAAGGCTGATCAGAAGGAAGAGGAAACTAAAGAATTATATCACCCAAGTAAATCAGGAGTGTTATTATTGGACCTAGAAAAAATATAAAAGTTGTGCTTGAGAACATGACAGAATCACTCTTAATATCAGATGTTCAAGAGAAATAACACAACAACCAGAATCTATAATGGCCCTACAAGGAAGCCAGTTAGAAAAAGTACCAACCTTATAAGAAGTCAATACGAAGCTCCCATCGGATTGTGTATGTACCAGAGGTGCCAGTATTATAATAGAGCTTCAATTTATGGATGTGAATTACACCAAGGTGGAAAGGAGGTCACGAAAGAAATAGAAGATATGATGCGTGATTTTAAGGTAAGTAAGGTAAAGGTGAACAATGTATGAGATACTCAAAGGAAGAAGATCGTGAACAGTCCATACTTTGGATAGAAGGCTATAAGAACGGGGATCCAATAACCGGGAATGATAGCGGCATCGTCAGCGGCATGTCTTCCAGCGTATGGTTTCTAAGTATTGAGAGATCTAGTTAACAGAATAGAGAAAAGTTGGAGACGATGTGATGTCTCGTTTGACGTTCCAACATAACATAAGAAAATCTTTGGTGCAAGCAAGTTGAAGGAAAGTTTATAAATGGATATGTATAGGTTGCAAGCTAAAGTATGGTAGAGTGATAAGTCTTTAGGATTAAGCCCATGAAAACAAGAAGAGCAGACATTTTCTCTATGTTATACAAAGCTCGCTATAGCTTTAATGAACTCAAAGGAGTCTAAGATTAATAGCATTTAGAAGGAATGAAATGCTGACCTAGTAATATAATGAGGGTATAATTGTGACAGATACAGGATGATGTTTGGGCCTTCGTTTGAATAATGATTTGAAAAAAAAAGAGAAGGAGAAAAGATTTCGCTAGCAGCACAAAATTAGAATACCCCCATAAGGTGAATCACATTGAGACACTATAAAATACGATTATGGGAATCACTTTAAATATTCCTTGAGGTAACGTAAGCCTTAGGGCAAAGTATTACTTAAGAAGTTTTCAAGTTATCAGTGGTATGTTCTAGATCAATATTAATATGAATCAACAATAAATGGACAAAAGACACAAAGTATGAGATGAGATTGGGCCGTCATACTAAAGATAAGTAGTAATGAGGAAGAATTAAAGGACATAAATTTATACATATGTAATAAGCAACGAGAGTAAAATGGGATTTGGTAGCAGACCTCAGCAACGATAAATTAAAGTAAGAGTTATGGCAGTAAATCCATACGGATGGCTAAACGGACCTATGAGATGAGATATAGCAATATTTGTGAATTCAACAAAGTACAGAGCGAAGAACTTCAGTATACTCATAAATGCCCAAAGGGACATCTTATCAAGCTCTACATATGAATCCTAGAGATTGGGCACACTTACAAGGTCAAGATTGTATAGGCTGCATGATGAAAGGTAGTAACAGTTACAAAATGGGGAGGATTCTGACTACAAGTTGTGGTGTGAGAAGGAGGCCTAAGGGGGGAATGTCCTGGACTTTAGACTCATTCACAGAACAGTCACCTAGATGGCAAGGGAAGTTCTAAAGTATTCAGAATATATAAGTTATGAAAATAATAAGCGCATCAGTCGACATTTGAGGACGAATGTTCCAAAGGGGGAATAATGTTACGCCCCGCAGTATTACATCGATGTTATGCTCCGCAGTAATATGTTACGATGATGTTACCCTCTGCAGTAGTATATTATGATGATATTACATCCAGTAGTATTACATTACGGTGATGTTACGCTTTACAGTATTAAGTTACGACAGTGCTGCACCCAGCAATATTACATTACGGTGATATTATGCTTTGCAGTATTAAGTTACGACGATGTTGCACCATGTAGTATTGTACGTTGGATTTGTCGTAACGTAATTGACATCAGTCCAAGTAAAAGATTATTTGGAGATTATAAGGATTATGCTATTTCACAAGTGATGAATAAATTCGTAAATGTGAAAGAGGAAGCAAGTCAAAGAAAATGGATTTTTCGTCCAAGTTTGGCATATTGGGGTAAAATATGGTCTGAGCTAAAATACTCGGTATTTATGGACTAGTGACATGCGAAGTACTACATGGCGATGATATAAAGGTGTATAAGGTACGTGAAAAGAGAGTAATATTTTAAGTAAGTGGGAATAATTCTCAATTTCTTGGGTAATTGGTTAATTACCGGGTAACGGGACATTACCCGATTAACTAATAAGTGGATAAAAATATAATAATTATCCCCCACCCCACGTGGCAACTGGACATATTATCAAGAAATGACTAATTCATTCTCATTTTAAAGGCATTGCAACAGAGCTTTGTTTTCTAAAATTCAAACTCCAAATCACTTTCATCTTAAAGGCTTGCAACAACACTTTGCCTTCTGAATGAATTTAGTTCAAGTGTCAAAGGCAGCAAAAATTCGTTCACAAGATTTAAAGAAGTAGAAGCTTCATTTCGTGCAAATAATTCAAGGATCAGGTATGTTAAGGCTAAGCTATTCCTTCATTTTGGCATGATCTCGTCATTATACAACTTTGATAACGAGGCATAAGGAAAAATTCATATCCTCGAATTTACGTATATTTTGCTAATCTCGCAAATTGCGTATATTTTCTTAGTTTTGAAAATTATAATATTCTCCTTATCGGGACTTCATACTCAGTTGAGTATTTCCTTCTTCCAGTCAAGAGAGCATAGAATTTACATATATACAATATTAAAAGTATTTTCATTACCATCGAGTTATAATCGATGGGCAGACACCTATTGGGCAACCTCTGATCAGATGGTAAGTTATATACCGAGCCTACTACGGCCGAGCGCCTATGAAAGAGCCTAGTTGGTCGAGATACAGAGCCTAGTATGGTCGAGCACCTATGAGCGAGCCTACTACGGCAGAGCAATTATATTTATAACAATCTTTATAGGGCTGGACAACTATTTTACTTACTATATTGAGAGAGTTGAGTTAGTATCAATAGGTAAGCATATCTTCAGATTATCTTTGACTTCTTGCTACTTGCAGTTATTATATTATCAATTTAGTTTCAGCTTTCAGTATAATGCCTTACATACTCAGTGCATTATTTCATACTAACGTCCCTTTTTTGGGGGCACTGAATTTCATGCGTGCAGATCAGACAGACAAACGGGTGGGCCTCCTCAATAAGTGTTGCCCGAGTTCAGCTTGGTCGGTAAGCTCCATGCCTTTCGGAGTTTTCGGGTCTAGAACCTTATGTACATCTTGTATATATATGTATATATGTTTTGAGTAGGTCGGGGAGCTGTTCCGATCATAGTATATCCATCAGTAGAGGCTTGTAGTCATATCATGTCAGTTAGTGCAATATGTGGGGCTTGTAGGCCTTGTATGTATATTTTGTTGGTTTGTCAGCTGTAATAGCTATGACGGCCTTGTCAGCCCAGTTATACATTTACATTTAGTCAGCATTCGTAGTTTTCTTGCAATGTGGCCCATGGCCAAAGTATGACATTATATGTTCAGAGTCCCTTAGTTGGAAGTTGGTACGCAAGGATAGGTGAGGCACTGGTACCAGTCTTGCGCCCCAGGTTCGAGGAGTGAAAAAATTGGTATCAAAGCAGTTCTGTCCTAAGGAGTCTACAAGCCGTGTCTAGTAGAGTCTTGTTTATGGGTGTGTCATGCACTACACTTATAAGTAGGAGGCTACAGGGCATTTAAGACTGTCACTCTTTCTTCTGACTCTAGATCATGTGGTAGGGCTTAGTTATAAGAATTCAAGTGCCGAACTTCTAGTTTTATTCGTAATAAGACGATGCCTACGTTCAAAAAGATGACCAATAAGAGATATAGATGTGGAAGTGTTGAATTAGAGGAACTCGACTTTGTATCATGCTTATGACAAGTAAATGTGAGTTCTTCAGCAGATCATGTGCGTACTGAAAGTTGTAACCCTCTTGATAATAATCCTTAAGGAAAGAATGCCTATACACCTTTATGGTGAAATACAATGAAAGATTAAGAAGATAAATACAAGTTTCAATAAGCAAAAGAAGCAAGATAAAGAAGGGTACGAGGCGCCCAGTTAACAAAGGTTAACAGTGTTTATAATTCAGGCAGCATATTTGTTGATAATCATATATCCATAGAAGACTCTGATATAAGTTAAAAGAAAGAATTGAGCCCAGGTCATAGACAAAGGATTGAATTGTTAGAAGATTGTATCATGGATATTCCATAACGCCCAAAAAATGCTATGGTGATAACTGGTACCATGAGCCACAGATCGGAAGATAGCTTAAGCCTACGTAAAGGCTGATCAAAAGTAAGAGGAAACTAAAGAATTATATCACCCAAGTAAATCAGGAGTCTTATTATTGGTCCTAGAAAAATCATAAAAGTTGTGCTTGAGAACATGACATAATCACTCTTAATATCAGATGTTCAAGAGAAATAACACAACAACCATAATCAATAATGGCCCTACAAGGAAGCCAGTTAGAAGATGTACTAGCCTCATAAGAAGTCAGTAGGAAGCTCCCACTGGATTGTGTATGTACCATAGGTGCGAGTATTATAATAGAGCTTCAAGTTATGGACATGAATTATACCTAGGTGGAAGGGAGGTCGATGCGAGATTTTAAGGTAAGTAAGGTAAAGGTGAACAACGTATGAGATACTCAAAGGCAGAAGATCGTGAATAGTCCATACTTCGGATAGAAGGCTATAACCACGGGGATCCAATAACCGGGAGACAATGTGATGTCTCGCTTGGTGTTCCAAAATAACATAAGAAAATCGTTGGTGCAAGCAAGTTGAAGGAAAGTTTATAAATGGATATGTATAGGTTGCAAGCTAAAGTATGGTAGAGCGATAAAGTTTTAAGGAATCATGAGTAAGGATGAGGAAAGGCAAGTGAAAAGGTGACGACAATGGATAAGTCTTTAGGATTAAGCCCATGAAAACAAGAAGAGCAGACAGTTTCTCTATGTTATACAAAGCTAGCTATAGCTTTAATGAACTCAAAGGAGTCTAAGATCAATAGCATTTAGAAGGAATGAAATGCTGACCAGGTAATAAAATGAAGGGAAAATTGTGACAGATACAGGATGATGTTTGAGCCTTCGTTTGATTAATGATTTGAAAAAAAAGAGAAGAGAAGGAGAAAATATTTCGCTGGCGGCACAAAATTAGAATACCCCAATAAGGTGAATAACATTGAGACACTATGAAATACGATTATGGGAATCACTTTGAATATTCCTTGAGGTAACGTAAGACTTGGGGGCAAAGTATTACTTAAGAAGTTTCAAGTTATTAATGGTATGTTCTAGATCAATATTGAGGTGAATCAACAATAGATGGACAAAAGTCACAAAGTATGAGATGAATTAAAGGACTTAAATTTATACATATGGAATAAGCAACAAGAGTAAGCTGGGATTTGGTAGCAAACCTCAGCAACGATAAATTAAAGTAAGAGTTATGGCAGTAAATTTATATGGATAGCTAAACAGAACTATGAGATGAGAAATAGCAATATTCGTGAATTCAATAAAGTGTCGAGCGAAGAACTTCAGTATACTCCTATATGCCCAAAGGGACATCGTATCAAGCTCTACATATGAATCCTAGAGATTGGGCACACTTACATGGTCAAAATTGTATAGGCTGCATGATGAAAGGTAGTAACAGTTACGAGATTGGAAGGATTCCGACTACATGTTGTGGTGTGAGAAGGAGGCCTAAGGGGGAAATGCCCTGGACTTTGGACTCATTCACAGAACAATCGCCTAGATGGTAAGGGAAGTTATAAAGTATTTGGAAGATATAAGTTATGAAAATGATAAGTGCATCCGTCGACATTTGAGGACGAATGTTCCAAAGTGGGAATAATGTTACGCCCCGCAGTATTATGTCAATGTTATGCTCTGCAGTAATATATTACGATTATGTTACTACCCTCTACAGTAGTATATTGTGATGATATTACATCCTGTAGTATTATATCGGTGATGTTACACTTTGCAGTATTAAGTTACGACAGTGTTTTACCCAGTAGTATTACATTACGGTGATATTATGCTTTGCAGTATTAAGTTACGACGATGTTGCACCCTGTAGTATTGTACGTTGGATTTTTCGTAAGGTAATTGACATCAGTCCAAGTAAAAGATTATTTGAAGATTATAAGGATTATGTTATTTCACAAGTGATAAATAAATTCGTAAAGGTGAAAGGGGAAGCAAGTCAAAGAAAATGAATTTTTCGTCCAAGTTTGGCATATTGGGGTAAAATACGGTCCGAGCTAAAATACCCAGTATTTATGGACTAGTGACATGCAAGGTACTACATGGCCACGCTAGAAAGGTGTATAAGGTTTGTGAAAAGTGAGTAATATTTTAAGTAAGTGGGAATAATTCTTAATTTTTTGGGTAATTGGTTAATTACCGGGTAACGGGACATTACCCGATTAACCAATAAGTGGATAAAAATATAATAATTATCCCCCCACCCCACGTGTCAACTAGCCACATTATCAAGAAATGACCAAGTTATTCCTTGATTAGATGTCAAATAGATAACAAGTTCGTTCTATTCTTTCCAAGACTTTATCCAAGTCTTTCCAATACATTCCATTTTAAAAGACTTTACACTTAAAGTCTTAGCCACACACGCTCATAGTAAAACTATCCAAGTATTTTGCATAAATAAATTACAAAGAAAATATGATGTAGTGAAGAACTCTATGATTATTCTCCTCTGAAAGTTGTTCCACGTGATGTTCTGGCCTCCAAATAATGTCCAACCACCAAAAAGTAAGTTTAAAACCCCTTTTATACAAGTTGGGAGCGTATAGGGTCGAAACCACCAAGTCCCAGATAAATTAGGACAAAATTCCGACTAAGGCACCATGGGAGGTGCCTGGCGCCAAGCTGGGTGCCTAACTTTGTAATGTGCTGCCAATGGCGCCATGGGAGGTGCCTAGCACCAATCTTGGAGCCTAAATTTTTTCTTTTGTGCTCTGTAGCCCTTGGAGTTTTGAAAGGAGCTAGGCTCCAAACTGGACGCCAAAGTCATACTACCTCCAAATTCTTCCGTTTTGGCTTCAATATTCTCGCAATTTCTTCAAATTGACTATTGATACACAATTTTGCCCTCATATTTTGCAAAATATATATACTTTAAAAATAGTATTTTTTTTATTATTATTTAGTTTACAAACATATACAAGCATTTTCCATAGACTTCCATAATTTGTTAGAGCTTTAAATTATTTGTTTTGCATTTAAATTATATAAGATTTAGTGACTATCCCTTTAAATTATTTTGTGATGAATTCGCTACTTAAAATTATTATTTTGCACCAATAACATATGTTTCAAATATTTTATTTCATTTCATATAATTACATTAGCATTTTAAAGCTATTTATCTAATTTTTCAATAATGGCCAATATTCGTACATAAAGGCTCTTTATTCTATATTATTAGTAAATTTATATTTTATTAATACAAAGTTATTATTCTAAGAATCATACAAGAAGTCGAGCTCAGCGATGCAGAGTGGGTACAAAACCGCTATGAACAACTGGTCCTCATTGATGGAAAGAGAATGAATGCAGTATGTCACGGTCAACTCTACCAGAACAGAATGACAAGAGCTTTCAACAAAAAGGTTAGACCAAGGAAATTCACACCAGAGTAGTTAGTGCTAAAGCGAATCTTCCCACATCAGGATGAAGCCAAATAGAAGTTTTCACCCAACTGGCAAGGACCTTATATGGTTTATCAAGTACTAACAGGAGGAGCACTCATACGTGCAGAAATGGACGGAGAGATTTCGCCAAAACCTATCAACTCCGATGCAATCAAGAGATACTATGTTTAGGATTTTTTACGTTTCTTCACTTGATGTAACTGAACAACACTTGACCTGATTCCCGTTTAAGAGGGGATACATAGGCAGCCCTGTAGGTTCGGTCACATCTTAATAAAATATTCATTTTGCCATGGTCAGAAACTGGGGCAGATTTTTGAGCGGGGCCCTCAAAATTCTGAAGCGAGTCCAGCAAATTTTGTCATACGCAGAACAGTCAGAAAATTGCTTTCAAACTGGGGCAGAATTTTGAGTAGGACCCTCAAAATTCTAAAGCAAAAGGTCTTGAAGTCTCTAAAATATGTCACAGTCACCGGTTCATCTAACTTACTTGATAACGCATATCACTATGTTTTGAAAGACAATTATATTTATCAAAGGCATGCATATTTTTCGAAAATTTTATTTCTATGGCAGCCAGATGTTACCCAGGATAACTCAAGTAGGATCTCAAGATAGGAGCACATGCAAGGAAGAAGACAAAAGCATGAACGAACCTTCCCCCACAGAACTCACAATTTTTCTTTGAATGCAGGTACAATAAGACAACGATACTCACATATACATCAAGACACTGCCTTCAAGACAACAAATTATCTAGCACGAACATCTTCAGCTAAGAAATACTTTACTTTTTCATTTGTCTCCTATTCTTTGCATGAGGCTAAGCATTACCTCCCCAATTGCATAAGGCTAAGCATTGCCTTACCTTGCATGAGACTAAGCATTGTGTCTTCTTTGCATAAGACTAAGCATTGTCTCCTCCTTGCATGAGGCTACGCATTGCCTCCCAAATTGCATAAGGCTAAGCACTACATTTTCCCCATATGAGACTAAGCATTGTCTCCTCTTCGCATGAGACTAAGCATTTGTCTCCTCTTTGCATGAAACTGAGCATGAGGCTAATCATTGCCTCCCTAGTTGCATAAGGCTAAGCACTACCTTTCCCCGCATGAGACTAAGCAGTGTCTCCTCTTCGCACGAGACTAAGAATTGTCTCCTCCTTGCATGAGGTTAAGTATTGCCTCCCTAATTGCATGGCTAAGCACTGCCTTTCCCAGCATGAGACTAAGCATTGTCTCCTCCTCCATCATGAGGCTAAGCATTGCCTCCCCAATTGCATAAGGCTAAGCACTGCCTTTCCTTGCATCAAGACTAAGCATTGTCTCCTCTTCCCACATAAGGCTAAGAATTGCCTCCCAAATTGCATAAGGCTAAGTACTACCTTTCCTTGCATCGAGACTAAGCATTGTCTCATCTTTCGGCATAAGGCTAAGCACTGCCTCCCTTATTTACGTGAGACTCAGCACTGTCTCCTCTTCTTACATGAGGCTAAGCACTGCCTTTTCCTGCATAAGGCCAAATGCTATCTCCATTACGCTATTCAAGACTTAGCACTATCCTCTACTCACTTGGGGCTAAACACTCCCCTAATCTTACACAAGAGTAAGCTTTATCTTATTTCTCATAGGACCAAGCATCGTTGTATACGGTAAAAATGATAGGGTCCAATTTTTGGTCATTATGACGCTTCGTAAGCATGTCTCCAAAGGCTCAATACAAGGGCCGAGGTTCAACCCCGAGGGGTTATCAACATTGGACCTCGGGGCAGTGCAGATGGGCAGTTATGATGGAAAAGTGGGAAGTTGCCAAGGCACATGACTAAGACTGACCAAGTCTATTAGGCTAGTACGAGCCCATACCACGGCATTATATGGTTGTACCTGCCAAGTATCTTTGTAATAAATGCATTAGTACTATGTTGGGATTCCCCCTCATATAAAAAGGGGACCCTTATCATTTAGTTAGAAATACATACAACATTGAATACCAGAACATTCTCTGCTCTCTAACTTTAACACATTCTCCCTTGATTCTATTATTTAGATTTATTACTTACATTTATTGTGTTCTATTAATTGTTCTTAATTTATTGCTCATTATTGATCATAAAGAGCCCTCATCAAAGCTTTCAAAACTATTAGTCCTTCATCGATTGTCCATAGCTTAGTATCAAGCTTGACCTCGAGGCCCCGTATAACCTGGCTCGAGGTCCCGATTCTCAGGCACTCGGTTTGCTTAAACATCCTGCTTTTAAGCTCTTATCTTATTTCCTAGTCTCATACTTAGCATCTATTGCCTAACAAATAGCATAAAAATAGATCACGTATTTTTAGAACCACAAAATCAAATCTAATTGTAATTACCATTTTCAAGGTAAACAGTTTGGCACCCACCGTGGGGATACAAATAATAGTGATTTGTTTCTTACTGGTTACTACATAAGGCAAGTTATATTTCACACTTTTTCTTGTCCAAAAATCTTTGATTTCAAGTCAAAATGTCTAACTCAGTGAATGCATATGAAAACAAAGGTCTTGAGGACCATGGAGAGAATGGTGTAGTTATTCCAGGTATCGGTGTACCACCGCGAATCCTTGAGGATGCACCAGAGCCTATCCTCGCGGATGTGGTCTCACGCGATTCCCAACACATCGATATAAGCTCCCACACTAACATGAGCATACGCAAAGGAGACCAACAAGAAGCTCAGAAAACCCTAACTCGAGAGGAACAGTACGTTAGCCTTCAAGTTATTTTTGAGATATTGCAGGCACAACAGCTGGCGATTGCTCAATTGCAAAGCCACGAAAAAACTCCGAGCATTGTAGCTCCGGAAACGGCTTCTCGAGAAGAATAGGTACCGGAAAGTTCGAGCAACAACAGGTCAGTAGCTGACCTCGCTATTATGAAGATGCTCGAGGACCTCACAAAGAGGATTGAGTCGGGAAAAAAAATGATAAAAGCCAACGACAAAAATGTGGAGATCCTACAATTCAAGGGTCGATCAGATTCTGGGCGCACCCCTGATCCTGAAGGGAGTAGATTCAAAGAAGTTCATGCAAAATCCATTCCCACAAAATGCCGCTCCAAAACCCATCCCGAAGAAATTCAAAATGCCCAATTTTCTGAAGTACAACAGAACCTCAGACCTCAACGAACATGTCACTGCCTACACTTGTGCTGTGAAGGGCAACGACCTGAGGGATGACGAGATTGAATCCATCCTGCTCAAAAATATCGGAGAAACTCTTTCAAAAGGGGGTATGATGTGGTATCACAACCTCGCTCCAAATTCGATAGAATCATTTGCCATGTTGGCAGATTCTTTCATAAAGGCACATGTCGGTGCCATTAAGGCGGCAACAAGGAAATCCGACGTTTTCAAAATCAAACAAAGAGAAAATAAGATGCTTCGGGAGTTTGTATCTCGCTTTCAAATGGAGCGAATGGAATTACCACCTGTATCTGATGACTGGGCAGTGCAGGCCTTCACCCAAGGTTTGAATGAACAAAACTCGATGGCTTCGAAGTAGCTGAAGCAAAATGTTGTTGAATATCCTACCGTGACTTGGTCGGATTTTCACAACTGAAACCAATCAAAGATCAGGGTCGAGGACGACCAACTGGGAGCCCCAGTGGGGTCGATATACCCAAGCAGACTCTTGCCAAATGAGTCAAACCCAATCAAAGAAAGGTACCATCCATACACCGAATATAGAAGAAATGTCCCAATGTGTAACATACCCCGAAATGATCGACAAACAGATCGAGGTCAGAATCCTCGGGGACTCATAAGCAGGGCCGGGTTCGATAGACACACAGGACCGACGGAAGCACCCTGCTTGTCGGAATACAACTTCAATGTTGACGTTTCAAACATATTATCTGCCATCGGTAAAATCAAAGACACCAGGTGGCCAAGACCTGTACTATCAGATCCATCGCAGAGGAAACTTAACTTAGTGTGCGAATTTCACAACACACACGGTCATAGGACAGAAGAATGCAGACAGCTCCAAGAAGAAGTAGCCCGGCTACTCAGCAAAGGGCACCTTTGAGAGTCCCTTAGCAACTGAGCCAAAAACCAGTTCCGGGAAAGAGAGGCGAACAGGAAAAACAAAACAGATGAGTCGCAACATGTCATCCACATGATCGTTGGAGAAATCGACATCCCACAGGAACCCATTGTCAAACGAACAAAAATATCCATCACTAGGGAAAAGCGGACTCGAGGTTACATAACCGAGGATGCTCTCACATTCAGTGACGAGGACATTGAGACCCTGTCTCAGCCTCATAACGATGCATTGGTAATTTCTTTTCTTGTGAATAAATTTCAAATTAAGCGTGTACTTATTGATCCAAGTAACTCGGCCAACATTATCAAGTCAAGGGTGATGGAGCAGCTCAAACTGCTTGACCAGATCGTGCCTGCCTCTCAAGTCCTCAACGGATTCAACATGGCAAGCGAAACAATGAAATGGGAAATCACACTCCCGATCAACGTGACCGGCACAACCCAAAATTTCAAATCCCATGTCATCGAATGAGATATGAGGTACAATGCCTTACTCGGAAGGCCATGGATACACTACATGAGAGCAGTACCATAAACCCTTCATCAAATGATAAAGTTTCCGACGAAGGACAGAATAAAAACTGTGTATGCAGAAGAACATGCAGTGAGGGAGATGTTTGCGGTGCACGATGTGGCACCGGCATCAACGCCTTAAACATCAAAGGAGCGAAAGGATAAGCAAACAGAGGAGTTGTAATCACGAGATACATTATCGGCTACACCCGGCAAAACAAGTAAAGGACCGTACTACATCCCCGGAGAAAATGGTCTAAGCATATCGAGGCTCAAAGCGCCATCACCGCTAAGGTATAACTGTCTCCTTTTTATTTTATCTTACACTAACCTTTGTGCAGGTGTCCGATCAGAATAGTCGAAGTGTTGTCCATCTTGAACACCTTAGGTTTCAAAGCATACGTTGCAATATTTTCCTTCGATCGGGTTTTATCCCAAGAAGGGTTTTACCGGCAAGGTTTTTAACAAGGCAACATCTATATGCTACCTAAAGAGAACTTAACAAGTATTCAAGGCTTCTCTTTAATCAACCTCGAACACTGGGGGCATCCCCCCGGAAGATCACCTTCTCCAAGAAGGCAAGATAAGCCAAAAAGGGTCTCGACAGGAAAATGATATATCGAGACAAACGGTCGACTGAACCGTGTCCGCATAGAATAACTGAGCCCTTGATGGAAAAACATGTGTACTTGTCCGCAAAAATGCTTTGCGCTTCAAAGAAGTATGCTACTTTTACGAGAAATGGCTCCAGAGCCAAAGAACCTCCCGAATATTTGGGGACTAGCATCATCTCCCGAACACTGAGGGACTGGCATCAAAAACTTAAAGCTATATGACCTCCAGGTCGGAAACTTCGAACTCGTAAGCCCTCAACAAGGCACCATCAAGTTTACAAAGAATGGCTCTAGAGCCAATACACTTTTGACGTCTCGGGGACTGTTGTCGACTTCATCCCATTGAGCTATCAAAAACTCAAGGCCGTAAGACCCCAAGCGAGCAACCTCGAGTCCAAAAGCCCTCCATGCGGCAATACTAGAAAATGTAAGACCTCCATGAGGCATTATCAACAATATAAGACCTCTATGAGGCAACACCAAAACAGTAAGACCTCAAGCAAGGCATGAACCATAATTGTACCAAGAAACCTATCTGTAAGACCTCAAGCAAGGCATGAACCATACTTGTACCAAGTAACTTATCTATAAGACCTCAAGTAAGGCATGTTAAAATTTGTAAGACCTTGCAAAAGGCATAATCCCGATCTTAAAGTTAAGGCAATATATCCGTAATTATAAGACCCCTAAAAAGGCATACCCTCGATATAGATGCCGCAACTACTTCACTCGGGGACTAAAAGGCCCCGGCCAAATATAATGACTACGATCACAAGGTTGTACCATCCAAACTAACGCGACTCAAGGATGCCCGACCACCGCTATAAAATTACAGGCCTTCAATTAAAAACACTTTGAAAAGAACTGGTTAATCAGGCTACCCTAGGTATAAGCAGAAGAGCTTCGATCATATCAGCTCTAAATAAATGGCTTCGAAACAATTCATCCATCGAGCGAAACCTCTCGAGGTGCTCACTTATCGCTACATAACGGCTCACAATCGAGGTTCTTATCGAACCATCAAAGAGTTGAACGAACACAAAAACTTCAAAAAGTCTTTAACGAGGGAAAAATAAAGCCTACATGAGAGGTTGGACTGACCCAATGCGTGAGAGCAACTGTCGCCAGCTTAAAATTAAAGGTTGTACCGACCCAATGCGTAAGAGCCACTATCTCCAGCTTAAAATTAAAGGTCATACTGACCCAATGCGTAAGAGCCACTGTCGCCAGCTTAAAATTAAAGGTCGTACCGACCCAATGCGTAATAGCCATTGTCACCAGCTTAAAATTAAAGGTCGTGCCGACCAAACAAGAAAGAGCCTAAGAGCCGGTTTAAAAATCAAAAATTTAAGGGTCAATGAGCTAGAGTTGAAATTCGACTCGAAGATTAAGGCTGAAACAGTTAATTAAAAATGCCTAAGGGCAAATACGTAAGAGCCTACGATCCAGCCCAACAAGCCTCAGGGCCAATTTGCAAGCCTGAGGGATTTGCAAACCTAAGGGCTTTTACTTCAAAGTCCAGTTCATCTGGCCAATCATCAACGAACATATAAATTCAAAACAAAGAAAGACATACTCAAGCAAATGGAAATCCATGGAAGGAGAAAATCCAAGGTTTTCTTTATATAAGCATATTTGAAACAATGCAAGGATACATTCACAAAGTTCTCTAAGGACATTGTACAAAGAATCAAAAAAGAAAAAAGCCTAGTCTATTTTCCCCTCGGGGACTGCGGCCCCATCGGCCTCTTCTCCATTATCTTCGACATCAGACACGAGGAATTTAGCATTGTATTCATCCGCCTTGGCCCGCGCTATCTCGTCCGAGAGATTGAAGCCCCTAGAATGAATCTTTTCGAGGCTTTCCCTCTGGGATTTGCTCCGGGCACACTCATTGCTTCTACTCTCCCGATCTGAAGCCCCTCTTAGCTTAGCTCAAGCATCATTTTCGTCTTTTAAATAGACGGTAATTTTCTTGTCGGTCTTAATCTGAACCTCTCCAGCTTCAGCCCGGGCATCCACGATCTTGGCCTTCATCTCCAAAAAATTAAACTCGAGCCTTGCAATCTAGCTCATTTGAACTGAGCTATTTTCACGAGCATTACGGAGCTGTACCTCAAGGGAAGAAACCTTGGCCAAAGCATTCTTTTTGCCTGCAATATGGGCATCTATCTGAGCCTTAAGCCCGTTACATTCATACTTGGCCTGGCCAACCTCGCCCGAAAGGCATTCCAGATCATCAGTCTTGCTCTACATCTAAAGTACCACAATATTAATCTGTAAAGATAGAAGAAGAAGCATGCATTCCCTCGGAGCAAAGGTTACCTGTTTCTCAAGGTGGCTTTTGTAGTTTAGGCTCCGATTCGCCTCGTACCGTAGGTATACTAACTCATCTCCCATTTTGACACAAAGAAGCCTGTGGGATTTCTCCCCCCTCCAAGGATTTTCGCAACCTGGCTTCGCAGAGAATTAGCTCGGACTTATGCTTGTCGAAGGCCTACGAAAAAGGAGCTCAATAAGGAAATGAAAGTGCAAAAGTGAAAAACCAATCGGCCAAACTTACCATCGAACAGAGCCGTTGAGCCTCCTTAAAAGTTGAACTCACACCTACTGGCTTGGTCTCATCGGCCCCAGCAGAACCACTCCCAATAGGAATTTGATCGTTCGACACCTCGCTTGAATTGAGCGGTCCCTGATCTCGAACACCCCTCTAAGTACATTAGATGGGAAAAGAAGACGGCGGTTGTAAATCCTTGTCCCTCAAAGTACCTTCGACGGGAAGAGAAGACGGCGGCAAAGGAGGAATTATTTTCCTAAGGCCAAAAGCCTCGGGTGCTGCATGCTCAGCCAAGACATCTCCTCTGGTCCTCTGGTCAGGACTTGTCTCGCTATGAGCACCTTCGCCTTACGAGGGTTCCTTCCGTTTGTTATTATTCCTCGGTCCCAAAGCCGACGATTCTTCATCCTCCCCGAGGTGGCATGGTCTCATATCAGAAAATTCCCCAATGCTTGTGATGGCGGAGTTAGTACACATAAAAGAAAGTACCTTTCAAAGAAAGCAAACCACTCAGCACGTACTTTGGTGTTTTGCCTCCCATTTACCCTTGGACAGATCTCGCCACTTGCGCTCATCATAGTTTGAGAGGGCTGCCAATTTTCAAGCCCAATCCGTCAGGTAAGGGACCTCGTATGGCATCCATGGGACTGCTGCAAAAAAGAAAGGAAAAGCGTTTTATCAGAATATGTCTCCACCATGAGTAGAAACGATAAAAACACACGTGCACCATTTACGTGTGACATTCCATTCATCAGAAAATGGCAGGAACTCCATGGGGATAATATCGGCAGTCCTTACTCGGATGAGTCGACTCATCCACCCTCTATCCCCATCTTCTTCTTCATCGACAACAAAAGGCCTGATGGATCGACATCGTAAAGTTATAAGGCCTCGATGATAAAAGGGTCGATACAACTTAATGAGATGGCTAAGGGTGAAATCAAGCCCGGCTTCCTCCGCAAAGAACCTCATCATCAATACTACCCTCTAGAATGACGGGTGAACCTATGCCAGGGTATCCCAATATCTTCGACAAAAGTCGAACACAATTCTATCAAGAGGGCCCAACGTAACGGGGTACATGTATATGTTCAGAAACCCCTCCACATGAGCCATGATGCTCTCTTTCAGGGAAGGTACCTGGAATACCACCTCTTCTCCCCATCCGTAGTCTCTCCTCACTACCTCGAGGTGTTCCTCTCCTATTGATGAAATAAACCTCGATGAATACTCCAATGGCCCTGAACATTGAGAGGTCTTACTAACGTAAAGTCCCTCTTTGAGAAACAAGCATTTTCCATAATTTTTAAAGCTTTAAATTATTTCTTGCATTTAAATTATATAAAATTTAGTAACTATCCCTTTAAATTATTTTGTGATGACTTAGCTACTTAAAATTATTATTTTGCACCTATAACATATGTTTCAAATATTTATTTCATTTTATATAATTGCATTAGCATTTTTAAGCTATTTATCTAATTTTACAATAATGGCCTATATTCGTACATAAAGGCTCTTTTTTTGTGAGAAATATAATATTGCATTAAATATAAGTAGAGTTACTACAGAGAAGATGATTCGTATGCATCTGTACTATCGTTGTTTGATAGATGTCTATTACAAATACTACTACTATATATGTTATTATAATTAACCATTACAATGTTGCCATTGAAAGCAGCCATGCTTAGATCATTGTAATGGATTTCAAAAGTGTTCTGATCCACGTCCTCCGGTTGTTCCTGCAGTGTACATGTTGTCTTCTTAATACGAGTTTCTCCAGCCTGGTCCCTTTTCAAAAAAGTGCTGACAAAATACGGTGGTGCTACAAAAATAAATGGTTTATCAGTAGAGGCCATGTTGCATCCTGCTTTAGCTAAACCATCAGCCACCTCATTCTCCTCTCTGTAGGTATGTGCAATGGTAGAACTATGTAGTTGGGCTAGGAGTTACCTGTAGTCAGCTAGTATGTTAGTATAAACGATGTTATCATTTTGTAACATTTTTAGTACCTATAAAGCATCGATGTTTATTTCGAGTGGAACCAAGTTGTATGTATTCGCCTATTCCTGTACATGGAATAGGGCTTTTAGTTCTATTTGGATGGTGTTGGCATTGTCCAAATTGTCTGCAAACCCTATAATCTAGTATCCATTTGAGGTACGTATGGCTCCCCCTATACATGCTTTTTGAGTTAATGTTAAAGATGCCCCGTCCGTATTTAATTTATAGTAATTTGGTTTATGAGGTATCCACTTAATAGGTTGCATTATATGTGTGTGACATATTTGACATTGGTCATCTAACGTTATTCCTATGTGATGTAGGCATTTTTTGTTGGTAATATGTCATGCATTATAAGCCAAAGAAATGTTTTTAGTTTGGATGGTATTGGAATCTTCTAAATTCAATTGTAAGGAGTTGTGCGTTCTTGTAAGTTTATCTCCTCTTGTAATAATTGTGAATATATAGATTTGACAGTGAATTTTTCATTATTCGATAATCCCCAATAGATAGTGTCCACTTTGTTTGTGTAGATAGGTACATTGATCCTATTGAGTTTATTTTTAAGAGAATTTGTAAGATGAAACGGTATTTCTGCCCATTTCCAATTGTTTTGATCTCTATAAGTTGTAATATTACGCGTAGTATGATCTAAAGGTATAGGACCATGTAGTAAGGATCTAAGTGTTGTGTTTGGAGCAATCCATGCCTCCGTCCAGAAGTTTAATTTTGAATTTGTACCTACTTTCCATTGAATTCCATGTTGGCATTTTTCCCATCCTGAAATAATATTGTGCCAAATATGAGAGGAGTTTTCTATTACACATTTGTTCTTATATTTCTGAATAAGAGTGTGTGCTCATAGTTGTGTAGGCGAATGAAATACCCTCCATGCTAATCCTGCCAGTAAAGCCTTATTTTTTAAATCCAGACTCTGTATACCTAGATCTCCTAAATTTTTGGGCATGGTAACTCTTTTTCAATTTACTAAATGAATCTTTTTTTTTTGTTGTGTAGTTCCCATAGAAAATTGCGCATGTATTGCTCCATTTTATGAATAATATTTTTAGGGATTGCAATGTATTGCATTATATGATTTGGTAAAGTAGAGAGTGTTGATTTAATGAGGGTAATTCTTCCTTGGAGTGATAGGAAGTTTGTTTTCCATCTTGCAAGTCTAGCCTTGAAGTTATCTAATAAAAATTGAAAATCTGACTTCTTAGATCTTTGTTGAAACATGGGTAAACCTATGTATTTTCCACACGACTTTCCTTCATGCATACTAAAGCAAGATAGTATATTTCATTTTGCTTCAGTGTTACAATTATTTGAGAAAAAGATTCTTATTTTTTTGAGATTAATAGTTTGCCCGAATAATTTGGTAAAAGTATTAAGAGTGTCAATTATGGTGTTGCAGCTATTATCATTTACTTTAGATAGAAGGATGATGTCATCTGCGATAAAAAGAAGTGATAGTTGAGGGCCATTTTGTGAAATTTGTATGAGTTTCCATAATACGTAATCTAATGATTGAAATATGTTCCTTGAGAGGCATTCTAAGTACATGATAAATATGTAATGAGATAGGGGATCTCCTTAACGGATACCCCTAGATAGTTTAAAGAAGTTAGTACGTGATCCATTTATCAATATAGATATGGAAGACGTTGTAATGCAGGACATGATCAGTGAAATGATCTTGTTTGGTATATTGAAATAGTGGAATGATTTTTTTATGAAGGATCATTCAAGCTTATCAAAAGTATTTTCCAAATATAATTTGAGCAACATTTGACTCGTTCTTCCTTTTTTCTTTTTTTGAAATGGTTAAGAATTTCCTGTACGATGATTGCATTGAATGAAGCTCGTTTTCCCTATTGGAAGATTGATTGTGTTGGTCCAATTATTTGTTGTAGGAAAAGCTTCAGTCTATTTACAATGATTTTAGTAATTAGTTTGTAGATCGTGTTGCAAAGACTTATAGGATGACATTGAGTAATTGCTACGGTATTTTTTACCTTAGGAATTAGGCACAAATAAGTGTTATTAATGTCTTCTGGAATTTTTCCTTAATTGAAAACATTGTACCAACAATTAATAATTGAGTGACTCACTTTTGGAAGAAATATGGATGGAGTTCATCGGGCCCTAGTGCCTTAAAAGGTTGGATGGATAATAGTGTTTTTTTATTTCCATCAACCTTAATGGTTGTGTCAATTGTTGTTGATCCGCATATGTTAAAGAATTAATCATTGTCGATTGGTCCTTTATTTGATTAGAAACTGTGTATTGTGTTTTAAATAGAGTAGTGTAGTATGGATAGACTTGGTCATGAATTTCTATTGGATCATTAGTCCGATTCCCTACAATATCTTTTAAGCAATTTATACGATTACGTCTATGTCTCTGTACGGTTGACATGTGAAAAAAATTAGTGTTAGCATCGCCCTCGTTTAGCCATTGAATTCTGGACTTCAATTTCCAAAAATCTTCCTCTTGCCTTAGTAGAGCATTGAATTCATGATTTAGTTGTATCACTAGGCTTTTTAAGAAATTTCTAGTAGGATAGTGCATGGATTGTTAAATATCATTAATCCTAGCTAGGATTTTCCTTTTTTTTTGACGACAATGTTTCCAAAAGTGTGCTTATTCCAATAATTTACGTTATGTTGAAAATTAGTCATAGCTTCAACTATTGAAGGATAATTTTTCCATGACTGTTGAATTACATTTATGAGTGAAGGGTCTGTTGTCCAGATTTTTTCAAATCGAAAAATATTATTTCTAGGTATTTTATTGGGTTCAAGTGTAACTAGAAGAGGGCAATGGTCTAAGTATGTATGGGGAAGGTGTTGCACTACTGTTTCAGGAAATATTTGAAGTCAATCATAATTTGCTAGGAGTCTGTCCAATATTTCTAGTATAGTATGTCCATTCCTTCTTTTATTTGTCCATGTATACCTTCTACCCTTAAACCCTAAGTCAACTAGTTTACAATAGTTAATACATTATGCAAAGGCATCCACCCTTGTGTTATTGATGGGGTTTCCACCAAATTTTTTATTTTCTCTAATTACCTCATTAAAGTCCCCTCCAACTAACCATACACCCATATATGAGTCATGAATGCATTTTAAGTTTTGCCATAGTACATTATGTAAAGAGGTTGAGTTATTTGCATAAATTGAAGAAATAACTATTTAGTAGCGTTAAGCCATACATGGACCATGCAGTGCACCTCCTGTGAAGCCATTGTAAGATCTTCCTACCACGACTCTAACCCTGAACCCGATCGTGATGACGTCTCTTATGAAGACAAGGCCAGTCAGTCTAACACATTTCGTCCTTTTAAGCAATTAAATAGCATAAGAACAGTTCACACATAATTTAATAGCACAATTAGCGGAAATAGAGATAACAAAGCGGAATTTCCAACCTGACACAACCCTAACCGGGTTGTCACAAGTCATGAGCAACTAATGATCCTGATACGAGTTTACTAAATACAATATATTGTACAACTGTTTGAAGAACTTAGAAATAATAAGATAAGGGAGACACGAGGACTGCGGACGCCAACAGCTACCTCGTAGTCTCTGAAACACCGCCTGGACTGGAAGGATCAACACTCAGGATCGGGACTTGATACGCCTGAATCTGCACACACGGTGCAGTGAGTAAAGTGAGTAAATATCATTTACATCTCAAAATAGAGTAAAAAGGGCTGAGTAGTAAAACAATGGTAAATAACATGACTCAATTCAATTAGTAAATGAAAACAGTGAGGAAATAGTAATAAAAATCCCCAAAGGGTTCAAATAGTTGGCACGAAGCCCAAATATGGCAATCAGCCCAAATCATGATGATAACAAATAAGTTTCAGTCAAATACACAGTAAATCATCAATTGGGACGGACCAAGTCACAATCTCCAATTGTACACGACCATACGCTCGTCATCAAGCGTGTGCCTCACTTCAATATACCACTACGATGTGCAATCTGGGGTTTCAAACCCTCAGAGCATCATTTACAATCATTACTCACCTCGTTAAATCTCTAACTCGCAACGTCTTTGCCCCTCGAATCGGCCTCCACGTGCATCGAATTTATCCAAAATCAGAATGAATATGTCACAATATGCTAAGGGCACAAAACCCAAGTGAAAACAATAGAATTTCCACAAAATTTCAGAAATTGGTCTAACCCGATCCTCGGGCCCACATCTCGAAATTTGACAAAATTCACAAAACTAGAATCCTTATACTCTCACAAATCTAACCATACAAAAGTTATCCAATTCCGATACCATTTGGTCCTTTAAATCATCATTTTACATTTTTGAAAGATTTCACAATATTCTTCCCAAATTCCATCCCAAATCATGAATTAAATGATGAGTTCAATGATTGATTCATGTACTCTAGCCAAATCTGAGTTAGAATCACTTACCTTGATGAATTTCTTGAAAACCCTTCGAAAAATCGCCAAAATCCGAGCTCTCTATGTCAAAATATCAAATAAAACCTAAAACCTCGTATTTATAGAGTACCCCGTAGATTTCCACCTCCCGAAGCCAGTCGAACCATCGAAACTCACTTCCGAGCCTTCTTACACATAAGTCAACATCCGGTTGACTTTTCCAACTTAAACCTTCTTTAAAGAGACTAAGTGTCTCAAACATCATCAATCTCATTCCGGACTCGATCCGACCAACCCGATACCATAAAAACACAGATAACGAAGTATAAAGAAGCTGAAATAGGGGTAACAGAGCGGTAACTCATGAGACAACTGGCCAGGTCGTCACATTCTCCCCAACTTAAAAAAAATGTTCGTCCTCGAACGAGTCAAGAAACATATCTGAAGCCTCGAATAGGTGAGGATATCTGCTCCGCATCACCAGCTCGGTCTCCCAGGTAGCCTCCTCCATGGGCCTACCTCTCCACTACACTTTCACTGAAGCTATATCCTTTGACCTCAACTTCCGAACCTGACGACCAAAAATAGCTACTGGCTCCATATCATAGGTCAGATCATCATCTAACTGAACCATGTTGAAGTCCAAAACATGAGACGGATCCCCAATATAGTTCCGGAGCATAGAAACATGAAATACTGGATGCACACTCGACAAGCTGGGTGGCAAAGCAAGCTCATAAGCCATCTCCCTAAAATCAATAACACAAGCACGCAACATGTCCTCCAATATTTGAATACTACGCTCGGACTGCCCGTCCATCTGAGTACCCAACTCTCTCTGCACGGCTCTCTAAAACTACGAAGTAAACTGAGTACGTCTATCTGAAATGATTGAAACTGGAACGACATGCAAACGAACAATCTCCCGGATATAAATCCTTGCCAACCGTTCTGAAGAATATGTAGTACACATAGGAATGAAGTGCGCGGACTTGGTCAGCCGATCCATAATTACCCAAATAGCATCAAACGTCCTCAAAGTCCGTGGAAGTCCAACAACAAAGTCCATAGTGATTCTCTCCCACTTCCACTCAAGAATATCCATCTGTTGCAGCAAACCACCAGGTCTCTGATGCTCATATTTCACCTGCTGACAATTGAGACACCGAGCTACAAATCCCACAATATCTTTCTTCATTCTTCTCCACTTATAGTGCTGCCTCAAATCCTGATACATCTTCGTGGCACCCGGATGAATGAAATACCACGAGCTATAGGCCTCTTCCAGAATCAACTCCCGAAGCCCATCCACATTAGGCACGCAAATTGGCCCTACATCCTCAACACCCTATCATCGCCGATGGTCACATCTCTGGCATCATCATACTAAACTTTGTCCTTAAGGACTAGCAAATGTGGATCAACATACTGGCGCTCTCTGATGCAATCATATAATGAAGACCAAGAAACCACACACGCCAATACCCAACTGGGCTTCAAAATATCTAATTTCACAAACCGATTGACCAAGGCCTGAACATCAACAGCAAGAGGTCTCTACCCAACTGGAATACATTCCCAACTCCCCATACTGACTGTCTTTTCGCTCAAAGCATCGGCCACCACATTGGCCTTTCCCGCATGGTACAATATAGTGATATCAAAATCCTTAAGCAACTCCAACCATCTCCACTGCCTCAAATTAAGATCCTTTTGCTTGAACAAATGCTGAAGATTGTGATGATCAGTGAACACCTCACAAGATACGCCATAAAGGTAATGCTTCCAAATCTTCAATGCGTGAACTATGGTAGCCAACTCCAAATCATAAACGGGGCAGTTCTTCTCACAAGGCTTCAAATGACGAGAAGCATAAGTTATAACTCTACCCTCCTGCATCAACACACCACCAATCCCAACTCTCGAAGCATCACAATATATGGGATGTGAACCTGAAGCTGATGGAAAAACTAACACTGGAGTTGTGGTCAAAGCTGTCTTGAGCTTCTGAAAGCTCTCCTTACACTCATCCGACCATACAAATGTAGCACCCTTCTGAGTCAATTTGGCTAAGGGCAATGCGATAGATGAGAATCCCTGAACAAACCGACGATAATAGCCTGCCAAACTAAGAAAACTACGAATCTCTGTGGCTGAGGACGGTCTGGGACAGCTCTGAACCACCTCTATTTTCTTCGGATCAACCTAAATACCCTCGCTGGACACCACGTGCCCCAAGAAAGCCGCTAAACTGAACCAAAACTCACACTTGGAAAATTTTACATAAAGTTTCTCCTCCCTCAATCTTTGCAATACAAATCTCAAATGCTTCGCGTGCTCTTCCTGACTATGCGAATACACCAGAATATCATCAATGAAGACTATGACAAGTGAATCGAGATACGGTCGGAACACGTTGTTCATCAAATGCACGAAAGCTGCTAGGGCATTGGTTAGTCCAAAAGACATCACCAAGAACTCATAGTGACCATATTAGGTCCTGAAAGCCGTCTTAAGAATATCCAAGTCCTTGATCTTCAACTGGTGATAACCTGAACGGAGATCAATCTTGGAGAACACCCTCGCTCCCTGAAGCTGGTCAAATGAATCATCAATACGAGGCGAAAGATACTTATTCTTAATTGTTACCTTGTTCAATTGCCTATAATAAATGCACATTCTCATTGTGCCATCCTTCTTCTTCACAAACAGAACCAGTGCACCCCAAAGTGACACATTAGGCCGAATGAACCCCTTATCTAGGAGCTCTTAAAGTTGCTCGTTCAATTCCTTCAACTCCGCTGGTGCCATACGATACGTTGGAATAGAAATGGACTGAGTGCCCGGCACCAAGTCAATACCAAAATCAATATTCTTGTCCGGTGGCACACCCGGCAGGTCTGCAGGAAACACATCGGGAAAATCCCTCACAACTCGAACAGAATCAATACTGGGAGTCTCAGCTCTAACATCCCTCACAAATGCTAGGTATGAAAGACAACCCTTCCCAACCATACGCTCGACTCTAAAAAAAGGTATCACTCTACTAGGAACATAATCAGTCATACCACGCCACTCGATCCGCGGCACACCCGGCAGAGCCAATGTGACTCTCTTAGCATGACAGTCCAGAATATCACGACATGAAGATAACTAATCTATGCCCAAAATGACATCAAAATCCACCATGCTCAATAGTAATAGATCCACTCAGGTGTCCAGACCCCCAATAGTCACCACACATGACCAGTACACACAGTCTACAACAACAGTATCACCCATCGGGGTAGATACATGAACAAGTAAAGCAAGAAACTCACGGGGCATACCCAAATAATGAGCAAAATATGATAACACATAAGAAAAGGTGGAACCGAGATCAAATAATACATAGGCATCTCTGTGACAGACTGAAACAATATATGTGACAACAACTTCTGAAGCAATAGCATCGGGTCTGCATGGGAGTGCATAGAAATGAGCCTGGCCACCGCCTGATCGATCTCCCCCTCTGGGGCGACCCCTGGTTGCCTGACCTCCACCATTAGCTGGCTGGGTGGGTGGTGAAGTAACTGGAGCAGAAGTCGAGGGCTGACCCCTCTGCTTAGACGAACTAACAACCCAATGAGGACACTGCCTCCACATATGGCCCATCTCGCCACACTCATAACAACTCCCATGTGCTAGAGAAGGGGACTGAAGGGAACCTCTTGCACCAAAGTGACTAGCAGATGCACTCGACATAGAAGAGCCCTGAGATGATAGGGCACGTGATGAACTCTGAGCTGGGAGCGCGTTGAGTGATGACTGGCCCTACTGAGATCCATGATAACCATGACCTGAAGATGCCCCATGATGACTGGAGAACTCCTGCCAAGTGAGGGGTGCTGCTCCCATAGGCCTAAGCCTCTCATATGCCTTCCACCAAGTGAAGGCAACCACAAAAAACTAAAAGGTAGTAAATGCCACACCACTAGACTCGAAAATCCCTGCTGTATAGAGCATCCACTAGCACTTATCCAAGAAACCCTAGCATCCTTGCCCTCTGCTACGCTGAACGTCAGAGGCTGGAGTTTGCCAAACCTCTCAAGATGATGTTGCTCATCATCCGGCATAGCTGGCACAACAAACTCCTGAGCTTGTGCAACTGGCTGGGCTGGAGGTGCCCCCGACATCTGAAGTCCCTACACTACCTGCTCAGGTGTGCGAGCAGCAGGTGTCTAATTTCCTTCCCTGACCTGTGAAACTGCCTGAGCCAGGTCAGTGCAAACTTATATGATTTGTGCCAAGGCCTCGAACCAACAAGTTCGCATGACAAGAATTTCAAGAATATGATGTTTTTCCTAAAGGTTCTGCAGCCTCTCGAGGATAAATACAGACATCTCCGTACCGATCCACGAGACTCTACTAAACCTGCGCATGACTCGTGAGACCTATGTAACCTAGGCTCTGATATCAACTAGTCACGACCCTAACCCTGAACCCGGTCGTGATGGCGCCTCTCATAAAGACAAGGCCAGCTAGTCTAACACATTTCGTCCTTTTAAGCAGTTAAATAGCATAAGAATAGTTCAAAAATAATTTAATAGCACAATTAGCAAAAATAGAGATAACAAAGCAGAATTTCCAACCCGACACAGCCCTAATCGGGGTGTCACAAGTCATGAGCAACTAAGGATCCTGATATGAGTCTACTAAATACAATATCTGGTACAACTATTTGAAGAACTTAGAAATAATAAGGTAAGGGAGACACGGGGGCTGCAGACGCCAACAGCTACCTCGTAGTCTCTGAAACACCACCTGGACTGGAAAGATCAGCACTCAAAAGTGGGACCTGCTATGCCTGAATCTGCACACATGATGCACGGAGTAAAATGAGTGCTCCAACTTAGTGAGTAATGAATATAAATAATGACTAAAAGTAAGAAAACACGTAAAACACAAGGCATTCTATCCCTAAGTAGTAAAAATCACTTAAAACTAGTAGACAGTGAAGAATTGAGTAAAATCCCTTTTTAACAAGTGAACACAAGTAATTGATAGGTAAGTAAACAAATAGAAGTTCGCCCTTCGGGTACAATATCAACAAAACCGCCCCTCGGGCAACATCTCAAAACAGTACCAGCCCCCCGGGCAATCACATGGAACAATACCAGCCCCTCGGGATCAAATAGAACAATACCATCCCCGCGGGCTCAAATCTCAGAATAGTGCTAGCCCCTCGGGCTCAATCTCACATCACAATGGGCACCCTCGCTCACTGGGGGTGTACATACTCCGGGAGGGGCCCCTTACAGCCCAAGCGCAATATCAAGCCATCTCGTGGCATCAAATCTAGGCCCTCGACCTCATAACAGTCAAGCCACCTCGTGGCGTATATATCTCAGGCCCTCGGCCTCATAAACAACATCAAAAAGCCACCTCGTGGCATACATATCTCAGGCCCTCTGCCTCAAATCAGTATCACTGTTTCCTCACAACTAGGCACTCGGACTTACTTAGTCAAAAATACTCACAAGCCCATCGGGCATTAGTAAAACAGTATTTTTCAGCCCCAAAACATCATTTAAAATATCATTTACATCTCAAAACGGAGTAAAAAGAGTTGAGTAGTAAAATAGTGGAAAATAATATGATTGAGTTCAACTAGTAAATCAAAACAGTGAGGAAATAGTAATAAAAATCCCCTAAGGGTTCAAATAGTTGGCACAAATCCCAAATATGGCAATCAACCCAAATCATGATGATAACAAATAAGCTTCAGTTAAATACGCGGTAAAATCATCAATAGGGATGGAGCAAGTCACAATACCCAATAGTACATGACCCCACGCTCGTCATCAAGCATGTGCCTCACCTCAATATAGTACTACGATGTGCAATTCGGGGTTTCAAACCCTCATAGCATCATTTACAATCATTACTCACCTCGCTAAATCTCTAACTCGCGACGCCTTTGCCCCTCGAATAGGCCTCCACACGTGTCGAATATATCCAAAATCAGAACGAATACGTCACAATATGCTAAGGGCACAAAGCCCAAGCAAAAACAATCAAGTTACCACAAAATTCCAGAAATTTGTCTAACCCGACCCCCGGGCACAAATCTCGGAATTTGACAAAATTCACAAAACTAGAATCCTTATACTCTCACGAGTCTAACCATACGAAAATTATCCAATTCTGATACCATTTGGTCCTTCAAATCATCATTTTACATTTTTGAAAGATTTCACAATTTTCTTCCCAAATTCCATCCCAAATCACGAATTAAATGATGAATTCAATGATAGATTCATGTACTCTAGCTAAATCTGTGTTAGAATCACTTACCCCGATGAATTTCTTGAAAAACCTTTGAAACACTGCCAAAATCCGAGCTCTCTAGATCAAAATATCAAATAAAACCCAAAACCTTGTATCTATAGAGTACCCCCACAGATTTCCACCTCTCGAAGCTAACTGGACCAACGAAACACACTTTCGAGCCTTGTAACACATAAGTCAACATCCGGTTGACTTTTCCAACTTAAGCCTTCTGAAAAGAGACTAAGTGTCTCAAACTTCACCAAACTCATTTCGGACTCGATCCGACCAACCCGATACCAAAAAAAGACGGATAACGAAGCATAAAGAAGCTGAAATTGGGGAAACAGAGCGGTAACTCATGAGACGACTGGTCGGGTCGTCACACTTCCATTGTTACCATATCTGCATTCCATGGTAATACTATACCACCTGACATTCCTTGTGCCTCAACTTGAGCCATATGTGAGAAGTTAAAATCATTTTTTAAGACAATGTGATCATGCATACGAGTGTCTAGTAGTACCACTAAGAAAGGTTTGTAATTATCCAAAAGTGATTTGAATTGTCTTCTAAATTCTGCATTGTTCGAACCCCTACAATTCCATACGATTAAATTTATGATAGGTTATGGGTTGGTAGGTTCATCTAGAATAGCAATATCAAATCGTTGCTCCCAATTGAGCCTGAGTGTTTTGTTGTCTTGTAGGGTTCTACCTTAGGGATGGGGTTATTACCATGGAATATTTACCCTCCTGTTGCTTTTGATTTACCCTGAAGTTTACACTGCATGTTTTGAGTTTTGTAGGGCATTTCAATATGAAATTATTTGCATACTGCTCCTTTAGGCCGTAGAGATAGAAGCCCTTTAGCCATATGAACTCAGTTCTGGTTTCCCTCATTTCCTCCATAATTTGTGCTAACTCGAGCCTTTTTTGCTCTCCTAGTTTGTAGGGCAATGGAGGTAGAGTTATTGGAGGACTCAGTAAGGGTGACATTGGCTCTTGGATGCTCGGTGGAGACAGACTCATTTGTGGTGGTGAGAAAGAGTTCATGTATTGTAACCATGGGGCATAGATCATCCCCGTGTGGTGTTATGGGTAGAATGGGAGAGACCCTATGAGTTTATTGAAGCTGTATAGCGGTGGAAATTGTAATGACCCGGCCGGTAATTTTATTAATTTACACCTCGATCCCCTATTAACTACTTTCCCCAAATTTATTTCTGCTATTTTAATTTGTCGGGATGTTTGGTTTTGAGTTTCAGATAGTTTTGGGACACTTAGTCCCTAAATGAGAGCTTAAGTATCGAAAATTTGACCGTAGTCAGAATAGTGTGAAGATGGACTCGGAATGGAATTCTAATGGTTCTGTTAGCTCCATTGGGTGATTTCGAGTTTAGGAGCGTGATCGGATTGTGTTTTGGAGCTCCGTAGCTAATTTAGGCTTGAAATGCCGAAAGTTGAATTTTGAAGTTTCCGGTTCGATAGTGAGATTTTGATCCGAGGGTCGGAATGGAATTCCGAAAGTTGGAGTAGCTCAGTAGTGTTGAATGAGATGTGTGTGCAAAATTTTAGGTCATTCGAATGAGGTTTGATAGACTTTTTGATCGAAAGCGTATTTTTAAAGTTTTGAATTACTTAGGCTTGAATCCGATGCTAATTGGTTTATTCGATGTTGTTTGAGGTGTTTTAAAGATTTGTACAAGTTTTGATAGTGGTATATGACTTGTTGGTTCCATTGGTTGAGGTCCCGAGGGCCTCAGGATTGTGTCGAAAGGTTGTCGGAAGAATTTGGAATTTGTTTGAGCAGCTTCAGCTGCTGGTTTCTTGTCATAACCGCACCTACGAGTGTGGGACCACAGATGCGGCGCCGCAGAAGCGGCTATGTGGCTGCAGTAGCGAGATTTGTCCCAAGCTCCAGGATCCGCATGTGCGGCTGGGTTTTCGCAGATGCGACCAAGAGACCGCAGATGCGGACTCAGCCCTTTATGTGACTTTTCGCACCTGCAATGCATTCTTCCGTAGGTGCGGGACTGCAGGTGCGCTCCCTTGACCGCAGATGCGGAAATCGCTAGGTAGAAATATAAAATTTTGAGGGATTGGTTTAAAACATGGAAAAATAATATTGGAGCTCTGGAGAGGGCGATTTTGGGAGGAAATCATTGTGTAACAATTCTTTAACCCTTTCTAGTTATATTCCATCAATCTATACTTAGTTTCATTATTTAATTTTTGATTGGAGATGAAAATTGGGGAAAAGTTGGAAGAAAGTTCTTAGACCTATAATTCAAATTTTGATTGGGAATTTGACCTTAGATTTGGATAATTTTGTTATGAAGGAACTCGTGAGAGTATGAGGATTCTGAAAATATAAATGTTACCCGATTCCAAGACGTGGGACTGAAGGGTGTTTTGGTCATTTGACCTAATTTTGCATATTAGCTTAGAACTTAATTGTAGAATCTGTTACTTGAAGTGTTTATTACATTAAGCAATTGGATTGAATAGATTTGGGTCATTTAGAGTCGAGTACTCGTGGTAAGAACGTGGTTTCGAGTTGATTTTGAGCTGGTTCGAGGTAAGTGTCTTGCCTAACCTTGTGTGGGGGACAATCCCCTTAGGATTTTGAAATGCTTTGTACGTGAGGTGATGAGTGCGTACTTGTGCTAATTGTTAAAATCCAGTTTTCATTAAGTAATTACTAGTATGTTTCTTTTCCTGTTTATATTACCTGCATTTAAAGCCTGTTGTTAGCTTAGGAAAGCATGTTTATGAGTTTTAATTGCCTTATTTGCTCAAACAGCTTTACCTGAACTCCGTGCAGCATGCTAGGCTAGAATTACTTGTTTGCCTTGATATGAAATTGACATTTCTGAATATTTTCCTGATTCTGCTGTGTAATTACATTTGGGACTACTGATGTGGGATTCCGATAGCTCCCCTTGTCTGTTTATTTGGGACTATGGATGTGGGATTCCGGTAGATCCCCCTGCACAGCTATATGGAACTACGGGACTGCACCTTGTAGATTCCCCCAACACTAGGTATTTACATTTCGGACTACGGAATGGGATTCCGGTAGATTCCCCCGCACTATGAGTTGAACTACGTGACAGGATCACGGAAGATCCATTGGATATGTATATTTAGGACTACAGGACGGTATCCTGGGAGATCCTCGATTGTTATTTTAGTACTGAGCCGTATTTTTTTCTGTGTTTACCTTGTCTCTGTGATAGTTGTTGTTGCCCTTTATATCTTGTGTTACTTTTACTGCTATACTTATTTATGTTATGTTCTACACTGTCGAACTTTATATTTTATTTAACCTCAGTAGGGCCCTCACCTTTCTCGTCACTACCCGACCAAGGTTAGGATCCGCACTTACTAAGTACCATTGTAGTGTACTCATGCCCTTTCTGTGCATGTTTTTCATGTGCAGATCCAAGTACTTCAGCTCAGTCCTATCACCCTTGAGGCGAGGCGACTATTCCAGAGACTTCGAGGTATATCTGCCACGTCCATAGACCGATGAGTCCCTTTCTACTCTCCCTATTGTATTAGCCCTTCTGTATTTCTTTTCCTTGTTAGATATTCTGGAGTTAGACACTGGTAGACATTCCAAGGCTTGTTGTTTTATGAGATTCCGAGTTTTGGTAAATGTTGTTAGTTCGAGAAGTTGTATTGTATATGCCGAGCGACATTTTTAAATTCTGTTTCTTCGGTTATTTTGGCTTTAAATTATTTCTTCCGCATGTTTTGTTATTTTTCGCATTTGTTAGGCTTACCTAGTCGTAGAGACTAGGTGCCATCATGATGGTTCACGGAGGGTGAACCGGGGTCGTGACAAGTTGGTATCAGAGCTCTAGGTTTATAGGAGTCATGAATCACAAGCCGATTTATTAGTGTCTCATTGATCGGTATGGAGACATTTGTACTTACCTACGAGAGGCTATGTAACTGTTAGGAAAATTCCACTTTATTTGATTTCCTTGTCGTGTGAGATTTGATGTCATAATTCTAAACTTCAGTCTTCTATTCTCTCACAGATGGTGAGGACATGCGCTACCTGAGATGATCAGGAACCAGCGCCCCCTACTGCAGCCATCAGAGGTCGGGGCTATGGTAGAGGCCGAGGACGCGCACTTGGTTTAGCCAGAGCACCTGCGCGAGCTGCCACCAATGTACCGCCATCAGTTCCAGCCAGAGTTAAGGCACATGATACGCCTACTGCTACTACTACTCCAGCACTTCAAGAGACTATGGCACAGTTCATGAGCATGTACACCACTTTGGCACAGGAAGGATTGCTTCCCCTTGCTGCAACTGTTGCACCTCCTTTTTCCGCCCCCGCGAGGGTGCGTAGGGAGTTTTTCCAATTTAAGGACAGTCGAAACGGGATTTTTCTTTCTCTTAAATATTCGGCCCTTTTTTCTCTCTTCTATTCTCTGTCCGTTTTTCTCTCTATCTGTGTGTTTTTTCTCTCGTCTCTCTTTTTAAGTCTGATTTCAAGACTTCATATATATAACCCATCCCATAAATCTTTCAATTAATTAAAACCAATAATTTTTCTCTACCAAACCCATTATCTTCCCACTCATCCCCATTACATTAAATAAACATATCACACCACCCCATTATATTTTGTCCCCCATGCCTAACATAAAATAATGCAAGATTCCCCCCACTAAATTTTGTCTTGTCCCCCCTTTATATTAAATAACCATATCACAACCCACCCCATTTTATTTTGTCCCCCATGCTTCATATAAACAATTACAAAATGTACAATTCCTAAACTACCCCTCCGACCTTACTGAAATTACCAAACTACCCCTGAACGTACTACAAATTACCAAACTACCCATCAGCTATAACACATCATTTAATCAAACTTAACCAAAATATAGACAATATGATTAATTTCTAACAATGTTCAAACAACAAATTTCATGAACATGATTTCTTCAACATTTCAACAACAAAGCACATGAACATGATTTCAACAACATTTCAACAACAAATCACATGAACACAAATTGAACAACAAAGAACAACTAAAATTTGATTGAACAATATTTTAGCAACAAACAATCCTATTTTCGGATTCAACAACAACAACAAACAAAGTATGAAGATTTCTAAATTCAATCATATTGAACTTAAAATCAACTCTAACAACATTACAACAAACAATTCTTATATTAAACTTTAAACAAGATTATGAGACAAATTCAAGAAATAATCATAAATGATAAACAAGAAATCAAACTATACAAATTTCGGATTCAAGATCATCCAAACAAAGTATGAACATGAATGAATCTATTTTAACACAACAAACATGACGGATTAAAACGATTAAATCAATATATTTCCTTTAACACAACTAAATTCTTTTTAGACAAATAACAAGATCGACGAATAAACAATTATGAACTTAAGCTTGAACTTAACAATATTAACAATTTCTAACAATACATAAACTCATGAAACAAATTGAAAAAATAGTTAATTAAATTTCAACTTGAATCTAACAAATATTCACTTAAACAATAATACAACAAGAAATGAATATGAAAACAACTAATTAAACTTCTATTTTGAAATCTGAAAATTAATTTAACAAACAACATGAACATGAACAAAACCAAAAATCAAATATCTAACCATAGAAATGAACAAAACAAACATTCGCCGATTTTAGATTCGAAAAATATCAAAATAAAATATGGACAAAATAAAATTCAAAAACTACTAACCGGATTGAAACGACGAATGACTAACCAACGACGAACTCGAACTTAAAGAGAGGCTGAAACAATGCCGAAGCAGTAGCAATGGCATCCGTTCGGAGCAGCCAGCTGCTCGTCGCAGCTGGACACGGCGAGAAGCAGAAGTAGGCCGGAACGCAGTAGCAGTGGCAGAAACGGGCAGCAGCTGCGGCGATCAGAAGGAGTAGAAGAAGCAGTCGCGACAGTAGCGGCGTGGCGCAGGCAGGTTGTTTGGTCGTCGTTGGTGCTCGCGACTGTGGTCGGAGCTCGTGACTATGGTCGCGCTGGCTAGGGTTCGATGACGACGATGATGGAGTTGTTTGACTGGAGGGAAAGAGCCATGAACGAGCTTGAGCTTGGGGTCGTTCATGGTTTTTTTGAGGTCGTTCATGGGAGGGTAGCTTGGAGACGACGTGTGTGTGTGAGTGTGACGTGAGTGTTTGTTAATGGCGTTTGGATGTGAGGGAGTGGGGTCGAGGGCAGCCATGGTTGTGTGCTTGAGGAAGCTTGAGGAAGAAGAAGAAGATAGGGGGGGGGATGGTTTAGGTCTTTTAGGGTTTTTGTCTTCTTTTTGTTTTGTTTTGTTTTGTAAAATGTAACACAAAGGGGTTTGGGTCTTTTGGGTTATGGACTGGGTCGACCCAGTACGAAATGGACTGGGTCGTAGGGAAGATTGTGCCAATTTTTGGGCCTGTGGCTTGAAATTGAAGAAGAGGCCTAATTCCAACTTTCTTTATATTTTTGCTTTCTTTTCTTCTTTTATTTCTCTAAAACTAAATTATAAAAATACTTAACTTATTATTAAGAACTAAATTAAGTTATAAAAGTGCAAATTAACTCCCAATAACAATTAACGCACAATTAAGTAATAATTAAGCATAAAATTGTATATTTGGACATTAAATGCTAAAAATGCAAACGATGCCTATTTTTGTAATTTTTAATTTTTGTAAAACAAATTTAATTACTAACAATTGTAGGATTAAATCCTACATGCAAAATGCGACATATTTTTGTATTTTTTATTAATTTAGCAAATAAACATGCACAGACAAATACAAATAATTATTCAAAATATCACAAAATATCACAAAATTGCACACCAAAGAAAAATCATTTTATTTTTGAATTTTTTTGGGAGTAATTCTTATATTGGGCAAAATTCACGTGCTTACAGCTGCCCCTCTTAGCCCGAAGACATGAAGGGTTTTCGTGCAAAGATAAAGCGAGCGATTTTTTGTCCATCCGAGTACTCCGTGTGAAGCATTTTTTTTGAAAAAGATTTGACCGAACCTTTGCTTCAAAGGTTTCCTACATATCCTGGGCTAAACAGGAATCAGGTCAATGTAGTTCGGGAAATTTTGGTAGCTGGGACTACCGTGGGACTGCATTGTTACTGTTGTTGCATGCTATTACCACTGCTTACCGATCTCCTTGTTACACCATGCTTAAAAGAAAACAAGAAGCTAGGCTAGAGTACAATTTGTTTTTGTTGCCTTGCTTCCTTGTCTGCTTGCATTTCTTCCGGTGCTTTTCTTCTTTTGACACATGTACTTGAGTTTGTACTGTGACCTCTTGTTGCAACCTTCTGTTTCCCGGTGCCGGGGAATTTTATTGTTTCCTGCTGGGGATTCCTATTGTAACCCTCTGTTTTATTGTCCTCTGACTTGATCTTGAAATGTATGCCTCTGTTATCTGGGCGGGCTCCCAACTTCAATACTTGAAAATTAAAGACTTGAAATGTATGCCTCTGTTATCTGGGCGGGCTCCCAACTTCAATGCTTGAAATGTAAAAAAAAACGCCTTTCCTCTCTTCAGGCGGGCTCCTGACTTCAACAACAACTTTGAAAATAATCGTCATTCCTCTCTTCAGGCGGGCTCCTGACTTCAACCAATACATCGCCATTCCTTTCTTTAGGTTGGCAAGATTTCAACAACTTTTAAAAACGCCTTTCCTCTCTTCAGGCGGGCTCCTGACTTCAACAACAACTTTGAAAATAATCGCCATTCCTCTCTTCAGGCGGGCTCCTGACTTCAACCAATACATCGCCATTCCTTTCTTTAGGTTGGCAAGATTTCAACAACTTTTAAAAATGCCTTTCCTCTCTTCAGGCGGGCTTCTGACTTCAACAAGAACTTTGAAAATAATTGCCATTCCTCTCTTCAGGCGGGCTCCTGACTTCAACCAATACATCGCCATTCCTTTCTTTAGGTTGGCAAGATTTCAATAACTTTTAAAAACGCCTTTCCTCTCTTCAGGCGGGCTCCTGACTTCAACAACAACTTTTAAAATAATCGCCATTCCTCTCTTCAGGCGGGCTCCTGATTTCAACCAATACATCGCCATTCCTTTCTCTAGGTTGGCAAAATTTCAACAACTTTTAAAAACGCCTTTCCTCTCTTCAGGCGGGCTCCTGACTTCAACAACAACTTTGAAAATAATCGCCATTCCATTCTTCAGGGGGCTCCTGACTTCAACCGATAAATCGCCATTCTATTCTTCAGGGGGCTCCTGACTTCAACCAATACATCGTCATTCTATTCTTCAGGGGGCTCCTGATTTCAACCAATACATCGCCATTCTATTCTTCAGGGGGGTCCTGATTTCAACCAATGAATCGCCATTCTATTCTTTAGGGGGGCTCCTGACTTCAACCAATACATCGCCATTCTATTCTTCAGGGGGCTCCTGATTTCAACCAATACATCGCCATTCTATTCTTCAGGGGGGCTCCTGATTTCAACCAATGAATCGCCATTCTATTCTTCAGGGGGGCTCCTGACTTTAACCATTTTTTCAAAAGTGTTATTCCTGATTTTAACAACCCTTTTTTTAAAAAAAATGCCTTTCCTTTCTTTAGGCGGGCTCCTGATTTCAACCAGTAAATCGCCATTCTATTCTTCAGGGGGGCTCCTGACTTCAACCATTTTTTTTCAATTCAAACTTCTTCTTTTTTTCAAATTATCCTAGGAGAAAATTCATCAGACTAGGATTTGATATCTTATCTTAGGAGAAAGATTCATCGGACTAAGATTTGATATCTTATCTTGGGAGAAAAATTTCATCGGACCAAGATTGTGACTCTAGGAGATAAAAAATTTCATCGGACCAAGATTGTATCGGGAGGGAAATTCATCAGATTAGGACTTTTTATCCTAAGAGGAAAATGTAAAGATCAATGATTTGAGAAACTTACCTTTGCAATTTCTTCTTTTCTTTTCTTTTTCCTTTGCGGTGCTTTGTTCTTGCTTGCTGGGGATAATACCACTATGGGAGCCTTCTTTCTTCCCCTCCTTCAATTTTTTTCTCTTTTTTTTTTCTCTCAACACTGCTGAGATAAAAGTGTTATCTTCTTGGGATAACGTTGTTGAGGATAACGCTGCTGGGGAATTTTATCCCTTCAAATCGATGCTTCATTCTTCTGGAAGCTGCTGGGGATGATAATGGCTTTTGTTTTTCTGAGCACAAGTGTCATCCCTTTGTTATGTATGCTGGGGAACAACTTCTCCATTGAAACTTATTATATTGGGGCAACACTGGTTCAAAGACCACTTCCCTTGAGACTGGTGTTATTTTTCATTCTACCCCGAATGGGTACCTGACTTCCAGAAAATTTTCCAAATGAAAGGAAAATTTTCTGCCCCAGTTTTACAGTCTCCCTTATGACATGCATTTTCCGACATCAATGCCATTTCTTTTACCTGTTTCAAATCAAACAAAACTTGTTAGTTTGAAATGCGGTGGTTGGTTGTGATACGCCTACTGGGATTTGTTTTCCCTTTCTCCTTCCATGCTCTGCGTTCTAAAACTTGTTGGGGATGGTATTATTTGCTGGGGATAATCCTTTTCTGCTGGGGATATCCCTCTTCCTTCGTGGCATGGCTCGGAAACTTGCATTTTCCCGACCTTTTAGTCTTGCATGAATTTCCTAAATCATGCTCATTGCTCTCCTTGTTTGTCCACGGGCCTTGGCCTTGAGGTTTAATAACCTTTGATTTTGGCAAGGATATCCCTCTTGACACTCGTTGATCCTTTTGTCAATTCCCTTTTGTTGGGGATATCTTTCTTGACATTGGCCTCGCGCTTGTTCCTTCCTGACTATATCACTTGGATGTATTAGTCAGATCTTATCCTGGAAAGCTGATGGCCTATTTTGAAGTCATTTCCCACTGGTTGTGACCAAACAGACTCTACTGGGGAAATTTCTATGAAAGGAAAAGATAAAAGAGAACAGAATAAAAGACAACGGAAAAAGATGACTCTTTAACAAAAGAAACTATAAATAAAAACCTATCAAACGCAAATACCGACTCTAATGGTCATGACATGCACATGTGGCCCATCCTCTGCCGTCAATCGTCTTTCAAAACCTTCAATTGGCGATTCCCCATCTGATTCCCAATCTTATTCGACTTGTAGTGCCCGAAGGGTTTTCACTATCAAGCCTCTCTCATTTTGGTTTTTCTCTCAGCTTGCGTCGCCTTATGGTGTCCGTAAAGATTTTCACCGATAAGACTCTCTCATTTGTATCACTTTCCAGCTGGGGATTTGGAGTGTTGCCGGTATGACTCTCTCTGCTGGAGATTAGAGTCCTTTCTGCTGTGGAACAGAATGTTATGTTCGCCGGTAAGACTCTCATTTGTCTGACTTGGCATCTTTTGCAGACTGGTCAGAAGGTCTTTCTTTGGACCGTAATGTGGGTTTTGGATAGGCTAGAAATAAAGGGTATTAAAGGCTCAAAAAACAAAATAAATTTGGGGTTCAAAATTACAACCTTCGAAATCATATTTGTTTACAACAAGTGCAACCCTTGCCCCAGTTTCTTGCTTGGGATTATTTATTATTATATTTTTTTTTTTAATTTTTTAATTTTTATTACACCATGTACATTGTGACCATTGTGGCCATTATGCACCCTATGACCGAGCCGTGAAGCGCCTACGTATCCTCTTTGAGGAATCAGGTCAAACGTAGTTCCCAATTCCTCTTTTTTCATTTGACTTTCTTTTGTTTTTTTTTGTTATCATTTTTCTTTTCTTTTCTTTTTCGTTTTGTTGTTTTCTTTTCTTTTCTTTTTTTTTTTTCGTTTTGTTGTTTTCTTTCTTTCTCTTTTTCTCTTCGTTGCTACTGATTCCGAATGAGGGGTATGAAACAAAATAAATAAGGCTCAAAAGGGGTAACGAAGGATAAAGTGTTTGGGTAACAGAACAAAATGTCTTCGTCATTCCAGTCTTCAAAACATGCAAAGTTTAAACAACACAATTAAACAATAGATTTATAGTCTCTTCCGATGGTGCTGGACTTTGACAATTATGTTAAACATTTTATTTTTCCTTGGTCATTTCTAAAGCACCGTTGGGTGACACTCTCATTCTCATGCCAATTTGGCGAATCTTGCTTTTAACGGTTTTCTTTATATTTTACTTGCCCCAGTTCCACATGACTCGGGCTTCAAATAATCTCAAACCGTTCTTATTTCCTTTAAATGCTCTGATTTCCTTTCCGGGGTTTTATGATTAACTTTAAAGATTAGGCCCAAACTGTGTGCGCATGTCATGTTACTAGAATCGGTGCTGAACAAAATGATAAAAGGATCAAACAAAAAGATGACTGGAAACAATAAAAGACCGGCTTTTGTATTAGACTACCGGCGAAATGGTTTGAATAATAAAACAAACAAAACAACCAGAATAAAATCTTAACACAACCTCAACTAAACAAACTGATATGACAAACTGGAAAGATAAGAAGGTTTGACACATGACAATATTCGGATTACAACCCTAAGAATAATCCGAACAACAGAAATGACAACAAAATAAACCACCACAAGCTTCTCTCTTGCTAACCAAGGAACGGAGCGTCCTCCCACTTTATCAAAATTGGCATCTTAGCCACTGAGCTTCACATCAATATTGTCCAGACCATTGCCAACTTCGATATCATCAACCTTAGTCAACAATTCCCAATAGGATTCGAGTGCTTCTGTTATCAGGCCTGATCCCCGCCGAGTGTGTATCATAAGGTGTAAGTAAAGGATTCTGCGCGATATTCTGGGTGTCATTGTCCGGCTTACCACAAACCAACCACCTTCTTTCTTTGTGATTCGAAACAACAAGTTAAAATGGACTCATTCGGTCCCCATTATTAATAACATCTTTTTTTTCTTTCTTTTTTTTTCGATTTTCTTTTTCATTTTTTTTCATTTTTTCATTTTTTTTTCATTTTTTCCATTTTTGTTTTCATTTTTTTTTGTGTTGTGGTCGAATCTTATGGATATTGCCTACGTATCATGACCCCGCATGAATCAGACCTTGCGTAGTTCGGACCAATAAAATATGAACAATACTAATCATTTTTTTTTCAATTTTCATATTAAAATAAACTGGGTTTCAATGGTTTAAAGATGACCTACAAACTCGAAAATCAAACAACCCACATATTTTAATCAAAAGATTTACAAACTCAAAAACAAACGGCCAGCTTCCTTTCCCCGTTTGACAAATGCAACCAAACGGCTATTTTTGAAAATGTGGCCCCTTCCAAATTTTGAGGCCGGAGAGGATTATTTTATGACACTTTAAAAACTTGTCCATTCTTTTACGAAAATAGCCTTTCGACAACTGAAAGATACTCTAAGGCTATTTCGGCAAGAACGGTTTAAGACACTGTCGAAGCTAGCTCGGCTTATTTTTTACTAAAAATAAAATTCACCTGACCGTTGACTCTTTGTTTTTTTTTCAAATTACAATAAAAACCAGGTGTTGCAACACAGCCCTTCAGCGCCTCGGGGACGAAGATTTTTTAAGGCTGTGTGGGTCAACTGAACCAAATTTTAAAAAATGACCCAAAGGTGGTTGTTTATGCAAAGTCAGCCTTCCGGCGTCCCTTTCGGGAACATTCGGCTATGTCTTGATAAAACAGCGTCACCCGACTTCTTTATGACAAAACTAAAATTTGACATATTTTTTTTTGGCTATTTTGTTTTAGCAAAAAGTGGAGGCTGGACACTGCCCGACTTATTTATGAAAAAATTAAAATTTTGACATGTTTTTTATTTATTTATTGGTTTTTGGCTATTTTAGCAGAAATGGGGGTTGGACCCGATGAGGGTTGCCTACGTATCTCACATCCGGTGAGAATCAAACCCGCGTAGTTCGGGCAGGTCATGAATAAAGTTAATAAACTAATTTTAAATTATGATTATTTTTTTTTGTAAAAGAAATGCTTTAAAAGAAGAAAGGAAGTATATATATATATATATACATTTTTTTTTTGGATTTTTGATTGATTTTCTTTTTGAAAGAAAGATTTCTAAGAATTCCTTTTCTTTTGATTCGAACTTTGAGAATTTCACAAGTAAAATGAAGATATTTTTTTTTGTTTGAATTTTCATTTGTTTTCTCTTATTCTAAAGAAGAAAGAAAATATATATTTTTTTTTTGGAATTTTAACTTTAATAAAATAAATGCTTTCTAAAAAAAATATTTCTTGAATTTTGAATTTTCTTTTCAATTTTTAAAGAAGAAGGAAAATATTTTCGAATTTGTTTTATTTATAATATATATATTTTTTTTTAATAATTAAAAAAACTTTCTAAAGAAGTCAATAATGGAAAATATTTTTGGATTTTTTTGTTTTGAAAATTGGGAGTCTAAAAAAAACTTTTCCAGACTTTTTGGGCAGGACAAATATTTTTGCAACAAATAAAGATATATATACATTTTTTGGAAATAAAGAAAAACTTTTTGGATTTATATATATATATATATATATATATTTGCAACAAATAATAAAACCACTTTCAACGCGACTCTTTTTATTTTATTATTTTGAATTTTTCAGAAATGAATAAAAAAAACTATTTTAAAAGTAAGACTCTTTTTCATTGTCATTTTCAGGGGAAGACAAACTATTTTTCCTTTATATATATATATTTTTTATTTTTATTTTTAAAAAAAATAAGACAGAACAACGATTATTTAATAAAACAAACTAATAAGAATTTTGTTTTCATTTTCTCGAAATTTCGGCAGAGTTTTGACAATATTTGGGCATTGATTTTTTTTTTTCAAAAAATAAACAATCAATTCCCTAACCGCTATTTTTCTTTTCTTTTTTCAATTTCAAAATATTATTCCTGATATTCAAAAATCAGTCAACACACAAGTCTGAATCAAATAAATGCGCAAATAGCAGCAAGTAAGATGCATCAGGATGGTCATTTTCATTTTTTGGTACACCTGTCCTAGACAGACCCAACCCCTGTGTTGAGCCTCCAAAGTCAAATGCACGTGATGCAAACAAACGCTCCTACTAGGGATCTGGCATGTAGCTGAGTTATTCTAAGTGAAAAACCTGAGGCATATTGTTCTAGCCCTGGCTTACCCAAGTGGATAGCTTGAGCCGAAATGGGGGCAACGTACCGGGAGCACGAAAGTCTGCCCGGCCTAGTTACTTGTCCCAACTTCGTCTTATTTGGTATGACTTCTAATAGAAAGGTGGGCCACGCGCACGTGTACACCATAAATTCAGAAGACTCAGAAAGAAGAAGTGTTTCGTAGCAATTTTATATACACAATTCAGATAATATTAAAGCGGTAAAAGCATCATTTAGCACATTAGGCATATAACATATAAAAATCAGATAAAAAATAAAGCCAACTATAACAGTTATTTTAAGCTCGAATTCTTGAACCCTGAACCAGTGGTTCTGGAATTATTGTCCCCAGTAGAGTCGCCAGAGTTGTCCCACCTCCTTTTTCCGCCCCCGCGAGGGTGCGTAGGGAGTTTTTCCAATTTAAGGACAGTCGAAACGGGATTTTTCTTTCTCTTAAATATTCGGCCCTTTTTTCTCTCTTCTATTCTCTGTCCGTTTTTCTCTCTATCTGTGTGTTTTTTCTCTCGTCTCTCTTTTTAAGTCTGATTTCAAGACTTCATATATATAACCCATCCCATAAATCTTTCAATTAATTAAAACCAATACTTTTTCTCTACCAAACCCATTATCTTCCCACTCATCCCCATTACATTAAATAAACATATCACACCACCCCATTATATTTTGTCCCCCATGCCTAACATAAAATAATGCAAGATTCCCCCCACTAAATTTTGTCTTGTCCCCCCTTTATATTAAATAACTATATCACAACCCACCCCATTTTATTTTGTCTCCCATGCTTCATATAAACAATTACAAAATGTACAATTCCTAAACTACCCCTCCGACCTTACTGAAATTACCAAACTACCCCTGAACGTACTACAAATTACCAAACTACCCATCAGCTATAACACATCATTTAATCAAACTTAACCAAAATATAGACAATATGATTAATTTCTAACAATGTTCAAACAACAAATTTCATGAACATGATTTCTTCAACATTTCAACAACAAAGCACATGAACATGATTTCAACAACATTTCAACAACAAATCACATGAACACAAATTGAACAACAAAGAACAACTAAAATTTGATTGAACAATATTTTAGCAACAAACAATCCTATTTTCGGATTCAACAACAACAACAAACAAAGTATGAAGATTTCTAAATTCAATCATATTGAACTTAAAATCAACTCTAACAACATTACAACAAACAATTCTTATATTAAACTTTAAACAAGATTATGAGAACAATTCAAGCAATAATCATAAATGGTAAACAAGAAATCAAACTATACAAAATTCGGATTCAAGATCATCCAAACAAAGTATGAACATGAATGAATCTATTTTAACACAACAAACATGACGGATTAAACGATTAAATCAATATATTCCTTTAACACAACTAAATTCTTTTTAGACAAATAACAAGATCGACGAATAAACAATTATGAACTTAAGCTTGAACTTAACAATATTAACAATTTCTAACAATACATAAACTCATGAAACAAATTGAAGAAATAGTTAATTAAATTTTAATTTGAATCTAACAAACATCAAACTAACAAATATTCACTTAAACAATAATACAAACATGAAATGAATATGAAAGCAACTAATTAAACTTTTATTTTGAAATCTGAAAATTAATTTAACAAACAACATGAACATGAACAAAACCAAAAATCAAATATCTAACCATAGACATAAACAAAACAAACATTCGCCGATTTTAGATTCGAAAAATATCAAAACAAAATACGGACAAAATAAAATTCAAAAACTACTAACCGGATTGAAATGACGAATGACTAACCAACGACGAACTCGAACTTAAAGAGTGGCTGAAACAATGCCGAAGCAGTAGAAATGGAATCCGTTCGGAGCAGCAAGCTGCTCGTCGCAGCTGGACACGGCGAGAAGCAGAAGCAGGCCGGAACACAGCAGCAGTGGCAGAAACGGGCAGCAGCTGCGGCGATCAGAAGGAGTAGAAGAAGCAGCCGCGACAGTAGCGGCGTGGCGCAGGCAGGTTGTTTGGTCGCCATTGGTGCTCGCGACTGTGGTCGGAGCTCGTGACTATGGTCGCGCTGGCTGGGGTTTGATGACGACGATGATGGAGTTGTTTGACTGGAGGGAAAGAGCCATGAACGAGCTTGAGCTTGGGGTCGTTCATGGTTTTTTTTGAGGTCGTTCATCGGAGGGTAGCTTGGAGACGACGTGTGTGTGTGAGTGTGACATGAGTGTTTGTTAATGGTATTTGGATGTGAGGGAGTGGGGTCGAGGGCAGCCATGCTTGTGTGCTTGAGGAAGCTTGAGGAAGAAGAAAAAGATAGGGGGGGGGGGCGGATGGTTTAGGTCTTTTAGGGTTTTTGTCTTCTTTTTATTTTGTTTTGTTTTGTAAAATGTAAGACAAAGGGGTTTGGGTCTTTTGGGTTATGGACTGGGTCGACCCAGTTCGAAATGGACTGGGTCGTAGGGAAGATTGGGCCAATTTTTGGCCCTGTGGCTTGAAATTGAAGAAGAGGCCTAATTCCGACTTTCTTTATATTTTTGCTTTCTTTTCTTCTTTTATTTCTCTAAAACTAAATTATAAAAATACTTAACTTATTATTAAGAACTAAATTAAGTTATAAAAGTGCAAATTAACTCCCAATAACAATTAACGCACAATTAAGTAATAATTAAGCATAAAATTGTATATTTGGACATTAAATGCTAAAAATGCAAACGATGCCTATTTTTGTAATTTTTAATTTTTGTAAAACAAATTTAATTACTAACAATTGTAGGATTAAATCCTACATGCAAAATGCGACATATTTTTGTATTTTTTATTAATTTAGCAAATAAACATGCACAGACAAATACAAATAATTATTCAAAATATCACAAAATATCACAAAATTGCACACCAAAGAAAAATCATTTTATTTTTGAATTTTTTTGGGAGTAATTCTCATATTGGGCAAAAATCACGTGCTTACAGCAACTACGTCTCAGGCTGGGGGAGGAGCACAGACTCCCGCTGCCCGCACTCTTGAGTAGCGAGTGCATGTTGATCAGGTCCCTGAGATTATTCCTATACAGCCTCTAGTCCGAGACCAGCCCATGGACTGAGCAGCGGTTTCCGAGGTTGAGCAGCTGAGGCTTGATAGGTTCAAGAAGTACAAGCCTTCTGTATTCAATGGTATAGAATCGGATGATGCTCTGGTATTTCTAGATGAGTGTTACCGTATTCTCCGTGCCATGGGTATATCAGGATCGAAGGGGGTTTCCTTCACTACTGGAGCTGCCTATGAGTGGTGTCGCACCTATGAGTTAGACAGTCCGGATGAGGCTGCTTCACTGTCTTGGACTCAGTTTTCAGATATGTTCCTGAGAGAGTATGTTCCTCACAGCGTCAGGGACGCATGGCGCACAGAGTTTGAGCATTTGCGCTAGGGTGCTATGACTATCTCAGAGTATGCTGTCTATTACACTAGTTTGGCTAGACATGCACTAGCCTTGGTTTCTCCTATTCATGAGAGGGTTTTCCGGTTTATTAAGGGACTTATTCCCAAAATCATGTCTAGTATGGCTTGTTAGTTAGAGATGGATATTTCCTATTAGTAGGTGTTGAGCATTTCTAGGAGGATTGAGGGTATGCATGCTAGGGAGAGAAATGAGAGGGAGGCCAAGAGGTCTTAAGAGTCGGGCCATTATTCTGGTGCTTGTGCCCCAACTATAGGTCATCATGATAGGGGTTATATGAGTCGCCTTGTTCATTCAGCTCTTCCAGCAGCCAGTGGTATTCCAGCTCCTCCTAGACCTCATGAGCCTTATTATGCACCTCTAGTTTCTAGCACGCCTCCCGTGCGGGTTGCTTTCAGAGGTCAGTCAAGCAGACCTGGCCCGAGCCAGTCACAGCTGCCACGTCCTCCCAGAGCTTGTTTTGAGTATGGTGACACATGCCATATGGTGAGGGATTGCCCCAGACTTGGGAGGGGTGCACCTCCACAGACTTCTCAGCCACAACGTGCCCCGTAGAGTTCTTAGGCTATGATTACAGCTCCAGTTGCTATCCCACCTGCTCAGCCAGCTAGAGGTAGATGTCGGGGAGGTAAAGGTCGCCCTAGAGGGGGAGGCCAGGCCAGATACTATGCCATTCCTATCCGTACCGAGGTTGTTAACTCTGATTCTGTCATCACAGGTATTATACTGGTTTGTCACAAAGATGCATTGGTTCTATTCGATCAAGGATCCACTTACTCTTATGTGTCTTCTTATTTTTCTCCGCATTTGGGTGTACCTCGAGATTCTTTGAATTCCCCTATTTATGTTTCTAGTCCTGTGGGAGATTCTCTTGTTGTGGACCGTATTTATCGGTCGTGTTTGGTTGCTCATAGTGGTTTTGAAACCAGAGCTGATTTATTGTTGCTCAGCATAGTAGATTTTGATATTATCTTGGGCATGCACTAGTTGTCGCCCATTATGATATTCTTGATTATCATACCAAAATCGTGACACTAGCTATGCCATGTGTACCGTGTGTTGAGTGGAGAGGTACTTTAGATCACACTCCCAGTAGAGTTATTTCTTTTCTTAAAGATCAGCGTATGGTTGAGGAGGGGTGTGATGCGTATTTAGCTTATGTGAGAGATATTAGTATTGATACCCCTTAAGTTGATTCAGTCCCAGTAGTACGGGATTTTCCCGATGTGTTTCCAGCTGATCTTCCGGTCATGCCGCCTGATAGAGATATTGACTTTAGCATTGATCTATTGCTGGGCACTCAGCCCATATCTATTCCTCCGTATCGTATGGCTCCTCCTCAGTTGAAGGAGATGAAGGATCAGTTACAGGAATTGCTTGATAAGGGTTTTATTCGGCCTAGTGTATTACCTTGGGGTGCTCCTATCTTGTTTGTGAAGTAAAAGGATGGTTCAATGCATATGTGTATTGATTATCGCCAGTTGAACAATGTTACAATGAAGAACCATTATTCTTTGTCGTGTATTGATGATCTATTTGACCAGCTTTAAGGTACACGGGTGTTTTCTAAGATTGACTTGCGCTTAGGTTACCATCAGTTAAGATTCGAGAGCTAGATATCCCGAAGACTACTTTTAGGACACGGTATGGTCATTACGAGTTCCTTGTTATGTCATTTGGGCTGACCAATGCCCCAGTAGCCTTTATGCATTTGATGCATAGTGTGTTCCGGCCATATCTTGGCTCGTTCGTCATTGTCTTTATTGATGATATTCTGGTGTATTCCCGGAGTCGAGAAGATCATGAGCATCACTTGAGGGTAGTGCTTCAGAACTTGAGATAAAAGAAGTTATATGCTAAGTTCTTGAAATGTGAGTTTTGGTTGGATTCTGTGGCATTCTTAGGCCACGTGGTATCGAGTGAGGGTATTCAGGTGGATCCGAAGAAAGTAGAGGCCGTGCAGAGTTGGTCTAGACCATCCTCAGCTACAGAGATCGGCATTTTTCTTGTCTTGGCGGGTTGTTACCGTCGTTTTGTTGAGGGGTTTTCATCGATTGCATCCCCTATGACCAGACTGACCCAGAAGGGTGCTCCGTTCCAGTGGACGGAAGAGTGTGAGGCGAGCTTTTAGAAGCTTAAGATAGCTTTGACTATAGCCCCAATGTTGATATTTCCTTCAAGTTTGGGGTGTTATACGGTTTATTGTGATGCCTTGTGGATTGGCCTTGGAGCGATTTTAATGCAGGACGATAGGGTGATTGCCTATGCATCCAGACAGTTGAAGGTTCACGTGAAGGATTATCCGGTCCACGACCTTGAGTTAGCTACTATTGTTCACGACCTGAAGATCTGGCATCATTATTCGTACGGTGTGCCATGTGAGATTTATACTGAGCATCAGAGCTTGCACCACCTGTTCAAGCAAAAGGATCTAAATTCGTGCCAGAGTAGGTGGTTAGAGTTGCTGAAGGACTATGATATCACTATTTTATATCACCCGGGCAAGGCCAAAGTGGTAGTCGATGCCTTGAGTCGTCGGGCAGAGAGTTTGGGGAGTTTGGCTTATTTACCAGCATCCGAGAGGCCTATGGCGATGGATGTTCAAGCCTTAGCCATCCAGTTTGTGATATTGGATCTTTCAGAGCCCAATCGGTTTCTAGCTTGCGTGGTTTCTCGGTCTTCCTTATTTTATCGTATCAGGGAACGTCAGTATGATGACCCTCATTTGCTTGTCCTCAAGGACGAGGTCCAGTACGGTGATGTCAGGGATGTGACTGTTGGCGATGATGGTGTATTAAGGATGCAAGGTCGGATTTGTGTACCCAATGTTGATGGGCTTCGGGAGTTGATTCTATAGGAGGCCCACAATTCGCGGTATTCCATTCATCTGGGCGGCGCAAAGATGTATCAGGATTTGAGGCAGCACTATTGGTGGAGGCGGATGAAGAAGGATATAGTTGGATTTGTAGCTCGGTACCTCAACTGTCAGCATGTAAAGTATGAGCACCAGAGACTGGGTGGGTTGCTTCAATAGATAGAGATTTTGGAGTGGAAGTGGGAGCGGATCACCATGGACTTTATAGTTGGGCTCCCACGAACTTTGAGAAAATTTGATGCTATTTGGGTGATTGTGGATCGGCTGACCAAGTCCGCGCACTTCATTCCTATGTGTACTACCTATTATTCGGAGCGCCTAGCGGAGATTTATATCCGAGAGATTGTTTGTCTGCATGGTATTCCAGTGTCCATCATTTCAGATAGAGGTACGCAGTTCACATTGTTGTTCTGGACGGTCGTTCAGTATGAGTTGGGTACTCGGGTGGAGTTGAGTACAACATTTCACCCTCAGATGGACGGACAGTCCGAGCGCATTATTCAGATTCTTGAGGATATGCTCCATGCGTGTGCGATTGAGTTTGGAGGGTCTTGGAATCATTTCTTGCCATTGGCAGAGTTTGCTTACAACAATAGCTATCAGTCCAACATTCAGATGGCACCGTATGAGGCCTTATATGGTAGGCGGTGTAGGTCCTCAGTGGGTTGGTCTAAACCGAGTAAGGCCAGATTATTGGGCACAGACTTGGTATAGGATGCTTTGGAGAAAGTTAAGGTGATTCAGGATAGAGTCCATACAGCTCAGTCCAGATAGAAGAGCTACGCGGACCGGAAGGTTCGTGATGTTTCCTATATGGTTGGAGAGCGGGTTCTACTTCGAGTTTCGCCTATGAAGGGCATTATGAGATTTGGGAAGAAAGGGAAGTTTAGTCCAAGGTTTATTGGCCCTTTTGAGATATTGAGGAGTGTTGGGGAGGTTGCTTATGAGCTCGCCTTACCTCCCAACTTGGCAGGAGTTCATCCGGTATTTCATGTTTCAATGCTCCGGAGGTATCACGGCGATCCGTCGCACGTGTTGGATTTCAATTCAGTCCAGTTGGACAAGGATCTATCCTATGTTGAGGAGCCAGTGGCAATAGTGTGTGAGCACGTGATTTTTGCCCTATATAAATTATTCCAACAAATTCAAAACAAATAATTTCTTTCAATGTTTGCAATTTGGTGGATTTTTGTGGCAGTTGCTGTTAATTGTACGCATTTTGTTTGTGCGTTTTAACTAGTGAAAAATACAAAAATATGTTGCATTTGCATTTAGGGATAATTTTACATTTTAGGATTAATTAGAAAATTAATTGTTGCATAAAATGGAAAATCATAAAAATTAGTTTAACTTGCACTTTTAATGTTAGCTTTGATTTTGAGTAGCTTTCTTTTGTTAAATTATTTTTAATTAATTGTGTTAATTATCATTTTAGGTTTAATTAGTTTTTTATAGTTCTAGGAATCAATTTTGATTTTAATTAAATTTCAAAAAAAAAAGGGAAAAAGGAAAAAGAGTTTTGATTTAATCTTGTTTTGAAAAGGATTGGCCTAGTTTTCAAACTAAACTCTTAGGCCCAAATTTTCCAATTCTAAACCCGTCCGAAATACCCTATACCCAGCCCAAACCCACGTCCAACCCAGTCTGGTTCCCCCCCATATCCAAACGGCGTCGTTTCTTTAGGTTTTAATCTGAGCCGTTGATCATGCCTAGATCCGACGGACCAGAACTGGACCTTCCCCCGTATAAAAATGTCTGAACCACTCAGACCCCCCCTCCCTCATCGTCTCCAACACTCCCAAAGACCCCTACTCAACCCCACCGTGCACCGCCGCCGGAAATCACCCTACGGCGGTGGTAGGTCTCCGATGGCCACCAAATTTACACCCTAGCTCCCTCTCCTTCTCCTCTTTCCAAATCCACACCCCTTTTCCCTCGAATCACACCCGAATTTCTCAAATCTAGCTTAGAAGGTCCAAACCCTAATCCGCCGCCCTATTTTCCACCGCCTCAACCGGCAGCGCTGCCACCAACCACCACTAAATTTACACCCCATTACCTCCTTCATCTCCTCTACCCTATCTCGTAGTCAGTTTTCCCCAAACATGGCTTGAGCCCTTCGAATTTCAAAAATAGGGTTCGAGTTCAGAAGCCAAATTGGAGGTCATGCATGCAAGTTCACTCCTCCGCGTTTCTCTGAGTTTCCAAGTCTGTTTCATCTCAGAGTGGTGTTATTCATGTGTTCTTACCGAAGAACAGGCGAGTTGCATTATTTTGAGGTTAAATCAGAATTGTTCGATGTCTTCAAGTCTAAATCAGTAAGTTTTCTCTTTCTTTTTTCGTTTTATTTGTTATTTTTGCCCCGCCTTTTCGTTTTCTCCCTTCTCTGGCATGTTCTGAGTGAAATCAGTGTCGGTGTCCAGTTTTCCTTCCCAAATTTTAGCCAAATGTCCTTTGTTATTTTCTTGGTTTAATGTTATTTTTCCTAATATTAGTTTAGGTTAAATTGTTAATTAATTGGTTAATTAGTGTTGTTTTAAATTTCGTTTGTTTTAACTTTTGGGACATTGGGGTTTTCTCTGTTCACATTTTGTTTGGGAATCTCATGATTGGCAAGGTTGGACCTGGGCCCAAAAAGAGGGTTCAACCCAGGTCTTGCCAGAAATAACTTGTGTGGAGCCTTTGGGGTCCAACCGGACCCATTCTGGGCTGATAGGATTGGGTAAAAACAAGGAACTTGAAGGGTAATTTAGGAAATTGGGGTAAGGAATCTTGTTCTAACTAACTGGGAAGCTTCTAGGAAGCTGGGGAAGGGGACTAGTTTGAAGTTCTAAGATTTAAAAGAAGGATACCTAAGCAAAAATGAAAATATCTGAAGGTTTGAAATGCAATTGTGAATTTATTAGAGATGCCCTAGTAGCTTGCCTATAAAGGCATAAGTTACTTGCAACTTAGGGGAGAATTTTTTTCGAGAGCTAAAATTCCATAAAAAATATAGAAGCTGCATAAATTTACACTTTCATAGACATCAAGAGCTAAAAAAAGGGGTTCTGAGCAGCTGAAGGTTTTAAAAAGAAGCCGAATCTGTTTGGTATTCAAGTTTTGGTTCACTCTTGAGTGGATTTTAGTTCTAAGCTTTATGTGATATCATTGTGAATACAAAACTGGGCTAAAGTGGTCTTTTCTCAATCATTTATGGGCTTATTTTGTTGCTGATTCCTGTTCCTGCTACTGATTCCATTACTGATTCTTCATTTCTCTGTTTTGCTTTTCAACTTCCAGGCATTTCCTTCAAATCTTTAATGGAAATGAAGCTTGTTATGGCAATTGTGCTTGAATTATGTAATGCGAGTCGAAGAAATTGATCGTTGCCTTTTCCCTGTTACCTTACCAGCTTTGGTGTTTATTATAAGTCGTCTTCACATTCCTCATATGCTCATATAAGTTATTTAGTTTATGGTCATTTTCTTTTGGATTTTTTATGGTAATGTATAAATGTTTCCCTTTCACTCTCTTAGCTTGAATGTTTTAAGGTTCTTGATCATGTGTAGGAGCAGCAGAGAATTATTGCAAAGAAATTTTGGTTGTATTCAGTGTATTTCAGGTCTGTTTGGGATCTGTTGAGACCCATGTTGTTTGATTGAATGCATGTTGCTCAGCTTTATTTAGTTTAGCTATATGCTTGCAGATTGAGGCTTGTTTATTAGACATACATTGTTTGCTGCCGAGGAGACTCGATATCGAGTCTTAAGGCTCTCTGAGGGTTACCTTGAAATCTGGCTTGGGCTCGCTTGGGCCCAAAGTTCATTTTTCTTGTGATATGGCCTTGTGAATCCAAGGCAAATATGGGCCTGAGGTACAGACAATATTAGAATTATAATTTTAGTTGCTATATGTTTGAATAACTATGAAAGCAAAGATTTTAGTTTAATCGCTGCTCAACATAGCTTTAGCTGATTGGTATTCAATAAAAATATGTACAATGCTGAGATCTTGGGTATGATCTGGCGTTAGAGCGTGCAATTGGGCCTTTAACGTTGGCCCCGTGACTTCGACGCGCTGCAAATTTCGTTCCATACTTCTGTTACCTTTTGTGATTTGGGCCCATGATTGATTTGGGCCGGCTGTTGGTTGGGTTCTATATTGATGAAACGTTGTTCCGTTTTTTTAAGTCACTTGTTCACTTTAGACAGAATTCAAATTACCATAGACCTTTAGCTAACTAATTAGACCTTTTAAAAATGGGTCGAGGCCCGCCCGATTAGTCAAATGTATAACTTATGGCCTTCAAAAGCTCAATTTCGAACTTCCTTTAAAAATCGGGAACGAGGTGCGCTGTGTCAAATAAAATCTTAAAATGCATGGCCCCCTACTAATTTCTTATGATTTAGATATAAAATAACAAACGTTCGTAGTTTGCTTTAGGCCCGTTTAATATACCACCGTGATCGTGGACACGTTCGCGTGACATGATTACAGTTTCTAAAAACAAATCAGAGTATGCGTTTGCGCAACTTCGGCTAAACTTTCTTAATAATAATAATGCGTTATTAATTGTGGACACGTTCGCGTGGCATGATTTTGACACGCCAAACAGACAGGTACACGTACGCATGACCCCTTTCAAGAAAATTTTCTTAATTAAAAAGCGGTAAAGGGTAAATGAACATAGGATCTAAAGTCAGTAATTAAACAATTTTAATAAGCCAAGTATGATCAAAGCGACCGTTCTAGAACCACGAAACTCGGGAGTGCCTAATACCTTCTTTCGGGTTAACAGAATTCCTTACTCGGATTTCTGGTTCGCGGACTATAATATAGAGTCAACTTTTCCTCGATTTGGGATTTGAACCGGTGACTTGGGACACCATAAATCTCCCAAGTGGCGGCTCTGAATCTTTAAATAAACAAATCTTGTTCTGATTGTCCTTTAATTGGAAAAAACTCCCTTATATATATACCCTTTCCGGGGGTGTAGGTAAAAAAGGAGGTGTGACATAGTGGACAGGCAGGTTAGAAAGCTGAGGTCAAAGAACATTGCATCAGTGAAGGTTCAGTGGCGGGGTCAGCCGGTCGAGAAGGCAACCTGAGAGACAGAGCAGGATATGCGCAACCATTACCCTCATCTTTTCACTACTTCAGGTATGTCTCTATGCTCGTTCGAGGACGAACGAATGTTTAAGTGTGGGAGGATGTAACGACTCGGCCGGTCGTTTTACGAATTTACGCCCCGATCACCTATTAACTACTTTCCCCGTGTTTATTTCTGCTATTTTGAATGTGACGTGTGTGCAAAATTCCAGGTCATTCGGACGAGGTTTGATAGACTTTTTGATCGAAAGCGTATTTTTAGAGTTTTGAAGTTCTTAGGCATGAATCCGATGCTAATTGGTTTATTCGACGTTGTTTTAGGTGTTTGGAAGATTGGTACAAGTTTGGATAGTGGTATATGACTTGTTGGTGCCTTTGGTTGAGGTCCCGAGGGCCTCGGGATGGTTTCGGAAGGTTGTCGGAAGAATTTGGAATTTGTTTAAGTAGCTTCAGTATCTAGTTTCCTGTCATATCTACACCTGTGAGTATGGGACCGAAGGTGCGGCGTCGCAGAAGCGACTATGTGGATGAAGGAGCAAGATTTGGCCCAAGCTCCAGGATCCGCAGGTGCAGCTGGGTTTTCGCAAATGCGGTGCCGCAGATGCGGCCAAGCGACCGTAGATGCGGACCCAACCCATAAAGTTACTTTTCACACCTGTGATGCATTCTTCCGTAGGTGCGGGACCGCAAGTGTGCTCCCTTGACCGCAGATGTGGTAATCGCTGGGCAGAAATATGAAATTTCGAGGGTTTGGTTCAAAACTTGGAAAAATCAAATTGGAGCTCGGGAGAAGGCGATTTTGGGAGGAAATTGAAGAGGAAATCATTGGGTAACAATTCTTTAACCCTTTCTAGTTATATTCCATCAATCTATACTTAGTTTCATCATTTAATTTCGGATTGGAGATAAAAATTGGGGAAAAGTTGGAAGAAAGTTCTTAGACCCAGAATTCAAATTTTGATTGGGAATTTCACCTTAGATTTGGATAATTTTGGTATGCATGAACCCGTGAGAGTATGAGCATTCTGAAAATATAAACGTTATCCGATTTCGAGACATGGGCCCGGGGGGCATTTTGGTCATTTTACCTAATTTCGCATATTAGCTTAGAATTTAATTGTAGAATCAGTTACTTGAAGTGTTATTTACATTATGCAATTGGATTGAATAGATTTGGGCCATTTGGAGTCGAGTACTCATGGCAAGAACGTGGTTTCGAGTTGATTTTGAGCCGGTTCGAGGTAAGTGGCTTGCCTAACCTTGTGTGGGGGACCTTCCCCTTAGGATTTTGAAATGCTTTGTACGTGAGGTGATGAGTGCGTACTTGTGCTAGTTGTTGAAAATCCAGATTTCATTAAGTAATTACTAGTATGTTTCTTTTCCTGTTTATATTACCTGCTTTTGAAGTCTGTTGTTAGCTTAGGAAAGCATGTCTAAGTATTTAAATCGCCTTATTTGCTCAAAGTGCTTTACTTGAATTCCATGCAGCATGCTAGGCTAGAATTACTTGTTTTCCTTGATATGAAATTGACATTTCTGAATATTTTCCTGATGTTGCTGTGTAATTACATTTGGGACTACGGATGTGGGATTCCGGTAGATCCCCCTGCACGGTTATATGGAACTACGGGATAGCACCCGATAGATTCCCCCAGTACTGGGTATTTACATTTAGGACTACGGAACGAGATTCCTGTAGATCCCCGTGCACTATGAGTTGGGCTGTGGGACGGGATCCCGGGAGATCCATTGGATATGTATATTTGGTACTACAGGACGGTATCCTGGGAGATCCCCGATTGTTATTTTGGTGTTGATCTGTATATCTTTCTGTGTTTACCTTATCTCTGTGATAGTTGTTGTTGCCCTTTATATCTTGTGTTACTTTTACTGGTGTACTTATTAATATTATTCTGTTCTACACTGCCAAACTTTATATTTTATTTTACCTCAGTAGGGCCCTGACCTTCCTCGTCACAACCTGACCGAGGTTAGGCTCGGCACTTACTGAGTACCGCTGTGCTGTACTCATGCCATTTCTACGCATGTTTTTCATGTGCAGATCTAGTTACTTCGGCTCAGTCCTATCACCCTTGAGGCGAGGCGACTGTTCTAGAGACTTCGAGGTATATCTGCAGCGTCCGCAGACCGAGGAGTCCCTTTCTACTCTCCCTATTGTATTAGCCCTTCTGTATTTCTTTTCCTTGTTAGATATTCTAGAGTTAGACACTGGTAGACATTCCAAGGCTTGTTGTTTCATGAGATTCAGGGTTTTGGGAAATGTTGTTAGTTCGAGAAGTTGTATTGTATATGCCGAGCGACATTTTTAAATTCTGTTTCATTCGGTCATTTTGGCTTTGAATTATTTCTTCCGCAAGTTTTGTTATTTTTTGCATTTATTAGGCTTACCTAGTCGTAGAGACTATGTACCGTCACGATGGTTCATGGAGGGCGAATCGGGGTCGTGACAGAAATGTTGGGTGAGCCCATGGTGACTGTGTCGATGATGAGGGCCTTGTGCGTTCCAATATTAGTGGTGTGTGGATGTTGGACCACTGTGACTGAGTCACTGCCTCCATCCCTAGTCTGATCCCTTCTGTGACAATCTCCGCAAGGTCAGTTGGGTTCTGGACTAGTAAAATTATCTCCTGATTGTTTACTTCTATTGTAAAGATTAGAGAGTATCCCTGTAGCCCCATCTCTAACCACGATTGGAATGGATATTCCAGTGGTGGCATTTGGGAAGTGTATATCAGCGGATTTATAGGTTGTGGGTGAGGTGGGCCGCTCATGATCAAGCGTGGGAAGTGAAAGTGTTGGTGGTTGATCTGGTGGTTTTCTCTGAAGGTTGTGTACCAAGGTCTTTGCATTGTGGATAGTTGTATTTGGTGGTGTTAAATTGTGGTTTGGCAGGATGTTTGGATTAACAGTCATACTAGTAGTGTTAGTCGTTTCATTGTGTATAGTAGGGGTAGGGTTAAGTATAGGCAATGGATTGTCACATGGAGGGTAATGATGATTGACCATCGGAATTGGAGAAGAGTGTGATGTGCTTGAGGAAGGGAGTTCAGCGATTGGGTGTTGAGGGGTGGCATGTAAAGAGACGACTTGTAGGTGGTTCGAAATGGAAGTCGTAAAGATTTTATATGTTTTGCCCATGGGTTCTGCATCTGTGGAATTTCACTTAAAGTCCAAATCTGCACCTGTGATCAAGCCACCGCATCTACAGGCTCGCAGGTGCGACTAACCTCCCGTATCTACGCTGCATCCCCAGCTAACTGGCCTTTGCTCCTGTGATCAAAATGTCACTTCTGCGGCTCTCACTGCGGTCCCCAATCTGCAGGTGCGGTTATCACAGAAAGACAGCAGCTTTAGCTGCAAACTCCATTTTCCAACTCTCCAATAACCATCCAAAATCATCCCGAGGCCCCCTGGACCTCATCCAAAAATACAAACAAGTCACATATCATCATTCCAACTCATACCAACCCTCGGAACACTTAAAATAATATCGAAACACCAAATCACCCTCGGATTCAAGCCTAAAGATTCCAAAACTTCTGAATTCCGCAATCGATCCAAAAACCTATCAAACCTCATCCGAATGACCTGAAATTTTTCACACACATCACAAATGACACAATGAACCTACTCCAATTTTCGAAATTCCACTCCTACCTCGATATCAAGATTTCCACTACCAACAGGAAAATGCCAAAATTCCAATTTCGCCATTTCAAGGGTAAATCGACCACGGACCTATAAATTACATTCCGATCATGATCCTAAGTCCCAAATCACCTAACGAAGCTATACGAACCATAAAAATCAAATTTCGAGATCATTTACTCACAAATCAACTCCGGGTTGACTTTTCCAACTAAATGGCCAACTCAAGAGACTAAGTATCTCATATCACTCCAAAACAACTCCATACTCGAACCAACCAACACGATACGATGAAATGCAGCTAAACAACACATAAGAAATCAAAAATGGGGAGAACGAGACTAAAACTCATGAAACAATCGGTCGGGTCATTACAACATGATTCCGAGTTTCCAACCTAGACAAGTGATCGGCCATTTGATTCTCTGTTCCTTTATGATATCGGTTCTCCAAGTCAAATTCCTGCAAGATTAAAACCCAATGGATTAGCCTCGGTTTAGCATCTTTATTTTTGAATAAATACTTGATGGATGAATGGTCTATGTAGACGATGACTTTAGTGCGAACCACGTAAGCCTAAAATTTATCAAATTCCTAAACTACAGCAAGCAACTCCTTTTCGGTCACGGTATAATTTATTTGAGTAGGAGTAAGAATCTTGATTACGTAGTAAATGGAGTGAAACACTTTATTCCTTTTTTGACCCAACAGGGCCCCACCTGCACCGTAGCTGGCATCATACATAAGCTTGAATGGCTCATTCCAGTCCGGAGCCACTATAATTGATGTATCCACTACCTTTTATTTCAGCTCCATGAATGCCTTCAAACAAGCATCGTCAAGCTTGAATGGCACATCCTTTTCTAACAACCTACACAATTGAGAGGAAATTTTTGAGAAATCCTTAATGAATCAGCGATAGAAACCTGCATGTCCTAGTAAAATTCGGAATCCATTCACGGAAAATGGTGGTGAAAATTTTTCAATTGCTTCTACTTTAGCCTTGTCAACTTCCAACCCGTCTTTGGACACCTTTGTGGCCCAAAACTATGCCTTCGTTCACCATAAAATGGCATTTTTTCTAGTTCAACACAAGATTAGTTTCCTCACCTCTAGCAAGTACTTTAGCAAGATTGGTTAAATATTCATCAAAAGAGGGACCAAACACAAAAAAATCATCCATAAAGACCTCAACAAGTCGTTCCACAATATCTCTAAAAAATTCCATCATACACCTTTGAAAAGTTTTTGGTGCATTAAATAACCCGAATGGCATTCTCTTAATTACATAGGTTCAATAAGGGTATGTAAAAGTGGTATTCACTTAATATTTCGGGGCAATAGCAATTAGATTATACCCTGAACATCCATTGAGGAAGCAGTAGTATTCTTGTCCGAAAAATATGTCAAGCATTTGATCAATAAAGAGGAGGGGAAAGTGATATTTACGTGTAGCATTATTCAACTTCCTGTAGTCTATGCATATTTGCCAACCATTTACTTCCCTAGTTGGGATTAATTCATTTTGTTCTTGCACTACAACAGTCATACCTCCCTTTTTAGGTACATATTAGACAGGGCTTACCTACTTACTGTTGGAGATAGGAAATATAACACTTGCATTAATCCAATTAATCACTTCTTTTCTTACCACTCCTTTCATGATCAAATTTAGGCGGTGTGATTTTCCATGCTAGGCTTATGTCCTTCCTCCATGAGTATTATGTGCAAGAAGAATGCAGGGCTAATGCCCTTTATGTTAGATGTCGTCCATTCAATGGCACATTTGTGCTCCCTTAGTAATCTCAACAACGTTTCTTGCTGCAAGTTAGACAAATAAGAAGAAACAATCACAGGTAAAGTAGTTAGAACTTCCAAATATGCACAATGAAGATTATAAGAAAAGGGTTTAAGTTCCAGTTTTGGGGCCTCCTTAATAGAAGGCATAGGTTCTTCTCTAATATATTCACATGATGCATACAAAATGTGCATCATCTCCTCAACCCCTTCGTCAAGTTCCATGTGATTGAACTGCATTAGTGCTTATTCTAGTGCATCATCTTTAAATGAATGTATCCCTGGGTTCGTCTTCTTCCAATACATAAATCAAAGGAAGGTCCTCGTAATGACAAGGAAACTTAATGTCTAAATACACATTGACAACTGCTTCTTCATTGTCCCGTCTCATGATCATCTTACGTTCTTAAAATTTGATAATTGCATCTTCAGGGGCCAAAAGAGGTCACCCCAAGATGATAGGAACTCGTTCATCAGCCTTATAGTTCAAGATGTTAAAGTTTGTTGGGAAGATAAACCTTTCAATCTATAGAAACACATCCTCAATTACCTCCTCAGGGTATGCATGAGTTTTATTAGCCAATTGTAGCATTATCGTGGTAGGTCTCGGGGCTCTTAAGTATAATTTCTTGAACACTGATAACGACTGTTGATACTCAATTTTTTCTCTATGTATTTTTATATACAAAATACTTTCAAAATAACATATATATACATACATAAGCATAACCAAGTGTTTTAGTATTTTTCCCAATCTTTTGAAGAGTTTTTAAATCAATTTACTATCCATTTTAGCAGTACAAAATCCGTAATTATTCTCAAAATCATCAATTTTGGCGAGTAATTTATTTTATTACCATATTTATAGCAAAATATAATTAAGATGATTTTTTCATATTTTTATAAATTTATTTAGTATTTTTTAAAACTAAATTGCATATAATTGCAATTATAGCCTATTTTAAGATTAATTGCATTTTATAATTGTAAAATTTGTTTCAGTATTTTACAATTGATATTTATATATTATATGTTGGCTCAGTACTTTTAATTCACTTTTAAAACCATTGTTACTATTTTTATAAATAAAAAGGAAAAACTGGCTATTTAACATTTAGCCCCACTTCATTTCAATTACAGTCTATTTTACATTTCAATTTTAACCCTTAATTGACCCAATCCTAACCCCAACTGAACTGGCCCAATTTTAATTTTGACCCAACCCATAACCCCATTCAAATGACCTTACCCGGTTTCCCACCTACCCTCTTAAATCTAGCTCGTTGATCATTCAGATCAACGACCATTATTTACCCTTCCATAATTAAACCTAAACGACTACCCTAATATCCCTCATTCTCACCAGATCCGCCGCCTTGAAACCCTTCGTCTCTCAAAACACTCTCAAGCTCTCTGAAACCCTAGCCATCTCCCACCTTATTCTACCATGTTTCCCCCGGAATCCATGGCTTCTCAGGCCATGAATGGCCTGTACTCACTCCCTCCACCACTCAACCTTGGATGTTCGATGTTTTAAGGCCTCACTCTGATGTCTCTCTTCAGATCCTTCTCAGATTTGTAGATCTATGGCTTCTCCGGCCATTATTCTAGCGTGTTCAAGCAATATGAGTCTTTTCGACTCAAGATCTGACTTTCCTCAAGACCTTTCTCATTTCTAGGATTTTCTCTTAAACCCTAAGCTATCCGAGGTTCTTTACTTCCTTATTTTCTTAGATCTGGAATATGTCTGTGGTCTACTGAATTTTTTCCCTAAATTCTCTTTTCAAAATCGTTTAATTTCGATTTAGGGTTTCTAAAAGGTTTCTTCAAAATATCTTTCTGATTCTTTCTGTTCTTTCTTTATGTGTGTTTGTCTGTGTTATGCTCGTATGACTTCTTTACTACGCATGTACTATCCTTCTACTTTCTTTTCTTTTGTACTCGCATGTTAATCCGTGTTATGTTTTCCTTACTCTTCTACTATATTTTTTTACTGTGAGTTCTTTGATGTTGTTTGCTTTACTGGACTATGTTTATGTGCTTACTAAGCATTATTCATCTGTTTTTACCTAAGAACATGTTTAAGTTATGAGTTTTTTGTCAAAACGTGTTCTCCGTGCTCTTGGCTGTGTATCACAGCTGTTTATTTCTCATAAGTCTTTTGAAAAGACTCCTGAGCCTCTATCGAGTGGCTTGCCTTCTCATCTCTATCATCTGACTCAATTCGAAACCCTAAGATTTGGGGATTTCTTGGCAATTTTGATCTTTTGTGTGCGAGTTAGGGTTCCACTTTGGGACCCTGGACTCTCAGACTCATTGTGAGCCTGCAAACTAGACTTGTATCCCTTTGCTTATGATTCTGAACCTTTCTATGTTAGACTCTTTTGTAAGTAACATGACAATTCCTTCTTGATTCACATATTTGTTTCTTTATATATGAGAAATTCTTCTTTCAAACGGGTTTTGCAAACTATTGATTGATTTTGAATTACTTTTAATAGGGTTTGATTGATTGTTACTGATTTTCTCTAATTGAACCTTCTGTACTTTTCCTGACGTGGTTCATTCGAACAAAGCCTGCAATTTCGATTTTACTGGCTGTTTGATTGATTCCCTTTCCTTATTTTTTCACAAACCGTGTACTATTGAACTTTTCCCTTAAATAACTTCTATGTATTTACCCTTTTTTGCTACTTTGAAAAGTTTTTAATCAAAATTCTTTCCTTAATTGTCTTCTACCCGTTTGAAATTAGAATCCCTTAACTAAAGGGAGATTTTGTGTGATTGACTGCATACCTATTTTCTTACCTTTTCTTACTTGCCTTCTGCACTATAAAAAGGGAATTACCCTTCTACACTTAGACACCTTGAACCTTCAGTTCAATACTTTGAATTCAATACTTTACACACACACCTCTCAATTACAATACTCTTTCAATACTCTACTCTCTTCTGAGATCTTTTGTACTGTTTGCTTGCAATTTGGTTTACAAGACATCAGCTTTCACTTATTTGTTTCCCTGAAACTGGTATGTCTTAATTTTGAATTCAGCACCATCTCTATATGTTTATTTTACAGTTGCTACACTCCTGTCAACTTTGTTGTTCATGTTCTATATTGAATATGCTACTCTCTCTTTGCATCTGTTGTACATGTTTATTGTGAATTCCCCATTATCCCTACTCCCTTCTATGTGTTTGAGTTAAGGTTCAGTCCTGGCAATATCCAAATTGTTGCTCATGTCTGGACCTAATCCTTAATGGATCCTAACTCCCAATAAATGTGGCTAACATGCTAGTCAGGGGTGTGCCAACACTCCTAATTGCTGGGCATGACCACCAGCCTGCCATGGCTCTCCCTGATTCCCCCTTGTGCACTTACACTTACTCTTAGATTCTAAGTTCTGCCCCTCTCTTATGAGCCATGCTTTGGGACCTTGAGTTCCCTCTGAACTTGGACATCTGAGGGCTAGCATTTCCACACTGCACTATGCTATTAATTCTGCAATGTGTTTGGGGTGTAAGCATTTCCCGGAGCCCTTTGAGACTTTTGGGAACTTTGATACCTCCCAAATATGAGAAAGGCTTTGAAAACCTGATCCCGGAAGTTGGTTCATCTCATATTGTTAGACCTTGAGTCTGAATTAGGCTCCTTGGTTGTAGCTTAATTTCTTATGTAATTTTACTTTTCTTAATTCATTCTGGTATGTAATATGTTGATATAACTTATGGGGTTCTAGTGAAAGGGGAGGGTCATTTATGTATGACAACATGCTAATAGGCGTTTCTATCACAAGATCTGCACTTACGCATATCATGTGGAAATCTTGCCTATAAGTTTTCTACACTCATGCATGTCATATAGAAATCCTGCCCATAAGTTTCTGCACTTCTGCATATTATATAGAAATCATGTCTGTAGGTTTTTCTGCACCTCTGCATATATAGAGATCATGTCTATAGGTTTTCTGCATTTTCGCATATCATATAGAAATCCTGCCTATAAGTTTCTGCACTTTTGCATATAGAAATCATGACTATAGGTTTTCGGCACTTCTGCATTTTACATCTATCATTGGGCAAACAGTTATAGGTTAAGTAATAATAAATTTCATTCCAGATACCATGACTATAATACTACCGCACTTTTATAATCATTTTAAAACCAACAACGCCTAGAAATCATGCCTATAGGAGTAACCAGTTGAATCTGATTTGTTTATTTCATCTACAAGTCTAAAATCAGTAGTAATGTCGTTTAACATCTGCAGAATTTATGTGTTTTCTACAATCAGTAAGCCTTCTTTAAAATCGGAGTAAGCATTGTTAGATATCATGCCTATAGGTTTCACCTAGGCAAACCATTAGGTAATTAATTAACTGCATCAGTCTTTGATAAATTACAACCAGGGAGAGGCTAATTCAGACTCCTCATCTGAGATATATGTGATGAATCAGCTATCCTACACTTTAATTTATTAAAGACCTAACCAGTACTTGTAAGTCATGCTAAATAACTTGTTGCTTTGAATGAGGAGGCCTACTTGAGCCTTAATTGCTATTTGTTCACCCTTTAACTATTGTTTGTTTTGCTTATCGCATAGATTTTTATCCTTTTGAGACTCTGAAAAAGCCCCAACTCCCTCCCCTTTAGGATTAGTAGTCTCAATGCCTCTAGGACTAATAGGATTGGGACGGGTAATAGCATGCATAAGTAATGATACTATTCCGCACTTTAATACCTTGATGGGGTGGGAGAGTAGATATAGATATGATGACCGGTGCGTTAATACCACGTGCAGCCCCTCTTCTGAGGAGCGATTTCCAGGTATTGCAATGATGTGATCCATATTAATCATAAACCTAGGACCCCATCCCTCTTACTTGCTTTCGGCTATTTCTTATAAAATTGTTTAAATCTTTCTGCCCTTTTTACCATTACTTAAGTTTCAACTTATTTGTAATGTTGTATGCGAATCCCTCCTATTTGAGCCCTTAGTTGCTTACTTGATTATGTGAAGTCACAATTGTGACATGGCCGGGAACCACACTAGTGGATCTTGAGGGGTGCATAACACCTTCCCCTTGAGATAATTTCTAGCCCTTACCCAAACTCTGGTTCTTCAAACTCAAACCCTTCTTAGTGTCCTAATGCACTTAATCATTAGGTGGCGACTCTTCAAGTTCCAAAACCCAATTCCCAAAAGGGAACGAGTTGTCCTCCCAAATGTCACAAGCCCGATTTCATGAGAAAAAGGGGGTGCGACAGCGTGGCGACTCTGCTGGGGATACTTCTTCTAGGCTTTTACCATTTCATGTTATTTGTGACTTTACTGCTTCTTTATTGCCTTTATTTAATGTATTTATTTCTCTTCTATTATGAAACTGACCTGGCTCCTTGTTTCTTTTCTTTAATGCTTTCTTTTACTACTTTCCTTCAATACTATTGTAATTATAGTCAATTATTGTAATCATTACTTTATGAACATGCAAACACATGAAAACTTGTAACTGCATATTCAACATCATATTCCACTCGTGCCAAACAAAATACCATAGCAACGCTTATAATGAGTGGTTGCGCCCTTCCGATATCATTACCCCCTAAATTTGGCAAAAGGCGTATTTGCGGTAAAATCAGTTGATCAACGGTGTAGTCAACGGTTCCGTTCCTTTCCCTCTTGAGTTGTCCGCTCAAGGGTACCAGTCTAATACCTTATAGAAACCATACTCTGTTCAATTGTGCATGCATCACTGTCAAAACCTAGCCGAGTCAGTTATATTGTCCATATAATGACTCTTTAAGATAGCCTTGTTCAAAGTCCATTGGGTTTCCTGGGAACCCAAACGGATGTTACCATATTCTGTGTATTTATTTGGAGAACTAAATGTTGGTTATGCCAATTATTGATATTTAATAGTCGAGTTCGGCGGGGTAAGGGTATAACACTTTGTTTTGCAGAAATGAATGACAAAGTTCCCGACTTTGGTATGATCAACATACCCTCACTCTTGCTGACCTGGTGGAGGAACCTCCCATCAAGTAACCAAATCAATGAATGGAAAGAGAGAGTCGCCAGGGCTAGTGAGAAGCTGGAATATCTGGAATACAGTCTACTGGAGTTGGAAGGGAAAGTGAGGAAAACAGTCACCGACTGTCAGAACACTGAGGAAGGCAAAGGAGAACCCCTAACAAAGGCATTTTTACTAGAAAATCTACGCGAGCTAGAGGATTTGATTATCTAAAACATTCAACCTAAAGAAGGTCCTTCTGGGACCAAGTAGCTAGAAGTCTTTTCTTTTTCTTTAAAAATGTAATAAGGCCAATGACCATAAGTGACATTTTATTTTCTACTATTTTAGTGTCGTTTTGGGATTCGTCTTATTTTTTATCAATAAAATGAGGCATTTAGCATTATAAGGTCGCTAGGCCTACCTCGGGCACAACAAGGCTCCCAAATTAGGACACGATTTATATTCTTGCACTATGTGTTTAAATATTGCAATGTTTTCTTCTCATAATCCGCACTAACTTGCTACCTTTTTGTTTTTACCTTTTATTTATTCCCCTCCCCAAAGGTAAGTTCGTGCACTCTGGCATCGCCATCATACTCCACAAGGAAAGCTTCAGCGTAGCAAGGCTGAACAAAGTACCATGCATTATCTTTATTTTTTCGCTAGTTGACTTTCTTTCCGCATTTTTAATATTGAAATAAGTGCTCCAATGTTCAAAGCAATTATGAAATTTATCAAAGCATTTCAGTTTCTTATAAATCTGGCTCTTATTACATTTTATCATTTACTTTATTTAAGTAGCATTACTATTACTTATCTTGATGAATCGGCGATTGTGACGTGCAACGAGACAACGCAACAAACGAATATAGACTCAGAAGAAGATGGTATACCAGAAGAGGTTGTTAAAGAGGTTGAGGATTTTGAGAACATACCTAAGTCTAACCTGGACGAAACTGAGATTGTCAATTTAGGAGATGCAGAAAATATCAAAGAAACACGAATCAACGTTCATCTGTCACCATCAGAAAAGAAAGAGTACATGGAATTTCTAAGGGAATATGAGGACATATTCTCCTGGTCTTATGATGACATGACTGGTCTCAGTACATCTATTGTAGCTCAAAAACTGCCAACCGATCCGACATATCCACCAGGAAGCTCAGGAAGTTCAAACCTGACATGAGTTTGAAAATCAAGGAAGAAGTTACCAAGCAAGTCAAAGCCAAGGTTCTTAGGGTAGCAGAGTATCCAGTATGGTTAGCCAATGTTTTGCTAGTGTCGAAGAAGGAGGGGAAGGTTAGAATCTGTGTCGACTACCGGGATCTGAATCGGTCCAGTCCGAAAGATGACTTACCCTTACCGAACATACACATTCTAATTGACAACTACACCAAGCATGAACTACAGTCGTTCGTTGATTGTTTTGCTGGGTATGATCAGATATGGATGGATGAGGAAGACGTGGATAAAACGGCTTTCATTATGCCGTGGGGAATGTATTGTTACAAGATGATGTTGTTTGGGTTAAAGAATGTTGGGGCCACCTACATGAGGGCCATGACTACTATGATTCATGACATGATATACAAAGAGATCGAGGTATATGTAGACGACGTCATCATCAAATCCAAGAGAGCCAATGACCACATGGAAGATTTGAGGAAGTTCTTCAACAGATTAAGAAGGTACAACTTGAAGCTAAATCCCGCCAAATGTGCATTTGGGGTTCCTACCGGAAAACTACTTGGGTTCATTATGAGTCGTCGAGGAATAGAACTGGATCCGTCAAAGGTCAAAGTAATCCAAGAATTGCCACCACCTAAGAACAAGAAAGAGGTTATGAGTTTCTTGGGAAGACTTAACTACATCAGCCGGTTCAAAGCTCGATTCGCTGTAATTTGTGAGCCAATATTTAAGATGTTGAAGAAGGACGCTGCTACCAAATGGACTGATGATTGTCAGAAAGCCTTCGACAGAATCAAGGAATACCTGTCAACGCCGCCAGTTTTGGTCCTGCCCGAGCCGGGTAGACCTCTATTACTCTACCTCGCAGTATTGGATGGAGCTTTCGGTTATGTTCTAGGGCAGCATGATGAAATGGGAAGAAAGGAGCATACCATATATTATCTCAGCAAGAAGTTCACCTCGTACGAGGCCCGATATTCTCTATTGGAACGCACCTGTTGTGCTGTGACTTGGGTAGCTCAGAAGTTGAGACATATTTCTGTCCCTATACCACTTACCTCATATCAAGAATGGATCCTTTATAGTACATATTTCAGAAGACCATGCCCACTGGCAAGCTAGCCAAGTGGCAAATCCTGCTGAGTGAATTCGACATTGTTTACGTGACTTAGAAGGCAATCAAAGGACAAGCACTAGCAGATCATCTTGCTGAAAAATCCCATGGATGGAGAATACGAGCCTCTAAAGACATATTTTCATGATGAATAGATATCTTTCATAAGGGAAGATATTGCAGAATCCTATGATTGTTGGAGAATCTTTTTCGATGGAGTAGCAAGCGGTCCTAGTATCAGAAACTGGCCAGCATTATCCTGTGTCTGCCAAGCTCAGGTTCCCGTGCACCAACAATATGGACGAGTACGAAGCCTGCATCTTAGGGCTCAAGATGTACATTGACATGAACATTCAGGAATTGCTAGTGATTGGAGATTCAGACCTGCTTATAGATCAGGTCTGAGAAGAATGGGCAATCAAGAACTCCAAGATACTCCCTTATCTGCATCATGTACAGGAATTGAGGAAGAGGTTCACAAAGACAGAGTTCCAACATCTTCCCAGAGTGTAGAATGAGTTTGCTGATGCATTGGCTACCCTATCGTCCATGATACAGCACCCCGACAAGAACTTCATTGATCCTATTTTGGTAAAGATCTATGATCAACTAGCTTACTGCACTCGTGTAGAAGAAGAAGCAGACGGAGAACCTTTGTTTCATGATATCAAAGAATATTTGACGAAAGGAGAATATCCAGAACTCGCAAATCCTACTCAGAAACGCACACTTCGGAGATTATGTAACAACTTCTTTCATAGCGGAGAAATCCAGTATAGGAGGACTCCTGATTTGGGGTTACTAAGGTGTGTCGATGCAAAGGAAGCATCCAGGATATTGGAGGAAATTCATGCAGCGACCTACGTTCCGCATATGAACGTCTTTGTCTTACCCAAGAAAATACTCCAAGCTAGTTATTTTTGGATGACTATGGAAACGAATTGCATCTAGTATGTCCAAAAATGCCATCGCTGCCAGATACATGCAAACATGATAAAGGTGCCTCCAAACGAGCTTACTGTAAAAAGCTCGCCATGGTCGTTTGCCGCTTGGGGAATGGATGTTATCGGACCTATCGAGCCTGCCGCATCAAACGGGCACAGGTTCATTCTAGTGGCAATTGATTATTTCACCAAATGGTAGCAGATTTGGTCCGCGACCGCATTGTTTGTCGGTTCGGAATTCCAGAGTTAATCATCACTGATAATGGTTCCAACCTTAACAACGACCTGATGAAAGCCATGTGTGAAACCTTCAAGATCAAGCACAAGAATTCTACAGCTTACAGACCTCAGATGAACGGAGCTGTATAAGCCGCCAATAAGAATATCAAGAAGATACTAAGGAAGATGATAGAAAAGCATAAGCAGTGGCATGAGAAGTTATCATTTGCCTCATTGGGATACTTCACCACAATCTGCACATCAACCGGGGAAACTCCATATATGTTGGTTTATGGTACAGAAGTAGTCATGCCTGCCGAGGTAGAAATTCCCTCCTTAAGAATCATACAGGAAGCCAAACTTGACGATGTAGAATTGGTAGAGAGTCGCTACGAGCAGCTAGCTCTTATAGACAGAAAGAGAATGAATGTGGTTTGCCACGGTCAGCTCTATCAGAATAGAATGTCCAGAGCCTTCAACAAAAGAGTCAAGCCGAGACAGTTTACACCGGGGCAGCTGGTGTTAAACAAGATTTTCCCACATCAAGAGGAGGCCAAAGGGAAGTTCTCTCCCAACTGGCAGGGTCCATACATGGTTCACCGGGTCCTCACCGGAGGAGCCCTCATACTTGCATAAATGGACGGTGAAGTTTGGCCGAAGCCGATTAATTCAGATGCAGTGAAGCGATACTATGTGTAACTTTTATGCTTTCCTCATATGATGTAATTTGAACTACGCCTGACCTAATTCCCGATGAAGAGGGGATATGTAGGCAGCCATATGGGTTTGGTCATAATTCAATAAAATTTTCATTTCCCCCCCCCTCGCTATTGGAAACTGGGGCAGAATTTTGAGGAGGACCCTCAAAATTCCGAAGTGATTTCAACAATTCGACACAAGCAACCGTAGGAAGCAGTAGCCCAGTAAACTGAGGCAGAATTTTGAGGAGGACCCTCAAAATTTCGGAGCGAGAGAAGTTGCAGTATCTTGGACCACGTCGCAGTTGTCAATTCATCTAAAGAAAACTATTCTTAATTATGTATTTATTGTCACATTTCTTTACTAAATCATGCATGTCTGTTACCAAAGTTGCTTTGTTTAGCAATGCTACCCCAATGATATGCCCAATATCATCGCAACGGAGCCAAGCAGGTCAAGCAGAGCCAGCGGGAATACGAACTAACCTCCCCTCTTTACAAAACTCATGATTTTTCTTTGAATGCAGGCATTTGAGTTGCGAAGTCATCAAATATACTATACACTCATGAGACTCACATTGCTCAAAAATACAACTCTCAGAACCGTTTCACTTACTCACAGCTGCTATCTACATGCAGTGCTCCCAACAGACATGGTATCCCTAGCAGTCGCAATGCCTCGATCCACTATCAGCTAAGAAAATTCTATCATCATTTTGCCCTTTTTACTCCTTGCATAAGGCTACCTTTCTGCCTTCTGAGGTTAACCTTTACCTCTATCTGCATTTCTCTCCTTGCATAAGGCTACCTTTCTACCTTCCGAGACTAAGCCTTGTCTCCATCTGCATTTCTCTGCATTGCATAAGGCTACCTTTTTGCCTTCTGAGACTAAACATTGTCTCCATCCTGCTTTACTCTGCATTGCATAAGGCTACCTTTCTGCCTTCCGAGACTAAGCATTGTCTCCATCTGCATTTCTATGCATTGCATAAGGCTACCTTTCTGCCTTCTGAGACTAAGAACTATCTGCATCTTGCATTTCTCTGCATTGCATAAGGCTACCTTTCTGCCTTCCGAGGTTAAGCTCTACCTCCATCTGTGTTTCTCTGCATTGCATAAGGCTACCTTTCTGCCTTCCAAGACTAAGCATTGGCTCCATCTGCATTTCATGCATCGCATAAGGCTACCTTTCTGCCTTCCGAGACTAAGCATTGTCTCCATCGGCATTTCCTGCATTGCATAAGGCTATTTTTCTGCCTTCCGAGACTAAGCTCTGTCTCCATCTGCATTCCTGCATTACATAAGGCTACCTTTCTACCTTCCGAGACTAAGCTCTATCTCCATATGCATTCCTGCATTGCATAAGGCTACCTTTCTGCCTTCCGAGGTTAAGCTCAACCTCCGTCTGCATTTCCCTACATTGCATAAGGCTACCTTTCTGCCTTCCGAGACTATGCTTTGTCTCTATCTGCATTTCTTTGCATTGCATAAGGCTACCTTTCTGCCTTCCGAGACTAAGCTCTGTCCTCATCCTGCATGGATGAAATATCGCCATTTATCACTCTTGCATGGCGGAAATATCGCCACCTTTTATTTACGTCTTACATCGGCTGAAATACTGCCACCTTTTATTTACGTCTTGCATCGGCTGAAAGATCGCCACCTTCTACATTTCATGGGCTGAAATATCGCCAAATTGTCCAAAAGCGTCATTGTTTGGAGGCACCATTTGCATAGCCCGATAACGCCATGCCATGGCCTGAGGACCCCATTTTTTCTCTTGAATATCATTATTCAAAGACATCATAGTTCGGAGGCATCATTCTCATAGCCCGAGAACACCATTTTATAACCTACAAATCCTTTATCATACGCTTCATGGCCCAGAACATCATAGTCTGAGGACGTCATCCTAACCATCCGAAGACAGCATTCATGGTCCAATGAGAACTTGCATCACGTTTAAATTTATGCACAATATATGCTCATTTGCAGGTAAACCGGCTAGCAACGGCCGTCTCAGCAGGGCGATCACGTTCCAGTTCCCGCAGCTTATCAGACTCCAACCATCCTTCTCAACCCGAACATCGCATTCGCTTTTCGAAATCTCCATCGGTATATTCTGCCAATGGATCCTGAACTACATATGGCCTGGTTATTGTAAGACCGGGGACATGTAGGCAGCTCAGGAACCAGAGCTCGGTCAAAATTCTTCAAATCGTTTCATTCAGTCAAAATTGGCCATCATATCTTTACCCGGCAACTCTTTCATCCTTCCCGGGTAAAGAGGGGTAGCTGTTGATACCCAATTTTTTTCCTTTTTATTTTATATACAAAATAATTTCAAAATAACATATATATGCATACATAAGAATACCCATGTGTTTTAGTATTTTTTTCCCAATCTTTTGAAGAGTTTTTAAATCAATTTACTATCCATTTTAGTAGTACAAAATCTGTAATTATTCCCAAAATCATCAATTTTGGTGAGTAATTTATTTTATTCCCATATTTATACCAAAATATAATTAAGATGATTTTTGCATATTTTTATAAATTTATTTAGTATTTTTTAAAACTAAATTGCATATAATTGCAATTATAGCGTATTTTAAGATTAATAGCATTTTATAATTGTAAAATTTGTTCCAGTATTTTTTAATTGATATTTATATATTAGTTTTTGGCTCAGTACTTTTAATTCACTTTTAAAATCATTATTACAATTTTTATAAATAAAAAGGAAAAACTGGCTATTTAACATTTAGCCCCATTTCATTTCAATTACAGCCTATTTTACATTTCAATTTTAACCCTTAATTGACCCAATCCTAACCCCAACTGAACTGGCCCAATTTCGATTTTTACCCAACTCATAACCCAATTCAAATGACCCTACCCGGTTTCCACCTACCCTCTTAAATCTAGGCCGTTGACCATTCAGATCAACGACCATTATTTACCCTTCCATAATTAAACCTAAACGACTACCCTAATCTCCCTCATTCTCACCTGACCCGCTGCCTTGAAACCCTTCGTCTCTCTAAAAACTCTCAAGCTCTCTGAAACCCTAGCCATCTCCCACCTTATTTTACCATGTTTCCCCAGAATCCATTGCTTTTCAGGCCATGGATGGCCTATACTCACTCCCCTACACCACTCAACCTTGGATGTTTGATTTTTTAAGGCCCGACTTTGATGACTCTCTTCAGATCCTTCTCAAATCTATAGATCTATGGCTTCTCCGGCCATTATTCCGGCGTGTTCAAGCAATATGAGTCTTTTCGACTCAGGATCTGACTTTCCTCAAGACCTTTCTCATTTCTAGGCTTTTCTTTGAAACCCTAAGCTCTACGAGGTTCTTTACTTGCTTATTTTCTTAGATCTGGAATATGTCTGTGGTCTACTGAACTTTTTTCCCAAATTCTCTTTTCAAAATAATTTAATTTCGATTTAGGGTTTCTAAAAGGTTTCTTCAAAATATCTTTCTGATTCTTTCTGTTCTTTCTTTATGTGTGTTCATCTATGTTATGCTCGTATGAGTTCTTTTACTACGCATGTACTATCTTTCTACTTTCTTTTCTCCTGTACTCGCATGTTAATCCGTGTTATGTTTACCTTACCCTTCTACTATATGTGTTTACTGTGAGTTCTTTGATGTTGTTTGCTTTACTGGACTATGTTTATGTTCTTACTAAGCATGATTCATCTATTTTTACCTAAGAACTTGTTTAAGTTCTGAGTTTTTTCTCAAAACCTGTTCTCCATGCTCTTGACTGTGTATCACGTCTGTTTGTTTCTCATAAGTCTTTGGAAAAGACTCCTGAGCCTTTATCGAGTGGCTTGCCTTCTCATCTCTATTGTCTGACTCAATTCGAAACCCTATGATTTGGGGATTTCGTGGCAATTTTGATCTTTTGTGTGCGAGTTAGGGTTCCACTTTGGGACCCTGGACTCTCAGACTCATTGTGAGCCTGCAAACTAGACTTGTATCCCTTTGCTTATGATTCTGAACTTTTCTATGTTAGACTCTATTCTAAGTAACATGATAGTTCCTTCTTGATTCACATATTTGTGTGCTTTATATATGAGAAATTCTTCTTTCAATAAGGTTTTGCCAACTATTGATTGATTCCAAATTCTTTTTAATATGGTTTGATTGATTGTTACTGATTTTCTCTAATTGAACCTTCTGTACCTTTTCCTGACTTGGTTCATTCGAACAAAGCCTACAATTTCGATTTTACTGGTTGTTTGATTGATTCTCTTTCCTTATTTTTTCACAAACTGTGTACTATTGAACTTTTCCCTTAAATAACTTCTATGTATTTACCCTTTTTGTGCTACTTTGAAAAGTTTTTAATCAAAATTCTTTCCTTAATTGTCTTCTACCCGTTTGAAATCAGAATCCCTTAACTAAAAGGAGATTTTGTGTGATTGATTGCAGACCTATTTTCTTACCTTTTCATACTTGCCTTCTACAATATAAAAGGGGCACGACCCTTATGCACTTAGACACCTTGAACCTTCAGTTCAATACTTCGAATTCAATACTTTACACACACACCTCTCAATTACAATACTCTTTCAATACTCTACTCTCTTCTGAGATCTTTTGTACTGTTTTCTTGCAATTTGGTTTACAAGACTTTAGCTTTCACTTATTTGTTTCCCTGAAACTGGTATGTCTTAATTTTGATTTCACCACCATCCCTATGTGTTTACTTTACAATTTCTACACTCCTATCTACTTTGATGTTCATGTTCTGTACCGAATATGCTACTCTCTCTTTGCATCTGTTGTACATATTTATTGTGAATTCCCCATTATCCCTACTCCCTTCTATGTGTTTGAGTTAAGGTTCAGGCCTGATAATATCCAAATTGCTACTCATGTCTAGACCTAATCCTTAATGGATCCTAACTCCCAATAAATGTGGCTAACAGGCTAGTCAGGGGTGTGCCAACACTCCTAATTGCTGGGAATGACCACCAGCCTGATATGGCTCTCCCTGCTTCCCCCTTGTGCACTTACACTTACTCTTAGATTCTAAGTTCTGCCCCTCTCTTATGAGCCTTGCTTTGGGACCTTGAGTTCCCTCTGAACTTGGACATCTGAGGGCTAGCATTTCCACACTGCACTATGCTCTTAATTCTGCAATGTGTTTGGGGTGTAAGCATTGCCCGGAGCCCTTTGAGACTTTTGGGAACTTTGATCTCATATTGTTAGACATTGAGTCTGAATTAGGGTCCTTGGTTGTAGCTTAATTTCTAATGTAATTTTACTTTTCTTAATTCATTTTGATCTGTAATATGTTGTAATAACTTTTGGGGTTCTAGTGAAAAGGGGAGGGTCATTTATGTATGACAGCATGCTCATAGGCGTTACTATTCACAAGCTCTGCACTTACGCATATCATGTAGAAATTCTGCCTATAAGTTTTCTGCACTCATGCATGTCATATAGAAATCCTGCCCATAAGTTTCTGCACTTCTGCATATTATATAGAAATCATGTCTGTAGGTTTTTCTGCACCTCTGCATATATAGAGATCATGTATATAGGTTTTCTGCACTTTGTCATATCATATAGAAATCCTGCCTATAAGTTTCTACACTTCTGCATATAGAAATCATGACTGTAGGTATTCAGCACTTCTGCATTTTTCATCTATCATTAGGCAAACAGTTATAGGTTAAGTAATAATAAATTTCATTCCAGATACCATGTCTATAGGACTCCTGCACTTTTATAATCGTTTTAAAACCAACAACGCCTAGAAATCATGCCTATAGGAGTAACCAGTTGAATCTGATTCGTTTATTTCATCTACAAGTCTAAAATCAGTAGTAATGTCGTTTAACATCTGCAGAACTTATGTGTTTTCTACAATCAGTAAGCCTTCTTTAAAATCGGAGTAAGCATTGTTAGATATCATGCCTATAGGTTTCACCGAGGAAAACCATTAGGTAATTAATTAACTGCATCTGTCTTTGATAAATTACAACCAGGGAGAGGCTAATTCGGACTCCTCATCTGAGATATATGTGATGAATCAGCCTATCCTACGCTTTAATTTATTAAAGACCTAACCAGTACTTGTAAGTCATGCTAAATAACTTACTGCTTTGAATGAGGAGGCCTGCTTGAGCCTTAATTGCTATTTGTTCACCCTTTAACTGTTGTTTGTTTTGCTTGTCGCCTAGATTTTTATCATTTTGAAACTCTGAAAAATCCCCAACTCCCTCCCCTTTAGGATTAGTGATCTCAATGCCTCTGGGACTAATAGGATTGGGACCGGTAATAGCATGCATAAGTAACGATACTATTCTGCGCTTTAATTCCTTGACGGGGTGGGAAGGGTAGATATGGATATGATGACCGGTGCGTTAATACCACGTGCAACCCTTCTTCTGAGGAGAGATTGTCGGGTATTGCATTGATGTGATCCATATTAATCATAAACCTAGGCCCCCTCACCCTCTTACTTACTTTCGGCTATTTCTTTTAGAATTGTTTAAATCTTTTTGCCCTTTTTACCTTTCCTTAAGTTTCAACTTATTTGCAATGTTGTATGTGAATACCTCCTTTTTGAGCCCTTAATTACTTACTTGATTATGTGAAGTCACAATTGTAACATGGCCGGGAACCACACTTGTGGATCTTGAGGGGTGCCTAACACCTTCCCTCGAGATAATTTCTAGCCCTTACCCAAACTCTGGTTCTTCAAACTCAAACCGTTCTTATTGTCCTAATGCACTTAATCATTAGGTGGCGACTCTTCAAGGTCCAAAACCCAATTCCCAAAAGGGAACGAGTTGTTCTCACAAATGTCACAAGCCCGATTTCGCGAGAAAAAGGGGGCGCGACAACGACATCAAATTTGTACTACACCCAAATCATATAGAACTCTACCCATATCAACCTCACCAATCCTCACATGGATGGTAAAGTTGCCTGGATCCTTAAGCTTTTGTTGAAGGTTACGTTGGATCCTAGAAGTGTGCTCCTCAGTGAGTGCGATGGTCTCCAACTCGGTTAACCTTATTTTATTTTCCACTATGTCAATGATATTATTTAGCATATTTTTGCAAATCACGGAGTATGTCCACCAAAGAAATGTTCAAATGTATCTGCTTTAACATATCTAGGAATTTGTGAAATGTGTGGTCATCATTCTTCTTTTTCATCCTTTGAGGAAAATGATGTGGTACCCTTTCTGCTACATACTCAGATTCGGCTATATTTTTCTCAGTCACCTCCACGGGTTTTGTCACTTTTTCCTCTTTGATCCCAGATGAATCCTTCTTCTTTTTAGGCACTTCTACCAACTCTCTCTCATTTTTCAAAGTAATTGCATTGACTTGAGAATTCTTCTCTATACTGTTTGGGAGAGCTCCCACAGGTCTAGTGGTTTAACTATTTACCATATTCCTGAATTGCCTTCTAGATTTTCAAACCTTTTATGCAACTGTTGATTATCATCCATTATCTTCTAGTTATTAAGAAAGAGCTTTTTTATCGTATGTGTTGTAGGAGTTTCAGTGGATGATTGTAATAACCTTGAGTCCTATTGTTGCTTTGGTTACAACCTATGAGAATTTAGTATGGTTCCTCCAATTCGGATTGTATGTGTTGCCTGACTGAGTGTTCTAATTGATCGGGCTTTTACTTTATTGCCCCACAAAATAGATGGATTCGGGGTTTGTAGTACATTGTTCACCTGTGTGGGCTTCCCCACAAAACTCATAATAAATTGTCACTTATTGCACATGCTATAATGGTTGCACTTGTTATTAAGGGAGCTTTCTAGCCTGATTGGCTATATTAGCTCTTAACTATATGAGGGCATCTTTTTCAATCATACCACCTGTCTTAGGCCTGATTGCTCTACTTGGATCTCCTTCTCCTTGCTAGTTCTGATCATTTGTAGTAAAGTTGTTCAGCAAGGCTTGGATTTCATCATATGGTTTCTATATACACATACCTCAGCAAGCGGAGTCTACGTACATCTTGGAGGCTTCATCTAAACCTTCCACAAAAGTGCGACCCAAAACTTCATCTGTTTGACCGTAGTGTGGGCAGTCTGTGAGTAGCTTCTTCAATCGCTCCCAAGCTTTTCGACGAGTTTCGCTTTCCTTTTGTTGGAATCCACAAATGTGGCTCCTTAGAGATTTTGTCTTTCGGCAAAGGAATAATTCATTCAAAAAATTTTGTTCTAGATTATCCCAGGTTCTGATTGAATTTGCAGGCTCCTTTTGTAACCATTTCTTTGCTTTCCTAAATAGTGAAAAGGGAAATATTGTCAGTCTGGCGTATTCCGAAGAGAAATTTGAAAATTTGTAGGTATATGTGATCTCCAAAATATTCTGAATATGCTTTTGTGGATCCTCATATGACAACTACACATATTGACCTTAGGATTGTAGGAGTTGCAACATGTATTATTTTAGCTCAAAATGGCCGGTGATGGTCGGCTTGATGATGGCTCGTGTCATATTTCCAGCGCTATGCAATGTAGCTGCGATCCCTGGTAGTTCTTTATTGTCTATCATCCTTACATATTGTGAAAGTTCCACAATTGCTTGTTGATTTTTGGTTTCCTTAACCTGTGTTGCCACTCTTGTTGTGCTTTAGCTTTTTTTTTCTTTTTTCAATCCGCTAGGCAAACGCCTAGGGCTATTTTATTTATAACCATATAAAATACGAAATACAATGTCATGATATCCTATGAACGGAAAGAAAGAAATAAAGTTTGAACTTAACAAGTATCCTATTATCAAAATTGAGTTTTGCCCTCAACATTGACGTCACATTAATGCTATTAAGCTATTCAGCATCCAAGACTGTGCATGTGAAAGGCACAACGCAACGTTCCTTCTTTAAAGCATTCTGTACTTTGATTCCATATCGAGTTCCCTCCATTCTCCATAGTAGACTCACATGCTCTCCTCGAGGTACGTTTATCAACTTCTCTTGGCGTGCAAATCCATTGGCAACTGTCGTTCCTCCATGTTCGATCACGTTTCAGCTGCCATTATCCGTTCGTCCATGCTGGTTGCACTGCACGACATCTGCTCGTTGCCCACATCTGCTGTAGCACAACATCGAAGATGCCTAGTTCAAGACTGCTTTGAAGCAAGTGAGCTACAACATGTGTTGTCTTCCATGCCTTCCATATTAATATTATTATAAATCAGAAAAAGCCACAAAGCACATTTCGAAGTAGCTGCCATCTTTTCGTGCTTAACACTTCCAGCTGCTGTGTTTCCTTTCCTTTGCGCGTGCATTACTTCTGTTAGTATCGATAGCATTATGCACCTATTCCCATTCTTGTTGTTGTTGTTGCTGCTGTAATTTCCACTCCCAAAATCTCAAAATCAGCACAATATTTGAAGATCGAAAGTTATCCCCTTGCTGCGTTAATTTTGTTGCGTTAATTTTGCTGCGATCAGTTTTCCCGTTTCTGGTTTCCTGTTTCCCCTTGCTGCATTCAATTTTCTTCATTGACATGAAGACAGCTTTATGGAAGCATGTGAGCTCCACCTACAGCATCATCATAAAGAAATATAAAGAAATATATCCTATGTTGCCTTCATCCTAGAGTATTGCATGTTTTTATGTATCCTAGATAACTTTCCATGTGCATTCCACTTTTCCATTTGATTCCTTTGCTCACCAGCATGAGTTTTCTGCCATGCCTTCAACATTAAACCTTGTGTGCACATTAAAATATTATTTAAACCGAAAGAGGATTGAAGCATGCGTTAATAACACATTTGCCTTTGTTGCCTGCTTTTCTCGAAAGACATATTTGTTGCACATGCTAGTTCTGTTTCCAATGCCATTTGCTTATTGTTTTGCTCGAAATGAGGAGTAATCAATTTTATATTCCCAGATTCTGTTTGTAACTGAACCATGCGTGTGATATTCAAAACTTTTGCATCATGCTAGTTGTATATCCAATGAACTAAAAACACGCTTTCACCCTATGTTGGTTGGGTTGTATGTCGAAAGTTGCATCATAGAGTGCCATAACCATCGTACTGGCACCTGCATTAGAGAAAAGAAAGTTAGAAAAACCAACCCTTATATCCTCCTCCCTTAGGATTTGAAAATATTGGTCGATTAAGTTATGCCTCCTACTCTTCCTTATCTCTTTGCTTCCTATCTCCTGTTCACCCTCACCCTTAGATTTGGACATTGCAGCTTATCTTCATTAACCTACCTCCTTCCCTGTGCATCTAGATGCCAGAATTGTTGGCAATCTATTTCTCCATTATCTAACGCATAATTAGCCAAGTGATCTACCAGCTTGTTGGCCTCCCTATGAATATGAGTAACTGTGTAATTGCCCCCATTCATTAGTTGTATCATTTCCTCTACCTCCTCAGATATGATCCATGGTGGTTTTCAGATCCCATCAATTATCTTTTTAATAACATTGAGTCAGTTTGAAGCCATACATGAGAGTATTGTTGAAATCTGCAGAACCTTAGTGCTTCTACCATGGCCTTCGCTTCAGCTACTGTGTTTGTTGTCTCCTCAATCTCTTTCCCTACTTACTTGACTATGTCACCTTTTTCATTTCTTATACAAAAACCTATTGAGCTCCTGCCTGGATTTCCCCTTGATGCACCATCCGTATTAACTTTTAGCCATCCTGCACTTGGAAATTCCCACATGACTTTTGTAACCTTAAGTTTAGGAGTGAAATTTTCCATCATAGCTAATAGATCTTGCCATTTGTGAGGTACCATATCCATCCCAGGCTTTCTCACTTTCACCAGTGCCTGTAGATTTGATGAAACTTGATAAATCACCCTGCTAGTTGTCACCGCCTCCCCATACTTCATACTATTTCTTCTTTTCCAAAGTTCCCATACTACGCATGAGGGGAGTGCTTGCATTAATGGTTTTAACCTTAAGCATACATTTGCAGTCCAACATTTTGTGATTGCTTGGTGTAGTGTAAGTCCCTCCACATCTATTCCTGTCCTCGATAGAAAATACTTCCAAGTTGTCTTTGCAGTTTCTGATCTAAAAAATAAGTGCTGAAGAGATTCTTCGTCAGGCTGTATGCAATACCAACATTTTGAGGGCATGCAGTAACCTACCCTTTTCAAGAAATCATCTAAAGGTAACTTTGCTTTCCACACTTTCCACATGAAAAATGCTATTTTAAAAGGCAGTCCCTTTACCCAAATCTTTCTATAAGCTATTCTTGGTTCATCTCTTCTTCTCGTATACTCCCATGCTGACTTAACACTGAAATATCCTCTTGTTTCCAGCATCCAAAAAGGTCTGTCAAGAACCTGCATGGTTGAAGGTGGTTTGATTTTCTCCAGAATGTGTACTGCTAAGTCTTCAGGAAGTATTTCAAATAGCCTGTCCACATCCCACTCACCATCTAAGGTAACATCATGTACATTATGTATATTTTCATCAATGCCAAAGTCCTGAGGAACTAAAAAATATAGTTCCCCAAGACCTGTCCAGTTTTCATACCAGAATAGTGAGGATCCCATTTTTGTTTGCCAAAGGATTTGATGTTCAATCAGATCTCTACATTCCAACATTTTTCTTCAGATGTGAGACCCCCTTTTCCACGGAACAATAACAGAGTTTAATTTTTTACAGTATTTCTGACATACGAAAGAGCTCCATAGGCTTGGTTTTGTTCTGAAATTCCACCACAACTTGCTGAATAATGACTTTGCTACATCATGTAGTGACCTGAAACCTATTCCTCCTTCCTCAACTGGCATGCATAAAGTATTCCATGAAGCCCAATGCCTACTAGTTCCTCCTACAATGCTGCTCCAGAAAAACTGAGCAAACAATTTGTGCAACCTATTTATCACATACTTTGGAGGGTTTACAGCTGATAGTAGATGCATAGGCATGCTTTGCAATACATGGGATATGAGAACTGCCCTACCCCCTACTGATAATAACTTGCCCTGCCATGATTGCAGTTTGTCCATTACCTTTGTAATTAGGGGCTGATAGAATTCCAGCTTTCTTCTTGCATAAAATATCGGGCAACCTACATATATGATAGGGAAATCATTCCTATGAATGCCTGTGATCCTTTCCACCTTGCTGACCACTTCTATGTCTGTTAAATGATGCAGGTAGACAACTGATTTGTTCTTGTTAACAAGCTGCCCGGATGCATCTTCATATGCCTTCAGCACTTGCACAATCAATATCAGAGATGTTTCATCTGAGTATGAGAAAATAATCATGTCATTTGCATACGCCAAATGATTGATCTTTGGACTCCACTTTGGCATCCCAAATCCACAAAAATACAGGTTAGTATGTAGTGCATTGAGACCCCTAGATAATGCTTCTGCTGCCAATATAAACAAAGTTGGAGATACAAGATCACCTTGTTTTATTCCCCTTGAGGACTTAAAGAAACCATGAGCTTGACCATTTATTAGAATAGAATACCAGTTGTTTGAAACTAAACCAAAAACAATCCCTATCAACCTTTTTGTGAATCCCATCTTTCTCAATACTTTGGTTAGGAATAGCCAAGATATTCTATCATAAGCTTTGGTCATATCTAGCTTCAGGATGACATTAGGTCCAGCCTTAGTTCTAAGCCTAATGTCAGTAACTATCTCCTGAGTTAGAAGGATGTTTTCTACTAAATTCCTTCCCTTAACAAAACCCACCTGTTCCTCAGATATCAGACTTGGGAGAAATTTTACTAGCCTTTCATGTACCACCCTTGATATAACCTTGTTAGAAAATTTACTGAGGCTTGTTGGTTTTAAATCCGAAAAGGTGGTAACTTCTTTTTTCTTTGGTATCAGAACTAGGTTTGTGTGTGTTACACACTTTGGTAGCTCATGACCATTGAAAAGAGCCCTCACCATGTCGTACAGGTCATCCCCTATTAAGTCCCAACAAGAATGATAAAATTTTCCTATCATACCATCTGGCCCTCATGCACTATCACCATTAAGTCCAAGTACTGCCATTTGAACCTCCTCTTTTGTTGGTTGCTTAATCAAATCTGCATTCTGATCAGTGTTAATCAGATTAGGAACATGCTCTACGATATCAAATGATGAAGGATTAGATGCTTCTGTGAACTGTTCCTCGTAAAATTTGATAGCCTCTTCTGCAATTTCTTGTTCTTCTTCAATCCAGGTTCCTCCACTGTTTTGAATTCTTGTAAGCTGAAGTCTCTTCCTCCTACCTCTCACTTGTGCATGGAAGAACTTTGTGTTCCTATCCCCTTCCTTGAACCAAGTCATGCCTGCATTTTGTTGCCAATATTTCTCCTCTAGTGCAAGACATTTAATCAATTCTGCCTAAACCTTTTGGAGTCTTTCCTTGTTCATCCCTGTAGGATTTGCTTCAAATTCTGCTTCATGAACCATTACTACCTCCTCCATACTTGCTATCTTTTGGAAAATATCTCCAAATATAGCCTTACTCCACAATGAAAGGGCTTTCTTTAATTTTTTTAATTTGTGATTAAAAAGAATATAAGGATTTGCACTGAAATCAGCAGACCAGTTCTCTTTCACCACATCTTTAAAAGTCGCATGTTCCACCCAAAAATTCAAGAACTTAAAAGGTTTTTTTTATAGGTGGAGTCTTAATATCACACTTCAAATCCATCGGACTATGATCAGAACCAGTCTTTGACAAATGCTGCACCTCTATTCCTGGAAATGTTTGTTGGAACTCAACATTTGCCAAACATCTATCTAGTCTTTTGAATATACAGTCTTCCTCTGCTCTTCCATTCCACCATGTAAATATGCTGCCTTTAAATCCAAGGTCGAAAAGATTGCAAGTGTTAATGCAGTGTCGAAAATCATCAATTTCATTCAATGACATAGGTAACCCACCAAACTTCTCTTCTTCTTCTCATATTACATTGAAATCACCTCCTACAAGCCATGGTGCTTCCATATCCCTTGCCATTGCATATAATGAATCCCATCATTCTATCCTCTCAATTGCATCACATTTTGCGTATATCAATGTTAGGACAAACTCCACATGCGATTCAGTATGAAACAATCTTAGTGTTAATTGTTGCACCATATTGTACATAATAGTTACCTCAAATACCTCATCTATAAAAGCCCATATCTTATTGGAAACATTTGAAATTGCCTGTGCAAGTCCTATCTTGTTTCTGTACCTTTCCAGTTTTTTTGCTTGTTGCTTTGGCTCCATTAATCCTACAAAATCATAGTGCTTTTGCCTATGCATTTTTGTCAACCTTTCAAAGGCCTGCTGTGTGTTGACTGACCTTATATTCCAAATGAGAGCATTCATCACTGATTGTTGGATTTAGTTATCGTTCTCCTTGTGTGCACCCCATCTTTTGGTGCTGCAAAATTATCTTTTTGTTGCTTCTTCTTTCCTTTTGCTGCTGATTTTGCCTTTTCCACTTGCGTAGGTGATAAGCACCTTTCCTTGCAGCATTCATAAGGTGTTGGGTAGTTGATTCTTGATCCATGTCGTATCCTGATTTACTAGGTTCTTCTCCTTCATCATTGTCTTCCTTCCCTCCTGATGTAGCTCCAAATGAATTCTTTTTAGGGACCAATGCTTTCTCTTCGCCTCTATTAAACAGCTGCAACTGGTTTTTCTCCAATGTAACAGTACTATTTACTATTTCTGTTTTTTGTTTTGGTTGTTTCTCCTTCTCTGTTGTGTTGTGTCCTTGTGGGTCTTCTTGTGATTTCTGAAGTTGATCATCTTCTATTCCTCCAAGATCATTTACCTCTGGGCCTCTTCCTTCATAGTTACTAATTTCTGCGACTTCTGCTGTCTGCAAATTATTGATGTGCTCAACATTTTCTGATCCTTCCTTTATTAAATAATTACCAGTTGTATTGGTGTCATTGGCATGGATCTCTCCATTTACACTTTGCTCATCTTCTTCTTTGTCATTCTCATTTGGTTCCTCATCAGCTTGTGCTCCTAGTGGTACTTCGTTCTCCTCTGAATCGTATTCCCTTTGTGCCTCCCATAGCCTGCCTCGACATTCTTGCACTCTTTCTTTAAATGTAGACGATTTTGACCCTTCTGCTTGAGACTTCGGATTTTTATTAACTACCTTGTTCACTAATGTAACTTGTGATGGGATTTCCTTGCATGGTTTATTGATCTTAACTATTCCTTCTCCTGTTTTATCCTTGAAGCTTCTTTCTACCCATTGTGCGGTATCGTTTTTTTCTTTTGATGCCTCCTTTCCATTAACTAGACCATTAGTCGAACTAATCCCCGATGAGTTAAGATGAAAAGCTTGTGCTGCTGGATTTAACTTTCCCTCATTATTGACCATATTTTTTGGTTTTTGGTTTGTAGATGCTTGGTTATGAAGTGCTGAACTGTTTGTTGCTACATTAGCTGCCACCATTGCCAATTGATTAACAAGTTGTTCCTCTTCATCCATCCCTTGTAATATTGCAAATTTGTTAGCTACTTGAACATGATCGTTATCTTCATTGTATACTGCCACCAAATCCTTACCACTGTTGCTATATGCTTCTACTTGTCTCTCTACAGTGCTTGTACCCTCCTTGTTCTTACTGTTTTCCAACTGCTTAGCTGGTGCCATCTCCAATCCATTATTAGTGAGACTAGTATTTGGATTTACTACATTTCTAACTTTGTTGCCTTCACTTCCTTCCATTGCTCTTTTGCTGTAACATTCACATTACCCACGACCTTTCCACTAGATAATATCATTATAGAGTGTGAGTTCCCTTTGTCCTGTTTCTTACCTGTATCTGCTTGGTTATCATTCTCCTTCTCCACATATAGTTCAGGGTGTATCCTCCAGCATTCAAATTGATCATGCCCTTGCAGTTTACAATGTCTGCAATATTTAGGCAGCATGTCATATTGAATTCTCACCCATTCAGTTCTTGTTGTTCCTTTAGCTTCATTGACTATGTCCATCCTCACTTTTTAGGCAGATCTGCAAGTAAGTCAACTAGTACCTTTACCCTAGCACAACTAGGTCTAGTTTTATTAATTGTTGCCATGTCTAGATGCATAGGTTTACCTACTGCTAAAGCTAGAGAAAATAGACATTCCTTCACAAAAAAGGTTGGCAATAGACCTAGGAATGAAATCCAAGCCATTGCCTTGGGTGTTTCTTCATCTGCTCTAAACTTTGAGTCGTAAATCAATGGCCTAAGCTGATATTGATAGCCATCCATATCCTTTATGTAATGAGTTTTTGATGAGAAATGTAGATAGTCCTGCCTTAACGTCATTCTAATTAAAATGTGCCTATCCCTTAGAAATCCAATGTTACACTCACCTTTAATTCCGCATTGAATTGGTATTAACTTACGCAGTTGTTGAATTTCTGGGCTTCCATAAGAACATTTACCAACTATTGCATATTGTAATCCTTCGATGATATCCATCCTTTCTACTTCTACTTCTATGAACTGAATAACATGTTCTCCATTCAATATTGTAGGTGGACGAATAGGAATTGTCTCAACTTCCTATTGCTCCTGTATTGCAGCATTTAAAGTGCAAGGTTTCAGTAGTTTGGAGTAATCCATCAGCTGTTTGTTGGTATTTGTGTTCCCTGATGTTTGTGCCATGTTTGGAGGAGGTTGTTTACGCAACGCAGCCTCCAAATGTGGCTGGCCACCTGCCTGTGTGTCCATTACAGTTGAAATTGTTTAGCAGATTACTTACATGACACAGGTGCAACAGCTTTGCAAGAAAACAATGCTACTATAATTCTAATTAGCTTCAAGTTATTTACTGCTTATGGCTGTGAATCCAATTTCACAGTCCAAATTGTAAAAGAGAAGAGAACAGAAAATTGTAATTTGAATTAGCTTCAAGTTATTTACTGCTTATGCTACAGTAAATTCGATTTAAAATGAAGCTTAGAATTCAAACCAATCTTAGAAGAGAAAAGAACACTTTCACGTTATCAAAACAAGCTGTTGTGCTGAAAAGTAGCGTTGGAATTAGCTGAATCGCTGAAATTGAATGAAGAACACTGTCTGCTACAGTAACTCGTGAAAATGAAATTAAGATCTACAAAAATTGACTATATATCTGAAGTTGAAACCAATTGGGTATTATTCGTAAGGAGATTATGTATCTTGTGACACCAAGTTTGGTTAATTCCACCACAGGCTGCCGGAGTTATGACCGGAAAATAATGACGAAATTACTATTCCTTTTCTTCCTAGAGAGAAGATTTTCTGCATATAGAACTTTTTTGTAGTTTTATAAAAATATCTCGTGCTTTAGCTTCTTTTGCTTCTTTTGTTACTTTTTTTATTTAAGTAGAAGAGTGTCTCATGTTCATTCTCAAAGGGTTCAAGTTTATATTTACCCTCATTCTTCTTCCCTGACATTTACTTCACAAGTACCTGAGACAGATCAGGTAAATCAAACAAGACAAAACTTGAACAGGAAACTTATAAAATTAACTCAGTTAAACAATCAATTGTTATGTCCCTAACAACGGTGCCAAAAATTTGTACACGCAATTATACGTGGCCGTCAAGTAATAAAGTGACTTGAAAGTCCATTGTCGAACCCATAGAGACTCGGAATAATTATTAACTAAGCTAACTAAAATTAATTAACTATTCAAGATAATTAAAAGTGGTGGTTTTTTCTACTAAGACAACTATTGCGAAATTTAAATAAGTAAACAACTAAATTAATAAGAAGCAAGCTATTATGGTTGAATTTTAATCAAATGAGATGGAAATTTGGGGTTTGTGGTCAGATTATTAATTCTATTGAGTTCGTAATTACACCTGTTAATATAAATTATCTATGATTGATAGTTGACTGAATCGTTTGTAGAAATAGCATGTTCCCACCTTACTATTCGTATATCCGCAATATATCAATCATATATATCTATGGTATTGAATCTATCATGAATGTATACAGTACGACATTCAACTAAGCAATATTGTTAGGAATATTTCTATCCTAACTTTAAAAAATGTTACGCCCCGCAGTATTACATCGATGTTATGCTCTGCAGTAATATACTACGTTGATGTTACCCTTTACATTAGTATATTACGATGATATTACATCCTACAGTATTACATTACGGTGATGTTACGCTTTGCAGTATTAAGTTATGACAGTGTTGCACTTAGCAGAATTACATTACGGTGATGTTGTGCTATGCAGTATTAAATTACGACGATATTGCACCCTGTATTATTGTACGTTGGATTTGTTGTAAGGTAATTGACATCAGTCGAAGTAAAAGATTATTTGGAGATTATAAGGATTATGCTATTTCACAAGTGATAAATAAATTCGCAAAGTTGAAAGGGGAAGCAAGTCAAAGAAAATGAATTTTTCGTCCAAGTTTGGTATATTGGGGTAAAATACGGTCCGAGCTAAAATACCCGGTATTTATGGACTAGTGACATTCAAGGTACTACATGCCCATGCTAGAAAAGTGTATAAGGTATGTGAAAAGTGAGTAATATTTTAAGTAAGTGGTAATAATTCTCAATTTTTGGGTAATTGGTTAATTATCGGGTAACGGGACATTATTCGATTAACTAATATGTGGATAAAAACATAATAATTATCCCTCCAACCCACATGGAAACTAGCCACATTATCAAGAAATGACTAAGTCATTCCTTGATTAGGTGTCAAATGGATAACAAGTTCCTTCCATTCTTTCCAAGACTTTATCCAAGTCTTTCCAATCCATTCAATTTTAAAAGACTTTACATTTAAAGTCTTAGGAACAGAATTTTGATTTCAAAAAAATCAAACTCCAAAATCACTCTCATTTTAAAGGCATTGCAACAGACCTTTGTTTCTAAAATTCAAACTCCAAATCACATTCATCTTAAAGGCTTGCAACAAAACTTTGCCTTCTGAATGAATTTAGTTCAAATGTCAAAGGTAGCAAAATTTTGTTCATAAGATTTAAAGAAGCAGAAGCTTCATTTTGTGCAAATAATTCAAGGAACAAATATGTTAAGGCTAAGCTCTTCCTTCATTTTGGCATGATCTCGTCACTATACAAGTTTGATAACGAGGCATAAAGAAAAAATCATATCTCGAAATTTATGTATATTTTGCTAGTCTCGCAAATTGCGTATATTTTCCTAGTTTTGTAAGTTATAATATTCTCCTTATTGGGACTTCATATTCAGTTGAGTATTTCCTTCTTCCAGTCAAGAGAGTAGAGAATTTACATACATACAGTATTAAAAGTATTTTCATTACCATCGTGTTATAATCGATGGGCAGGCCCCTATTGGGCAACCTCTGATCAGATGTTAAGTTATATACCGAGCCTACTATGGCCGAGCGCCTATGAGCGAGCCCAGTTGTTCGAGATACAGAGCCTAGTATGGTTGAGTGCCTATGAGTGAGCCTACTACGGCAGAACAATTATATGTATACCGAGCCTTATAGGACCGAACAACTATTTTACTTACTATATTGAGAGAGTTGAGTCAGTATCAGCAGGTAAGTATATCTTCAGATTACCTTTGACTTCCAGCTACTTGCAGTTATTATATTATCAATTCAGTTTTAGTTTTCAGTATATTGTCTTACATACTCAGTACATTATTTCGTACTAACGTCCTTTTTCTGGGGGCGCTACATTTCATGCGTGCAGGTCAGACAAACATATGGTTAGGCCTCCTCAATAAGTGTTGCCCGAGTTCAGCTTGGTCGGTAAGCTCCATGCCTTTCAGAGTTTTTGGGTCTAGAGCCTTATGTACATCTTGTATATATATGTATATATGTTTTGAGTAGGTCGAGGAGCTGTTCCGATCATAGTATATCCATCAGTAGAGGCTTGTAGACATATCCTGTCAGTTAGTACAATATGTTTGGCTTGTAGGCCTTGTATGTATATTTGGTTGGTTTGTCAGCTGCAATAGCTATGACGGCCTTGTCGGCCCAGTTATATATTGACATTTAGTCAACATTCATAGTTATCTTGCAATGTGGCCCATGGCCAAAGTATGACATCATATGTTCAGAGTCCCTTAGTTGCAAGTTGGTACGCAAGGATAGGTGAGGCAGTGGGTGCCAGTCTTGCCCCCCAGGTTCGGGGCATGACAAAAGTGGTATCAGAGCAGTTCTGTAATAGGGAGTCTACAAGCTGTGTCTAGTAGAGTCTTGTTTATCGGTGTGTCAAAGTAACGGCCCGACCGGTCGTTTCGAGCTTTTGCACTTTGATCTCCAGTTCTCGGGCATGAGTTGCCATGTATGATGTATTCTGACTGATGTAAATCATTGTTTTTGGTTTTCACGGAAATCGGTGTGAATTTGAAAGAACAGTCTCAGTTGAAAGCTTTGAATTTGAAAGGTTTGACTAAGAGTTGACTTATTTGTATATGAGCTCGGATCGGATCTTTTATGATTTGGTTAGCTTTGTTGGGTGATTTCTGACTTATGAGTGTGATCGGAATTGGTTTTGGAGGTCCGGAGTAGAAATAGGCTTGAATTGGCGAAATTAGTATTTTGGCGATTTCTGGTTGATAGGTGAGATTTTAATCCGAGGGTCGGAATGGAATTCCGAGAGTTGTTGTAGCTTCGTTATGTCATTTTTGATGTGTGTCCGAAATTTCAGGTCATTCAGACGTGGTTTGGTTGGGTTTTTTATCGAAAGCATATTTTATATATTTTTAGAAAACTTAGGCTTGAATTCGATGTGAATTGATGGATTTGATGTTGTTTGAAGTGTTTTGATGATTGGAACAAGTTTGAATAAGGTATTGGGTCATGTTCGTGTTTTTGTTTGAGGCCCCAGGGGCCTCGGGGTGATTTCGGATGGTTGGCGGGGAAAGTGGAATTTGTGTTGCAGCTTTAGATTTGCTGCTTCTGGTATTTCCGCATCTACGGTTTATGGACCGCAAATGCGGGTGTATCATCGCAGAAGCGAAAATGGATCAGGCGAGCTGGACCGCAGAAGCGGCTAAAGGGATCGCATCTGCGGAAGTGCAGATGCGGAAGTGGTTCGCAGATACGGTTTAGGCCAGTTTAATGAACTCCGCATAAGCGGATGTGTTGACCGCATATGCGGTACCGCAAAAGCGGATTTTGGACCGCATATGCGATCATGTTTGGGCAGAATGTATATATGTCTTCCTTCGCGATTTTTGAAGGATTTAACCATTTTTGCACTCGGAATTGGGAGCTTTGGGCGAATTTGAAGAGAGGAATCAAAGAGACTTCGTTGAGGTAAGGATTTTGGACATAAAACACATTCATATAGTAGAATTTCATAAATTTAGGGTTGTAACTAATGGGTTTAAAGGGCTAAAAATGGAGGATTAGGGCTTGAGTTTAAGAGGCCTTTAATGGAGGATTTGAGGGGTCATTTGAACTCCGATTTTGATATTATTGATATGTATAAACTCGTGGAAGGATAAGGAAACCATTGATGTAAAAATTTCTGAGTTTCGAGAAGTGGGCCTGGGGCTCAGGTTTTTGGTAATTTCGGGATTTGTGCCCGTTATTGATTGTTTTCACTTGGGCTTTGTTCCCTTAGCATATTGTGATCCATTCGTTCTGATTTTGGATAGATTTGACGTGCGTGGAGGCCGATTTGAGGGGCAAAGGCGTCACGAGCTAGAGATTTCGCTGGTTCGAGGTGAATAATGATTGTAAATGATATCCTGAGGGTTTGAAACCCCGGATTCGCACATCGTGGTGCTATATTGAGGTGAGACACGAGCTTGATGATGAGCGTGGGGTCGTTTACTATAGGGGATTGTGACTTGTCCGTCTCGATTGACGCTTTTACCGCGTATTTGATTGAAACTTATTTGTTTTCATCATTATTTGGACTGATTGCCATAGTTGGGCTTCGAGCCACCTATTTGAACCCTTCGGGGATTTTTATCACTATTTCCTCACGGTTTTGACCAACTACTAGAACTCAGTCGTATTATTTTCCACTGTTGTACAACTCAGCCACTTTTACTTGGTTTTGAAACTAAAATGATATATTAAATGATGTTTTGAGGCTGAGACTACTGTTTTTACTAACGCTTGAGGGGCTTATGTGATTTCTGGACTGAGTATGGCAGAGGGCAGATGTGAGGATACTATGGGATCGGGTTGCGCGCCGCAGAAGTGTTATACTGATATTGATATGAGGCCGAGGGCCTAGATTTGATGTCACGAGATGGCTTGATATTGCGCTTGGCCGTAAGGGGACCCTCCTAGAGTCTGCACACCCCCAGTGAGCACCGTTGACGATATATATGGATCGGGCTGCACGCCACAGCGATATATGGATCGGGCTGCACGCCACAGCGGTGTTGGTACTATTCTACGTGTTTACTTTACTTCATCTGTCTGCCATTATCTGTTGTTTGTGCTACTTCATGTGATATCTGTTTGATCGCCTAGCATTTATCTGTTAATTGAGTGTTGTGCCCGAGGGGCGGATTTTCGTGCTTATATGCACTATTTGTTTGCATTCATTTGCGTAACAGATGAAAAAGTCATTTTTAAAAGAGGTTTAAACTGAGCTAAGATGTTTTTCCAAGGATTTCACAGTTTCACTGCTTTTATTCAAAGGGTTTTGGACTGCTCTATACAACATGTTGATGCATTTTTTGTGATTTCTTACTGCTCTGTTATTATTTACCTTTATTACTCACTGAGTTGGAGTACTCACTTTACTCCCTGCACCTCGTGTGCAGATGCAGGTATTTGTTCACCCGGTAGCGGGTTTTGAGCTGGTCGGGGGCTAAGTTATCAGAGTTTAGTAAAGTGACTGCTAGCGTTCGCAGCACCACATCTCTTCCTTTTGTTTATTAGTCCTATTTTATACGTTTCAGGCATGTCACACCTCCTTTTTACATACACCCCGAGAAGGTGGTATATAAGGAGTTTTTTCAATTAAAGGACAATCGAAACGGGATTTATTTATTAAAAGGTTCAGAGTTGTCACTTGGGATATTTATGGTGTCCTAAGTCACCGGTTCAAATCCCGATTTGAGGAAAAGATTGACTCTGTTTCACAATCGGATTCGAGGAAACGATTGACTTACATTCAAACCATGGTTGTGACAAAACACAATCCAACAGCCAGAAAATTGTTGCTAATAAAGTTAGAACATAGTCTTTAATTAATACACATTAAGAGACCTAAATAGCTTTAAATCAGCTACATTTAAACAAACTTAGATCCAAGCCTTAAAACAAAATGAAATGTACATAAGAAGCTAAACTAAAACATAAATGACAACAGGGTAGAATTTAACATAATAGGGACTGATATTTTCATTTGAAACCAACTGGATCGCAGATCTTAATACACAGCTCAATCAGGTTTCAGTTCCATCCAAGTTTCAAAAGCATACCTGGAAATTGAAAGGGAAAAAGAGGTGAAGAAGCAATAGATAACAGCAGAACAAAGAGCACAACAATATCAATGCAACAGTGACCTCACAGTAGCTTGAAACCCAGAAAAACCAAAAATCAAACCATCTCCCAACCCAGGTGCAAGATATGAAACTTTCAGAGATTTTAACTAATGAAGAAGATAAGAAATCCCCAGCTGATATAGAATTTGATCAGTTTTTATCAAAGAAATATGCTGAAAATCAGTGCAGTTTCAGAATTCTCAACCATTTTTATTTTTTTAGAATTTTTATCTCTTTCAAGTCTCTTGGGTCTTCCTTGAAAGGCAATAAAAGCTGCCTTTATAGGCAAGTTACTAGGGCAAACTTAGCTTGCACTTTGCCCCCTTTTGAATTTTTTTTTTCTTAAGTGTACCTACCTTAAATTCTAGAAATTCACTTTAATCCCTACCCCCAGCTTCCTGGAAGCTTCCCATTCAGTTACACTCAAGATTCTTTAGGCCAATTGCCTAGACTACCCCTCGAAATGCCCCTTAATCACACTCAGCAACTCACAGGTCAAGTTGACCCAAAAGCCTGATTTGATACGGGTTAAAAACCCAGGTTCAATTCCTTTTTGGGCTTCTGATTCCTTAGAGTCCAATTAAAATCAAACGATGATTCTAATTTTGAAAAACTGACCCAAACTTTCTCTAAACAAAGAAGCCTGGAACCATTTGTTTAAAAGCAGCCGAAACCAAAAGCAAAATGACTGAACTAACCAATCTAATTTCATAACAACAATTTAACTAAATGATGGGCCTAATTTCATTAACTAGGTGGTTAAAATGATGATGAAAGACTTAGACAAATAAAACAAGGTGGACTAAAGGCATCAGATAATCAAGCTTTCACAACAAAAAGAAAAGAAGAGGAAAAGATAACAGGAGATGGAACCAATTTGAACTCAGACAACCCAAACAAACTTCACCCAAACCAAAAGAGAAAGGATGAGGAGGAAGATGAAACAGTGAAAGAAAATACAAGAGGGGAGGAGGAACTTGCCAAATCATGGCTCGAAACCTAATTGAAACACTGGCTTAAAAGAAGAGTGATGTTTCTCAGTTATTTTTTGTAAGAACAAGTGAACGACATCACATTCATGTTCAAACAACCTTCAATCTTAAGAAGAGCAGGAGCAGGTAGCCATGCAAACCATGGAATCAAGGATTAACACACTTTGACCTCTTGGGACTTCGGAGCCTATCCCTAGATTCAAAATTCGATGGATTCTTGAAGGATTTGAGGGGTATGGGTTAGGGGTTTGGATACAGGAGGTCATGGGGGTTATGGGGTGTTAATTTGGGGTTGAATAGTAGTGGTGACGCCACCGAAGAGAACAAGGGAGGCGTTAGGGATTCGATCGTTTGAGCCAGATTTGAGACATTCGGGTGTGATTCGAGGGAAAAGGAGTGTGGATTCGGAATGAGGAGAAGGAGAGGGATCTGGGGTGTAAATCGGGTGGCTATTGGAGACCTACCGCCGCCGTAGGGCGATTTCCGGCGGCGGTGCACGGTGGGGTTGCGGTAGGGTCTTTGGAAGTGTTGGAGACGAGGAGGAGTGGGGGTCTGAGGGTTCCGACACTTAAATATTAAGCACACCCTCAGTTCCTGTCTGTTGGGTGGAACAACATCGACGGCCCAGATCTGTCGAGCCTTTAAAACGGGGTCGTTTGGTTTTAGTGGGGAAAGAGACCGGGTTAAGGGCGGGTTTGGGCCGGTTTTGGTCGGGTATCGGGCGAGTATTTGGGCTGGGGTGAGGGAATTCACATTGGGCTTGGACAAATTAAAACAAGACAGCCCAACTTTCAAACTTTTCAATTCTTTTTTTTCAAAATAATTCTTTTTCTTCTTCTTTTCAAAATTAAATTAAAATTTTAATTAAATACTAGAACTTAATTAACCTGAAAACACTAATTAACCTAAAAATAAAAATTATCACAATTAATTAAAAATAAATTAAAAGAAGACTACTCAAAATCAAAGTTAAAATTAAGGAGTGCAAATTAAACTATTTTTGTGATTTTCATATTTTACAAAACAAAATATTTTACTAATTATATAAAATTAACTACTAAATGCAGTGCGTGATATTTTTGTATTTTCGTGAATTAAATAAAATAAACGTGCATAGACAAATGTAAATAATTAATAGAAAATGCCACAAAATCCAACAAAATTGCAAACACTGAAAGAAATTATTTTACTTTGAATTTGTTGGAATAATTCATATAGGGCAAAAATCACGTGCTCACAAGGTCTTGTAGTTGTATTTATACTCTAATAGATGCTCGTGACTTGTGACACCCCAGTTTGGGCTATCTCGGGTTGTACTTCTGCTAATTATTATCATTTAATCACATTTAAACTGTTTATGAACTGTTTAACCACTTTAAATAGGACGTATTGGGTCTAGTTGGTTGGCCTTGTCTTCACGAGAGGCGCCATCACGACCGAATCAGGGATTGGATCATGACAAGTTGGTATCACAGCCTAGGTTACATAGGTCTCACGAGTCATGAGCAAGCTTAGTAGAGTCTCGCGGATCGGTGCAGATACATCTGTATTTATCCTCGAGAGGCTGCAGAACCTTTAGGAAAAACTTCACATTCTTGAATTCTTATCGTGCGTCTTTGATCCAGCTTGAAAAATAACTCTTGAAATTCCTTCCACGCGCTCGCATGCACGCATGAGCGCTCAGTATCATACGTGCCTTGATGCCTTGTGATTCCCTGATCGAGGGCGAGATGTGATCTCTGCGAGTTTGATGTTGGGCCAGTCTGGAGAACCTGAGGTTGGATCTTTTCTTGTGGCTTGAGCATCGAGGTGCTAATTGTGTGAGCAAGTGTATTGCACTTATATATTCAGTATTGCCCCTATTAGTGAAAGTGACGGCTGGATAACTGTGTGGTGAGTATGTTAGTATTGCGAGATGTATCTATGCGACTTAGAAGTAACGAGGAAGGACGGCTGGACGATAGAAGAACTATTATGTGCTTGAATTCCATCTTGATTCGAAGTATAACCCTGATTTATGGGCACGTGAAGGATATTTTCATGTTTTTCCAGTTGAGAGTGAAGTAAATTTTATGTTGCGGTATGAGTTCAGACTCAGGAAGACCAAGCGACTGTGTAATGTGTATGACGGTGGAAGGTATACAGACATGTTAGACTGAGGTGAAGCAAGTGGGTTATCTCCTACGGAGTGTTCTGAAGTAGTGTGATCCTTATGTGTATGTTAGAAGATCTCGTGTAAGTGAAAAGTGCGTGTTGATATCTAAAATTTAGGGTCGCTTAAGAGAGTGGGCTTAACTATTGCGGGGATGAATACGAGATTTGCAGAAGATTTAAAATACTAGATGATCTGTGTTTTCACAAGCTTACAAAAGGATTTGAGCTTAATCTCACTATGGTATTGTGGAATCAATAGAGTATAAGTGTTATGAGTTATTGAGTGTATTTTGATCTATGACACCGAGTCAAGTGGGGGAGTCTACTGTGAGTAGTTGGTTGCACGATTAGGTGCTATGTTGGTTCCAGTTTCAGGCGTACGGGCGAATCAGGTATGGCTTGCGGAAATTGAGACCGAGGATGACTCGAGTAGAGAAATTTTTTTTACAAAGGTTATATTATGCTTCATAGAGTAAGAAAAATCACGGGATTTCTTAAGTTGTTGTTGGTAAGGAATGCTCGGTGCATAGAGCAGGAAGTTGCCTGGATGTGTTGGGGTGAGGATTTCATTCTGCGGTGCATAGTGCTAATGAGGCACGGGTGGTTCTGTTCGTTTGATCAGGCTAATTGCAGTTTGAAGAGAGTGAGTGACTCTTGAGAATGGTTCTAATGTGTTTGAGGTTCTACATGTAACAATTGGGTATCTTAAAGTTGTATATGAGGTTAGAAACTATGTTTTCATGGGAAGAGGTCAAGACTTGTGATATTTCTATATTGAATATAGGACTCTATGTATCAGTATCAAGAAAGCAAAGGTAACGGATTTAGATTTGCAGGAAGTTCCCCAAAGTAAAGTGTTCTGGAATGTGGTGTTTCTGGGAGTAATTGAGTGAGTATTCAGCGGCCTATAGTTCTTAGACAGTGTGGTCTTGTGCTTGGGTCTTGTGTGGTGAGCCTGGGTTGAGGAATTGTGGTACTACAGCAAGAGAAAATATCAAGTTGAAAATGAATCAGAAGGAAATTTAGATAGATGGAATAGTTTGATAGTAAGCCGACTCGGTATGGTAAGGATATGATTAATTCCTTGTGTGTGTTCAAGGTAATGAGTTCTTTCAGGTATTTTGCGGCAATGCTCTTAGGTTTTTATGGTTTGCTTTGCTTAATCGAGTTAGAAGGATTCAGTCCCGACATGTATGATTTGTGCAGAAGGAACTCGGAGAGTTCTTAATGGCTTTTACCATGGTTTGGAGATGTATATTTTCTATGGGCATGCAGAGCATGGGATGTATAGTGATTTTTCTTCTTGGTTGGTACCAATGGGAAGTTCTTGACCAATTGAGTATGTTGATGTTTGTGGCTCGGAAGGAAGGTGAAGTTGTCATGTCCTCTTGAGATGGTATGGTATATGCGGTGGGTTGTGGAGGTTTGACAATTGTGTGTGGAAGGTTATGGTTCAGTTCTGAACGGAAAGTCATGAATTCTTAGGCAGCATGGGCAGTTTCAGATGATTAAGGAAGAGGTAGTGCTAATTGGGGTGATTTGACGAGGGTATATGTTTCAGAAAAGACAATGTGATTAAGTTGATGGTACTTCGGTAGTATTGCGGCACTTTCTTGTTAGATCGACTGGTGATATTCGAGTTTGCTTAGGGGCACATGGAAATTTTTGAGTATCTATCGTGGAATGATTGGGTATTTAGGCGTATCATGTATTCGTTCGGCGAAATTGGGAACGGATGTGGTGATTCATGGGTTGTGTGGATTTGGAGACGGAAGTTCTCATATTCAGGCTATATTGTGGTTGTGGATCGTGTGTATCGGCATTGTTTAGAGACTATCAGGATTTGGAGGCTCGAGTGGATGTTTCTTTGTTGGTATGTTAGATGTTGGATGTGATGTTGGAGTTCAGACTGGTCGTCTCAGTGTTGGGTTATTCTGGACTATTACGCTATGGGCTATGCCAGAAATGCCATGGGTTGAGTGGCGAGGGGCTGCAGATTATGTTCTAGTAGTGTGGTTTATATTTCAAAGACCCAGCGAATGGCTGGGAAGGATTGCCTTTCTTAATTAAGCATTCGTGATGGATGTCAGTGTAGAGGATTCTACCACTGATTCAGTTCTGGTATTGAGGAGCTCTCCGGATGTGTTCCTTGTGGCCGGGCATGTCGCCGGGCAGGGTTGTTGATTTCGGTAATGATTTGGCGTCGGGAACCGTATCGTATGGCTCCGGCAGGAGTTATATTAGTGGAAGGAGCAGATTGAGGCTTCTTTGATAAGGAGTTCGTTGGCAGGCCAATGTGGATGCGTGTTCTAGCTGAGTCGGCTTAGTTGGCCCCAAGCTATATTGTTGAGGGACTTGTTGATTCGATCGTTATTGAGCTTACTAGTGATCTGGGAGATCTGTGAGTTGCCTTTCTGTGTTGCGAGACGTTATGATTTGTTGGTTATGGGCATATATGGTGCGGTTCTATTGGGATTCATAGTGGATGTTAAGCGGGAAAAGTAATTGGATGTTGCCCGGTGGATGGTGTATCGGTTATGTCATATCGGGTCTGCGTGGTATGTGTTTCTTGTTTCATCGTGGGTGTAGTGATTTGCTCTGGTTCTAGGCGTCAAATTGTGCGCGGTTGTCAATTTCGAGCATAGTGACTTGAGGTGTTTCATATGGAACAATGTTTGGATAGAATCGCACATTTTTGCAGCAAAGCTAGGTGGAGATATGACCTTGTGGGTTAGATTTGGGTGTTCTATTTCTATGATGTAAGACAGGACCTCAGTCTTGTGTTGTTGTAGTACGGGTGAGCTTGAGGTACAGCTCCTTCGTTGAGTCATTTTCATGATTGAGTATGTTAGGACCGTTGCTTATTGGCGCGCATATTATGCCAGTTGTGGCTTAGGCCTCTATTGATGCATCATATCACCAGAGTGATGTGTTGGATTAGAGGATATTATTGGGATCATTAATGAATACGAACGGATTCGATTTCAGCATATTGGGAGGATAATGTCGAGGTTGAGCTCAGAAATTTACTATGGTATTTGCCAAAGGAGAAGTGGCTACATGAATAGTCGATCTCACAAATGGTTATGGTTTAGTGCATATTTCATTTATCGTTGGTAGTATATGAAAGTGTTGGAATGAGACTTTAGTTTATAAGAGGTTTTCTACCAGTATTCGTTTGTTATGGGCAGCTGTTGTGAATAGAAGTTATCGCTACGAGTGTTTGAGTTATGTGGTATATTATGGGATTGCTTCCGAGGTTGCAGCCATGGGTAATTACAGCTGGTTCGGGACTATTCAGAGTATAGGTGTGAGGTTTTGAACGTATTGATGGTTTCGGAAGTGCAAATGTGGTTCTATGGCTTATGGACCAGATTGGATTGTGTTATTTTAGTTGCAATGTGTTATCGAACATATATGAGATAGGGTGATGTAGGATCACCCCCGGGTATATGCATGGTAATATTATTCAGCTACGGGTTGGCTTTTAGAACAACTCTGGGTACGTTCGAGGACGAACGTGTATTTAAGTAGGGGAGGATGTAACGACTCGACCGGTCGTTTCGAGCTTTTGCACTTTGATCGCCAGTTCTCGGGCATGACTTTCCCCGTATGATGTATTATGACTGATGTAAATCGTTGATTTTGGTTTTCACAGAAATCAGTATGAATTCAAAAGAACAGTCTCAGTTAAAAGCTTTGAATTTGAAAGGTTTGACCAAGAGTTGACTTATTTGTATATGAGCTCGAATCGGAATTTTTATGATTTGGTTAGCTTTGTTGGGTGATTTATGACTTAGGAGTGTGATCGGAATTGGTTTTGGAGGTCCGGAGTAGAAATAGGCTTGAATTGGCGAAGTTAGTATTTTGGCGATTTCTGGTTGATAGGTGAGATTTTGACCCAAGGGTCAGAATGGAATTCCGAGAGTTGTTGTAGCTTCGTTATGTCATTTGTAATGTATGTGCAAAATTTCAGGTCATTCGGACGTGGTTTGGTTGGGCTTTTTATCGAAAGTGTATTTTAGAAGTATTTAGAAAACTTAGGCTTAAATTCAATGTGAATTGATGGATTTGAAGTTGTTTGAAGTGTTTTGATGATTGTAACAAGTTTGAATAAGGTATTGGGTCAAGTTCGTTCTTTTGGTTGAGGCCTCGGTGGCCTCGGGGTAATTTCGGATGGTTGGCGGAGAAATTGGAATTTATGTTGCAGTTTTAGATTTGCTGCTTCTTGTATTTTCACTTCTGCAGTTTGTGGATCGCAGATGCGGTGACGCAGATTCGGGTGTATCATCGCAGAAGCAAAAATGGGTCAGGCGAGCCGGACCAAAGAAGCGACTAAAGGGATCGCATCTGGGGAATCGCAGATGCGGAAGTGGTTCGCAGATGCGGCTTAGGCCGGTTTAATGAACTCCACAGAAGCGGATGTGTTTACCGCATATGCGGTACCGCAAAAGCGGATTTTGGACCGCAGATGCGGTCATGTCTGGGCAGAATGTATATATGTCTTCCTTCGCGAGTTTTGAAGGGTTTAACCATTTTTGCACTCAGAATTGGGAGCTTTGGGCGATTTTGAAGAGAGGAATCAAAAGGACTTTGTTGAGGAAAGGATTTTGGACTTAAAACACATTCATATAGTAGAATTTCATGAATCTAGGGCTGTAACTAATGGGTTTAAAGGGCTAAATATGAAGGATTAGGGCTTGAGTTTAAGAGGCCTTTAATGGAGGATTTGAGGGGCCATTTGAACTCCGATTTTTATATTGTTGATATGTACAAACTGGTGGAAGGATAAGGAACCCGTTGATGTAAAAATTTCTGAGTTTTGAGAAGTAGGCCCAGAGCTCGAGTATTTGGTAATTTCGAGATTTGTGCCCGTTATTGATTGTTTTCGCTTGGGCTTTATTCCCTTGGCATATTGTGATGCATTCGTTCTGATTTTGGATAGATTCGACGCGCGTGGAGGCCGATTTGAGGGGCAAAGGCGTCACGAGCTTGAGATTCCACCGGTTTGAGGTGAGTAATGATTGTAAATGATATCCTAAGGGTTTGAAACCGGATTCGCACATCGTGGTGCTATATTGAGGTGAGACACGCATTTGATGATGAGCGTGGGGTCGTTTACTATAGGGGATTGTGACTTGGTCCGTCCCGATTGACGCTTTTACCGTGTATTTGATTGAAACTTATTTGTTATCATCATTATTTGGACTGATTGCCAAATTTGGGCTTCGAGCCAACTATTTGAACCCTCCTGGGATTTTTATCACTATTTCCTCACTATTTTGACCTACTACTTGAACTCAATCGTATTGTTTTCCACTGTTGTACAACTCAGCCACTTTTACTCTGTTTTGAAGCTAAAATGATATATTAAATGATGTTTTGAGGCTGAGAACTACTGTTTTGACTAATGCCTGAGGGGCTTATGTGATTTCTGGACTGAGTATGCCCGAGGTCCAAATGTGAGGATACTATGGGATCGGGCTGTGCGCCGCAACAGTGTTATACTGATATTGATATGAGGCCGAGGGCCTAGATTTGATGCCATGAGATGGCTTGATATTTCTCTTGGGCCATAAGAGGCCCCTCCCCGAGTCTACACACCCCCAGTGAGCACCGTCGACGAGATATATGGATTGGGTTGCACGCCGCAGCGGTGTTGGGTACTGTTCTACGTGTTTACTTTACTTCATTTGTTTGCCATTATCTGTTGTTTGTGCTACATCATGTGATATATGTCTGATCGCCTAGCATTTATCTGTTAATTGAGTGTTATGCCCGAGGGGCAGATTTTCGTGCTTATCTGCACTATTTGTTAACATTCATTTGCGTAACAGTTGAAAAAGGCATTTTTAAAAGAGGTTTAAACTGAGCTAAGATGTTTTTCCAAGGATTTCACAGTTTCACTGCTTTTATTTAAATGGTTTTAGACTGCTCTATACAACATGTTGATGCATTTTTCATGATTTCTTACTGCTCAGTTATTATTTACCTTTATTACTCACTGAGTTGGAGTACTCACTTTACTCCCTGCACCTCGTGTGCAGATGCAGGTATTTGTTCACCCGGTAGCGGGTTTTGAGATGGTCGGAGGCTAAGTTATCGGAGTTTAGTGAGGTAACTGCCAGCATTCACAGCACCACATCTCTTCCTTTTGTTTATCAGTCCTATTTATATGTTTTAGGCCTTGCAGTTGTATTTATACTCTAATAGATGCTCGTGACTTGTGACACCCCGGTTTGGGCTATGTCAGGTTGTACTTTCGCTAAGTATTATCATTTAATCACATTTAAATTGCTTATGAACTGTTTAACCGCTTTAAATAGGATGTATTGGGTTTAGTTGGCTAGCCTTGTCTTCACGAGAGGCGCCATCACGATCGGATCGGGGATTGGGTCGTGACAGTCATGCACTACACTTATAAGCAGGAGGCTACATGACATTTAAGACTGTCACTCTTTCTTCTTACTCTAGATCATGTGGTAGAGCTCAGTTATAAGAATTGAAGTGCCGAACTTCTATTTTTATTCGTAATAAGACGATGCCTACGTTCAGAAAGATGATCGATAAGAGATATAGTTGTGGAAGTGTTGAATTAGGGGAACTCAACTTTGTATCATGCTTATGATAAGTAAATGTGGGGTCTTCAGCAGATCATGTGCGTACTGAAAGTTGTAACCATCTTGATAAGAAGCCTTAAGGCAAGAATGCCTATCCACCTTTATGTTGTAAGATAATGAGAGATTAAGAAGATAAATACAAGTTTCAACAAGAAAAAGAAGTAAGATAAAGAAGGGTACGAGGCGCCCATTTAACAAAGGTTAACAGTGTTTATAATTCAGGCAGCATATTTGTTGATAATCATATATCCACAGAAAACTCCGATATAAGTTAAAAGAAAGAATTGAGCCTAGGGCATAGACAAAGGATTGAATTGTTAGAAGATTGTATCATGGATATTCCATAACGCCCATAAAAGGCTAAGGTAATAACTGATACCATGAACCATAGATCAGAAGATAGCTTTAGCCTACGTAAAGGCTGATCAGAAGAAAGAGAAAACTAAAGAATTATATCACCCAAGTAAATCAGGATTCTGATTATTGGACCTAGAAAAATTATAAAAGTTGTGGTTCAGAACATGACAGAATCACTCTTAATATCAGATGTTCAAGAGAAATAACACAACACCATAATCTATAATGGCCCTACAAGGAAGCCAGTTAGAAAAAGTACCAGCCTCATAAGAAGTCAATACAAATCTCCCACCGTATTGTGTATGTACCAGAGGTGCAAGTATTATAATAGAGCTTCAAGTTATGGATGTGAATTACACCTAGGTGGAAGGGAGGTCACGAAAGAGAAAGAAGATACGATGCGAGATTTTAAGGTAAGTAAGGTAAAGGTGAACAATGTATGAGATACTCAAAGGCAGAAGATCGTGAATAGTTGATAATAGGCTAAATTGTTTAGTATAGCCTATGTTTTAGCTCAACTTAAGGATGGTTTACTATTGTAAATGTTCAAATAATGCAAAAATTGGCTCTAATCATGACTTTAATGTCTCACAGGAGTTCAATAAACAAATGAAGATTTATGATGGTAATCAAGTGAAAAATGGAGTCAAATGACGAAAAGTTGAGCAGCAACATCTTAACAAGAGAAAACCCCACTAGTGCGGGTCATGCGTTGGTCAGGTGCTCCCGTGCTAGTTCAATTGTTTTGGACATAAAGAAACCCCACTAGTGTGGGTCATGCGCTGGTCATGCGCTCCCGCGCTAGTCCTGTCCGGGAAATCAATTATTTGGGGGTAAAATTGGAATTCCTTTTTAATCCCACTCAATTTACAAAAAGCAAAGACTCCATTATTGGAAGGGGAGTTTTATGAGAGGAAGAAATAATTTTAGAGAGAGAAAGTGAAGAGAAGACTCAATCTTGAAGTGAAGAAAAGAAGGGGATTACAATCTTGAAGCAAGGATTCAAAGAGTTCTTCTAAACATTCTTCTATTTGTTTGTTAATATTATTTTTAAAACTTTTATTGTTGATTTTTGTATGATTATGAGTAGCTAAAAACTCTAGTATTCTTGGGTCATGGATGTTAGATAATTATGTTATTTGAAGCTTAGATTGAAGATCTTGAATTTATTGTTATGGGTTGTTTATTTGATTCTACTTCTAATTATGTTACTGCGTAGCTAACAGTAAAATACTATTTACGAATCTTGAATTAAACTTGACAAAGGAAATTCTTGGTTTCATATAGAATCAAATAGAGCAAGATCCGAATCATGGGCATCAGGTGAAAGATTCGCAATTAAGATAGACATATACTTAATTGCGTTGCTTGGTTGAAAAATAGGAGTTGTAAATGCATTTGAGTTAATATTAATACCATTGACATATAGGTATTAATTTAACTTGAATAGGTGCATAAGGACTCGACAGATTCTTATGAGTATTATTAACCCTATAATGAATAACCCGGATAATTCAATAAATCAATCTTAAGCTAAAATAGTAGCATGATCTCTAGCAAGTCCATGACCTTGGAATATTTTTACCTAAATTGTTATAAAAATATTGTGAAATTGGTGTAGTAATTTTGTGTTGAATTATTGTGCAATTATTAAGTAAGTTGTAAATTGGTTCTTTATATATTTTGAGATAATTTAGCTTGAATTGATAATTGTTTGAGTCTACATCAGTCGAGAAGTTGATCACAATTCCTCGTGGGAACGATACTTTACTTACTACTATATTACTTGTCGATTGCGTACACTTGCGTGAGTGTTTTGGTCGCAACAAGTTTTTGCCGCCGTTGCCGGGTTATTGAAATTAGCTACTTGACTATTTTAAGATTTTATTAGCTGTTAATAAAAACCTAAATTTTCCATCTACTTTGTTTGTGTTGCGCAGGCTCTTCTCTTGAATGCGGAGGAGTAGAAGCACAAACAACCTCTTCCCTTTTGATCCTGAAATTGAACGAACAATTCATAGAACAAGGAAGGAGTGGGAAGCTAGAAACAGAACAAAAAGAGAGTTGGATATTCAAGTTCAAACACAGCCAACAGTGATGGCAGGTAATCAAGAACATGCGGTGATAGAAGCAGCAAGGGCAAACCTTGCTAATATGACTCAGGCCATTGTGAAGCCTGAAATCACCGGTCACTTTGAGCTCAAACAGTACATGGTGCAGCTGATACAATCCACTGGGCAATATGTTGGTCTATCTCATGAAGACCCACAAAGGCACATTCAAATTTTCTGGAAATAACGGATACTTACAATTATCCAAATGTTTCCAAGGATTATGTCAGGCTGACCTTATTTCCCTTTTCATTATTGGGGGATGCTAGAGAATGGTTGCAAAAAGAGCCAGCTAATTCAATCCACAATTGGGATGATTTAGCAAAGAAATTCCTAATCAAGTTTTTCCCCACCAAAAAGACAAAGTTTTTGCGGAGTCAGATTCTTGGGTTTCAACAACGGGATGGTGAAACTCTTCGCCAAGCTTGGGAAAGATACAAGAAACTACTTCGGGATTGTCCTCATCATTGTCAAACTGATGAAGTATTGGGCCATAATTTTGTTGATGGATTAGACGAAACTTCCAAAATGAATCTTGATTCAGCTTGTGGAGGTAGTTGCATGGCAAAATCATACAGTGAAATACAACTTCTGCTGAATAACTTTACTACTAATGATCATAATTGGCAAGGTGAAGGAGAACCAAGGAGAGCAATGAAACAGAAAGCAGGGTTACTTGAACTGGATGACATTTCCGCCATGAGAGCAGATTTAGCAAAATTGGCAAATCAAATGACCAGAATGACAATGGGACCATCACAACCAATGCAGCAGGTTCAACAAATGTCAGTTTGTTGTGAAATGTGTGGTGACAATCATACGAGTAACATGTGCCCCGTGAATCCTGAATCTATTTACTATGTTGGGCAACAAAACAGAGGTCCAATGAATCAACAAGCCCAATATGAGAACACTTACAACCCAAATTGGAGGAATCATCCTAATTTCTCTTGGGGTTGGAATCAACCCAATCAAAATCAATTTAGACCCCAAGGAAATTTTAATCAACCTCAAAGGCCACCACAACAGGTAGAAGAAAATACAAATGATTTGCTGAAGAAATTGTTGCAAGACAACCAACAACTCACAACTGATTTTAGAAATCTTGAAATACAATTGGGACAACTAGCTGCAAATCAAAATACTAGGCCTACAGGTGCTCTTCCAAGTGATATAGAGAAAAATCCTCAAGTTAGTGCAATTACACTTAGAACTGGAAGGGAATTAGAAGAAGTTCCAAAGAAGAGAAAAGACAAGCCTGTACCTGAGGGTGAATTGATTCCCAAAGCAACACATGAAGTAAGGAAAGATGATACAATTTCAGCACCTGTGAATGTTCCAAGGCCACCACCACCTTTTCCACAAAGATTGCAGAAAAAGAATGACGATCGCATGTTCAACAAATTTCTCTCTATGTTGAGTCAGATTCAGTTGAATATTCCGTTGGTAGATGCAATTCATGATATTCCAAAATATGTCAAATACATAAAAGACATTGTGGCTAACAAGAGGAGACTGACTGAATTTGAAACAGTTGCACTTACTGAAAAGGCACTTCAAGGGTCCAAAATAAGCTTCCTCAAAATCTTAAGGACCCTGGCAACTTTACTATCCCTGTGAGAATAGACAATGTTGATGTAGGCCATGCACTTTGTGATTTGGGAGCAAGCATAAATTTGATGCCATTGTGTTTGTACAAACAATTGGGTTTGGGGGCTCCAAAACCCACCACAGTGATGTTGCAACTAGCAGACAGGTCCATAGCTCCCGAAAGGGGTGATAGAAGATGTGCTACTGAAAATTGGGAAATTTATTTTCCCGGTTGATTTCATTATCTTGGATTTCCAGGCCGATGAAAAAGTTCCTATTATATTGGGAAGACCTCTCTTGGCTACAGGTGATGCTATAATTAAAGTAAGAGAAGGAAAAATGATCATGAGAGTTGACAACGAGGAAGCTGTTTTTAATGTATATAAAGCAATTCAACTTCCTCGGCAGTATGAAGAATTGTCTATGATATCTGTCATGGAGATTGATAAACAACTTGTTACCCCAAGTGTATATTTGCAGGATTCTTTAGAAAAAGCAATTGTGTTGTTTGAAAGTTTGGAGATTAATTATGAGGTTGAGGAGATGAAACATACTTTGAATGCAACATGTGAATATATAAAAGGTTTTTGTCCCTTTGAACCTTTGAACAGGCCAGATGGTCCTCTTCTGAAGCCCTCAGTTGAAGAAGCTCCCAAATTGGAATTAAAGCCTTTACCTTCTCACCTTCATTATGCTTATTTGGGTAGTTTTGAAACGTTACCTGTTATTATTTTTGCTGACTTGTCTGAATTGCAGGAGGAGAAATTGTCTAGAGTACTACATGAGCATAAAAGAGCAATTGGGTGGACAATGTCCGACATAAAAGGTATTAGTCCAGCTTTTTGCATGCATAAAATTCTCATGGAGGAGGGCACAAGCCAAGCATAGAACAACAACGCCGCCTAAATCCGAACATGAAAGAGGTGGTAAGAAATGAAGTGATTAAATGGCTTGATGCAGGTATTGTATTTCCAATATCTGATAGCAAATGGGTAAGTCCAGTCCAATGTGTTCCAAAGAAAGAAGGAATGACCGTAGTGACAAATGAAAATAATGATTTGATTCCTATTAGAACTGTTACTGGGTGGAGGATTTGCATAGATTATAGAAAATTGAATAATATCACCCGAAAAGACCATTTTCCCCTTTCCTTTATTGACCAAATGCTTGATAGATTAGCCGGGCAGGAATACTACTGTTTTATGGATGGCTACTCGGGATATAATCAAATTGTTATAGCCCTAGAAGACCAAGAAAAGACCACATTTACATGTACGTATGAGACATATGCATTTAAAAGAATGCCATTTGGTCTTTGCAATGCACTTGCGACTTTTCAAAGGTGTATGATGGCTATTTTCACTGATATGGTTGAAAAATTTGTGGAAGTATTTATGGATGATTTTCTGTATTTGGATGTTCTTTTGATGAATGTTTAATGAATCTTGATAAGGTCCTTGCTAGGTGTGAAGAAACAAATTTGGTGCTAAATTGGGAAAAATGCCATTTCATGGTACGAGAAGGCATAGTCTTAGGGCATAAAGTGTCCAAGAATGGATTGCAGGTGGATAAAGCAAAGGTGAAAGCAATTGAAAAATTACCTCCACCAACATCAGTTAGAGGCATTCGCAGTTTCATAGGTCATGCGGGTTTTTACCATCGTTTCATCAAGGATTTTTCATAAATCTCATCTCCTTTGTGCAGGCTTCTTGAGAAAGATACATCTTTCAAGTTTGATGATTCTTGTCTGAAAGCATTTGATGAGCTGAAACGAAGATTAGTTACTGCACCGATTATCATTTTTCTAGATTGGAAACTTCCATTGAATTGATGTGTGATGCAAGTGATATAGCCATTGGAGCTGTTTTGGGGAAGCGGAAAGAGAAAATATTTTGTTCCATTCACTATGCGAGTAGAACTCTTAATCCATCTCAAATGAATTACAGTGTTACTGAAAAAGAGTTGCTCATAGTAGTATGGGCATTTGATAAGTTTAGATCCTATCTAGTGGGGACAAAAGTCATAGTTTACACAGATCACTCAGCTATAAGGTATTTATTTGCAAAGAAAGATGCCAAGCCAAGGTTAATTCGATGGGTTCTTCTTTTGCAGGAATTTGATTTGGAGATTCGAGATCGAAAGGGAACAGAGAATCAGGTTGCAGATCATTTATCCAGGCTGGAAAATAGAGGCCATGTCACTGAAGGAGAATCAATCAAAGAAACATTCCCTGATGAACATTTGCTGGCCATCACTTCGGATGAAACCCCGTGGTATGCTGATTATGTGAATTTCATTGCAAGTGGGGTGACTCCACCAGAATTCACAGCTGACCATAGAAGAAGGTTCTTACATGATGTGAGATTTTACATGTGGGACAAGCCTTTTCTATACAAGCAATGAGCAGATCAATTGGTAAGAAGGTGTGTCCCTGAGGAGGAGATGAATGCAATATTGCATGACTGTCATTCTTCTCTTTATGGAGGTAATCATAGTGGAGATAAAACTGCACAAAAGGTTTTGCAATCAGGTTTTTACTGGCCAAAATTATTTAAAGATGCACATGCTTTTGTTAAAATTTGTGACAGGTGCCAAAGAACCGGAACGATCACGAAGAAGCACGAGATGCATTTACAAAATATTTTGGCAGTAGAGCTCTTTGATGTCTGGGGAATAGATTTCATGGGACCATTTTTGTATTCTAATAGGCACAGATATATTTTGGTTGCAGTGGATTATGTGTCTAAGTGGGTTGAGGCCATTGCTATTCCTACTAATGATGCGAAGGTAGTGGTAAGTTTTGTGAAGAAACACATTTTCACACGCTTTAGAACTCAAGGGTGTTGATAAGTGATGGAGGAACACACTTTTGCAACAAATTGTTGAAAAATGTTCTAGAAAAATATGGTGTAAGACACAAGGTTGCTACTGCATATCACCCTCAAACGAGTGGTCAAGTTGAAGTGTCAAACAGGGAGGTAAAATAGATTTTGGAGAAAACTGTGAGCGCAAATAGGAAAGATTGGTCCGATAAGTTAGAAGATGCATTGTGGGCTTATCGAACTGCATACATGAATCCAATAGGTACTTCTCCATACAGGTTGGTTTATGGAAAATCATTTCATTTGCATGTTGAGATAGAACATAAAGCTTATTGGGCAATCAAAAAGCTAAATATGAATATGGACTTAGCTGGAGAAAAAAGACTGCTACAACTCAATGAAATTGATGAGTTTCGGTTGCATGCTTATGAAAATGCCAAGTTATATAAAGAAAAGACCAAGAAGTGGCACGACTAACACATCCAACATCGTGAGTTTGAGCCGGGTCAAGAAATTCTCTTGTTCAACTCAAGGCTAAAGCTTTTTCCTGGAAAGCTTAAGTCCCGTTGGGCAGGTCCTTTTGTTGTAGTAAGTGTAACTCCTCATGGAACAGTTGAATTGCGAAACATTAATTCAATAGGCACGTTCTTGGTAAATGGGCAACGAATTAAACACTATTGGGGTGGTGACATTCAACGTCACAAAACCTCAGTAGATTTAAATGACATATAATGCAATATGGCGTCGTGCCGCGACATTAAATCAGGCGCTATGTGGGAGGCAACCCACAAATGTAGTGTAAATATAGTTTGTAAATGAGAATTTATAACTTGTCCTTCTTGAGAGGTTATATATTTGAAAAAAAAGGGAGAAACGTTCAGTGATTAGCGCGAGTGCGCATGGCTAGCGCATAGCCCGCGCTAATTGGGTTTCCGTCTGCCTGACCTTCAGTGATTAGCGCGGGTGCACATGACTAGAGCACGACCCGTGCTAGTCACAGGTAACTTCATTTTAAATTTTTTTTTTTACTTCTTTAACTTAATAATACCCCCCCCCCACAACCGAAAAACCCTACTCTTTCTCTTCTTCTTCTTCTTCTTTATCAAATCAACCAACCTCTTCATTCACCCTATACCCCATCTGCTCTAAGGTATGTCTTCTTCATCATCTTCTTATTAGTTAATTTTTTTATTTTTCAGATTAATTTCGTTTTTTTTTGTGAACATAGTTTTAATTTTCTATTTTTTTTTTTGATTTTCAATTTCCTTGCATATATTTAGTATAATGTCTTCAATATTTTCCTTGTTTAGTTTTATTATGTAACATTATTATGTGGTTGTCAAGATTGTATATTTTTAGGATAGTTTCTCAAATTTTTTTCTTATTTAACATTAGAATGTAGCATTTATAGAAGATTTAAACATATATTTGATGTTTGGTTGGGTTGAGGAAGTGAAAAAATTAGGAATATGGTGGTTTAAAGTAGTAATTGAGTTGGTTGATGGTGAATACATTGTGACATAGGGTTGGAAAAAGCTTGAAACTCAACATGCTCACAATGTGTTTGAAAATATGCCTCTTTGGAGGAAGTGAAGTGATCAACTATGTGGTGAAGTCTGAGTAGCCCGGTTTGGTCACCCACTTGAATAGGGCTAACTCTAAACTACTTGCAGGTATCATGGCCCCTCGTAAACGCCCAGCATCAAGTTCCTCATCCGAACGCCCAGCTACAACAAATGTTGGTGGACGGCCCAGAAAATCAGTTGATACTAGGCCATTCAACAGTCAAAAGTTTGTGTCAGCCAAGGCACAGGACAGATTTAACAAAAAGGAGGAGAAAACAATAGTGCCTGAACAATCAATGGATGCAAATGCTTTGGCTATTAATTGTCCAAACCTAGCAAACGAGTTGAGGAGGCGTGGGATTGACATATTCTTCGAGGAGCCAATCATGGCGAATGTAATGCTAGTGAGGGAATATTATGCCAACCTTCCGGAACATGATAACTACAATGTTACAGTCTGAAAGCGACAAGTCAATGCATCTATAGAAACAATTCAGGATGTGTACAGGCAACCCCCAGTGGAGGAAGATTACATAGATATGTTCCAGGCATATAACAACAAGCTAATACCATGGTCCATGTTCACCGACATAATTTGTCGCCCGGATGCAGATATCCAATGGTATAAATATGGGAACAAGTTCCACGCTAATGCCCTGAAGTTCGAGGCTAAATGTTGGTTGTACTTCATCAACAACCGTCTCTTACCTTCCAAGAATTTGACTGAAGTAAACATCCCTCGAGCTTGCTTAATATGGTGTTTTATGAATAGGGCATGGTTTGATGTGCCATTGTTGATACATAAAGAAATGTTCCAGAGGGTTAGAATTCAACGCTACGGGTTGTATTACCCATCTCTTGTCACCCTACTGTGCCTTCGAGCCAATGTACCAAACAATCTTGCTGCAGATGGACGACTAGCAAAAGTCAATCCTTTCACGGCTAAAATGGTCACCACAGGTAAGGAAGTTGTACATCCAGCTGAATTGGTTGCTGTTGATTCTGATGACAGAGACGATGAGGAAGGAGAGGACCAACAAGAAGGAGCTGACGATGTGGAGATGGGAGAAGATGCACCACCTGCTCAACCACAAGCTTTTAATGCAGCAGGACCGTCTAGGGCTGGTCGGGGACAAAGGATAGACCACATGGAGCAGGAAATCACTGAAATTAAAACATCAGTGACAGTTCTGGTGAGACGTGTTGATGAAATACAAGTTTAGCAGAAGAAAACGGAAAGCCGGCTCATGGGTTGGCTTCGTGCAATTGGTCGGGCATGCAATGTGGATTCAGGTTCTGTCTCCGACCAGGAGTAACTCCTCGGGGAAGTATCTTTGCTTCATCTCTTGTTTATAATGAAAGACATGGGGAAATGTCTCGCTTTAAGTGTGGGGTGGAGGATTCCTTTAAACATATGTTTAACTGTTCTTAAATGTTTTGGATGGTAGTAATTATTATGGATTTTTAGGTTGTTTCAATTGTTTTGGATTGTTGGAATGTTTTGGGATTGCGTGACTATTTCTATTTTGTTTTTAAATGTTTTGGTGATTTAGTATTGTTGGAGTAATTGTTGTCTGTTCTTAAACATTTTCAGTAGATTTTTTGTTTTAGTAGTTATATTGGCCCGGCCCGATGACAGATTCTTTTAGATGGGAGTTCTTGAGGGACTGAGCCCATAGAAAACAACAAAAAGATTTTTGTTTTTATTGTTTTGTATTTTTAGGTAGTATAACAATTCCCCCTTGGTTTTTCTTTAAGCCGCGGTTCTTTTCCAAGGGTTTATCTTGAACCGGGCATAGGTAGTTTTAAATTTCTATTTTTATATTTTTTTATTTGTAGACTAAAATAAGGAGTTATAAGCTATAGAAAAGTGAACCCATACCGTTGACACACCTGAACACAATAGACCCTAGAGTATAACGCTTAGTCCTAATTGTTGAATCTTACTGAAAGTGCCTTAAATTGTATGTTTGTACTGAATTGACTGCTCGTAATGGGGTATCTTGATGAGCTGATCTGGAATGAGTCATATGCCATGTGTGGTGAGTATTTGTGTAGTCCGTGTATTGTACTTGTGTCTATAACTTGCCCGGTATGTGAGTTGAAGCGAAATTTGAGGTGGTGCTCGGTTTGAAAAATGATGTTAGGCTTCTTTGACCTTTCTGAGCTTAATTGCTTATTAAAAATAAAATTTGTCCCTAGTTAACCCTTTTGAGCCTTCAGACTTTTTGTTTGGCACTCGCATTACAAGCCTATACCCTTTTGTTCTTAATTGACATTGTTTTGATCCTTGTACCTCTTAAAGAACTTTAATTGTGAGAAAAGCGCTAAAAGAAGTAAGAAGGAAATAAGTATGGGGTGACTTTTGAGTGGAACCAATAAAAGGATGAAAGGTGCACTTATGTTGTAAACGAATACACCACTAGCAGAAATTGAGTGACAAGAAAAATTACATTGTGTTTTGCTCTAGCTAGTGGAATGAATTAATAGAGTGCTTAAAGAAGAAGGGTGTATGTGTGGGATGATATTGTGTATAAATGAGAAGTGGGTTGAAGAATTTATAATGAAAAATTGCTTGTGTGATGTGTTAAAGTGCATAGGGGTTGAGTCACTATTCCTAAATACATCCTACCCGTCCCTTAGCCTACATTATAACCATGAAAAAGTCCTAATTGATTTTGGATTGAGCTAGCCTACATTAGTAGAGATTTACATTAAGGGCAAGCTTATGGTACCAATTGTATGCATGTGACTTCTATTGTGAGAGTGAGTGCTTTAATTGATTATTATAAGTATATGACTTGAATGTGCGGAGTAATTACCAAATATTTCTTGTTGGCATGATGGTGAGGGCATATGACTTGTGACAGAAAAGAAAATCTTGACTTTTGTGAAGAGTAAGTTGAGGAAGTTTGAATATTGCATAGCACTTGAGAGACAACTTTAAGGCTAGGATTGTTCACTGCTAGGTGTTAAGTATGTACAATGTTCTAGGTGTAATGCGTGAGGGGAAATGGTTGAGTGAAGAATTCTCTAAAAAGAATATAGTGGATTGCTCGAGGACTAGCAATAAGCTAAGTGTGGGGGTGTTGATAATAGGCTAAATTGTTTAGTATAGCCTATGTTTTAGCTCAACTTAAGGATGGTTTACTATTGTAAATGTTCAAATAATGCAAAAATTGGCTCTAATCATGACTGTAATGTCTCATAGGAGTTCAATAAACAAATGAGGATTTATGATGGTAATCAAGTGAAAAATGGAGTCAAATGACGAAAAGTTGAGCAGCAACATCTTAACAAGAGAAAACCCCACTAGCGTGGGTCATGCATTGGTCATGCGCTCCCGCGCTAGTTCAATTGTTCTGGACATAAAGAAACCCCACTAGCGCGGGTCATGCGTTGGTCATGCGCTCCCCCGCTAGTCCTGTCCGGGAAATCAATTATTTGGGGATAAAATTGGAATTCCTTCTTAATCCCACTCAATTTACAAAAAGCAAAGACTCCATTATTGGAAGGGGAGTTTTTTGAGAGGAAGAAATAATTTTAGAGAGAGAAAGTGAAGAGAATACTCAATCTTGAAGTGAACAAAAGAAGGGATTACAATCTTGAAGCAAGGATTCAAAGAGTTCTTCTAAACTTTCTTCTATTTGTTTGTTAATATTATGTTTAAAACTTTTATTGTGATTTTTGTATGATTATGAGTAGCTAAAAACTCTAGTATTCTTGGGTCATGGATGTTAGATAATTATGTTATTTGAAGCTTAGATTGAAGATCTTGAATTTATTGTTATTGGTTGTTTATTTGATTCTACTTTTAATTATTTTACTGTGTAGCTAACATTGAAATACTATTTACGAATCTTGAATTAAACTTGAAAAAGGAAATTCTTGGTTGCATATAGAATCAAATAGAGCAAGATCCGAATCCTGGGCATCGGGTGAAAGATTCGCAATTAAGATAGACATATACGTAATTGCCTTGCTTGGTTGAAAAATAGGAGTTGTAAATGCATTTGAGTTAATATTAATACCATAGACATATAGGTATTAATTTAACTTGAATAGGTGCATAAGGACTCGACAGATTCTTATGAGTATTATTAACCCTATAATCAATAACCCGGGTAATTCGATAAATCAATCTTAAGCTAAAATAGTAGCATGATCTCTAGCAAGTCCATGACCCTGGAATATTTTTACCCAAATTGTTATAAAAAAATTGTGAAATTGGTGTAGTTATTTTTTGTTGAATTATTGTGCAATTACTAAGTAAGTTGTAAATTGGTTCTTTATATATTTTGAGATAATTTAGCTTGAATTGATAATTGTTTGAGTCTACATCAGTCGAGAAGTTGATCACAATTCCTCATGGGAACGATACTTTACTTACTACTATATTACTTGTCGATCCCGTACACTTGCGTGAGTGTTTTGGTCGCAACAATAGTCCATACTTCGGATAGAAGGCTATAAGCACGGGGATCCAATAACCGGGAATGATAGCGTCATCATCGGCGGCATATCTTCCAACCTATAGTTCTAAGTACTGAGAGATCTAGTTAAGAGAATAGAGAAAAGCTGGAGACGATGTGATGTCTCTCTTGACGTTCTAGAATAACATAAGAAAATATTTGGTGCAAGCAAGTTGAAGGAAAGTTTATAAATGGATATGTATAGGTCGCAAGCTAAAGTATGGTAGAGCGATAAAGTTTTAAGGAAGCATGAGTAAGGATGAGGAAAGGCAAGTGAAAAGGCAACGAGAATGGATAAGTCTTTAGGATTAAGCCCATGAAAACAAGAAGAGCATACAGTTTCTCTATGTTATGCAAAGCTCTCTATAGCTGTAATGAACTCAAAGGAGTCTAAGATTAATAGAATTTAGAAAGAATGAAATGTTGACCTGGTAGTAAAATGAGGGTATAATTGTGACAGATACAGGATGACGTTTGGGCCTTCGTTTGAATAATGACTTGAAAAAAAAGAAGAGAAGGAGAAAAGATTTCGCTGGCGGCACAAAATTAGAATACCCCCATAAGGTGAATCACATTGAGACACTATGAAATACGATTATGGGAATTACTTTGAATATTCCTTGAGGTAACGTAAGCCTTAGGGGCAAAGTATTACTTAAGAAGTTTCAAGTTATCAGTGGTATATTGTAGATCAATATTGAGGTTAATCAACAATAGATGGACAAAAGACACAAAGTATGAGATGAGATTGGGTCGTCATTCTAAAGATGAGTAGTAATGAGGAAGCATTAAAGGACTTAAATTTATACATATGGAATAAGCAGTGAGAGTAAGCTGGGATTTGCTAGCAGACCTCAGCAACGATAAATTAAAGTAAACGTTATGGCAATAAATTCATACGGATGGCTAAACGGACCAATGCGATGAGATATAGCAATATTCGTGAATTCAACAAAGTGCGGAGCGAAAAACTTCAATATACTCATATATGCCCAAAGGGACATCTTATCAAGCTCTCCTAGAGATTGGGCACACTTACATGGTCAAAATTGTATAGGCTACATGATGAAAGGTAGTAATAGTTACGAGATTGGAAGGATTCTGACTACAAGTTGTGGTGTGAGAAGGAGGCCTAAGGGGGGAATGCCCTAAACTTTGGACTCATTCACAGAACAGTCGCCTAGATGGCAAGGGAAGTTCTAAAGTATTCGGAAGATATAAGTTATGAAAATAATAAGTGCGTCAGTCAACATTTGAGGACGAATGTTCTAGAGGGGGAATAATGTTACGCCCTGCAGTATTACGTCGATGTTATGCTCCGCAGTAATATATTACGATAATGTTACCCTCTGCAGTAGTATATTATGATAATATTACATCCTGCTATATTATATTACGGTGATATTACGCTTTGCAGTATTAAGTTACGACAGTGTTGCACCTAGCAGTATTACATTACGGTGATATTATGCTTTGCAATATTAAGTTACGATGATGTTGCACCCTGTAGTATTGTACGTTGGATTTGTCATAAGGTAATTGACATCAGTCCAAGTAAAAGATTATTTGGAGATTATAAGGATTATGCTATTTCATAAGTGATGAATAAGTTCGTAAAGGTGAAAGGGGAAGCAAGTCAAAGAAAATGAATTTTTCGTCCAAGTTTGGCATATTGGGGTAAAATACGGTCCGAGCTAAAATACCCGGTATTTATGGACTAGTGACATGCAAGGTACTACATGGTCATGCTAGAAAGGTGTATAAGGTATGTGAAAAGTGAGTAATATTTTAAGTAAGTGAGAATAATTCTCAATTTTTTGGGTAATTGGTTAATTACCCAGTAATGGGACATTACCCGGTTAACTAATAAGTGGATAAAAATATAATAATCATCCCACCACCCCACGTGGCAACTAGCCACATTATCAAGAAATGACTAAGTCATTCCTTGATTAGGTATCAAATAGATAACAAGTTCCTTCCATTCTTTCCAAGACTTTATCCAAGTCTTTCCAATCCATTCCATTTTAAAAGACTTTACATTTAAAGTCTTAGGAATAGAATTTTGATTTCAAAAAATTCAAATTACAAAATCACTCACATTTTAAAGGCATTGCAATAGAACTTTGTTTTCTAAAATTCAAACTCCAAATCACTTTCATCTTAAAGGCTTGCAACAAAACTTTGCCTTCTAAATTAATTTTGTTCAAGTGTCAAAGGCAGCAATATTTCGTTCACAAGCATTAAAGAAGCAGAAGCTTCATTTCGTGCAAATAATTCAAGGAACATGTATGTTAAGGCTAAGATCTTCCTTCATTTTGGCATGATCTCGTCACTATACAAGTTTGATAATGAGGCATAAGGAAAAATTCATATTCCAGAATTTACGTATATTTTTCTAGTCTCGCAAATTGCGTATATTTTCCTAGTTTTGTAAGTTATAATATTCTCCTTATCAGGACTTCATATTCAGTTGAGTATTTCCTTCTTCTAGTCAAGAGAGCAGAGAATTTACGTATATACAATATTAAAAGTATTTTCATTACCATAGAGCTATAATTGATGGGCAGGCCCCTATTGGGCAACCTCTAATCAGATAGTAAGTTATATACCAAGCCTACTGTGGTCGAGCGCCTATGAGCAATCCCAATTGGTTGAGATACAGAGCCTAGTATGGTCGAGCGCTTATGACCGAGCCCACTACGGCAGAGCAGTTATATGTATACCGAGCCTTATAAGGCCGGACAACTATTTTACTTACTATATTGAGAGAGTTGAGTCAGTATCAGTAGGTAAGCACATCTTCAGATTATCTTTGACTTCCAGCTACTTGCAGTTATTATATTATCAGTTCAATTTCAGCTTTCAGTATATTATCTTACATACTCAGTACATTATTTCGTACTGACACCCCTTTTTTGGGGCACTACATTTCATGTGTGCAGGTCAGACAAACAGACGGGTTGGCCTCCTCAATAAGTGTTGCCCGAGTTCAACTTGGTCGGTAAGCTCCATGCCTTTCGGAGTTTTCGGGTCTAAAGCCGTATGTACATCTTGTATATATATGTGTATATGTTATGAGTAGGTCGGGAAGCTGTTCCAATCACAGTATATCCATTAGTAGAGGGTTGTAGATATATCCAGTTAGTTAGTGCAATATGTTGGGCTTGCAGGCCTTGTATGTATATATAGTTGGTTTGTCAGCTGTAATAGTTATGACGGTCTTGTCGGTCCAGTTATATATTGACATTTAGTCAGCATTCACAGTTATCTTGCAATGTGGCCCATGGACAAAGTATGACATCATATATTCAGAGTCTCATAGTTGCAAGTTGGTACGCAAGGATAGGTGAGGCACTTGGTGCCAGTCTTGCCGCCCAGGTTTGGGGCGTGACAAAAACAATTTCAGAGCCACGGGTTCATAAATAAGCTCTCTTTAATTTTAGTCTAATCTAAATATGACTTTTCCAAGTATAGCAAAGATAGTTTGGTTAATCGGTAGCTATAACAATTCACAAGTTAAAATTAGAATTAAAGAAACAACCAGAAGATTATAATTCGAATTAACAATGATGTAATTAATATTCATGACAATTACCACACTAGAAAAAGAGTTCTTAGCCACTCACATTAATAGTAAAAATATCCAAGTATTTTGCATAAATAAATTACAAAGAAAATATGAAGTAATGAAGAACTCTATGATTTTTCTCCTCTGAAAGTTGTTCCACGTGATGTTCTAGCCTCCAAATAATGTCCAACCACCAAAAAGTAAGTTTAAAACCCCTTTGATACAAGTTGGGAGCATATAGGGTCAAAACCACCAAGTCCCAATCGAATTAGGACAAAATTCCCACTAAGGCGCCATGGGAGGTGTCTGGCGCCAAGCTGGGTGCCTAACTTTGTAATGTGCTGCCAATGGCGCCATGGGAGGTGCCTAGCACCAATCTTGGCGCCTAAATTTTTTACTTTTGTGCTCTGCAGCCCTTGGAGTTTTGAAAAGAGCTAGGCTCCAAACTGGACGCCAAAGTCATACTCCCTCCAAATTCTTCCGTTTTGGCTTTAATATTCTCGCAATTTCTTCAAATTACTTCAAATTGACTATTGATACACAATTTTGCCCTCATATTTTGCAAAATATATATACTTTCAAAATAGTATTTTATATTATTATTTAGTTTACAAACCTATACCAACATTTTCCATAGACTTCCATAGTTTTTAGAGCTTTAAATTATTTTTCTTGCATTTAAATTATATAAAATTTAGTAACTATCCCTTTAAATTATTTTGTGATGACTTAGCTACTTAAAATTATTATTTTGCACTAATAACATATGTTTCAAATATTTTATTTCTTTTCATATAATTATATTAGCATTTTTAAGCTATTTATCTAATTTTGCAATAATGGCCTATATTCGTACAAAGTAAATTTATATTTTTATAATACAAAGTTATTATTCTAAGAATCAAAAAATAAGTCGAGCTCAGCGATGCAGAGTGGATACAAAACCACTATGAACAACTGGTCCTCATTGATGGAAAAGAATGAACGCAATATGTCACGGTCAACTCTACCAGAACAGAATGACAAGAGTTTTCAACAAAAAGGTCAGACCAAGGAAATTCACACAAGATCAGTTAGTACTAAAGTGAATCTTCCCACATCAGGATGAAGCCAAAGGGAAGTTTTCACCCAACTGGCAAGGTCCTTACATGGTTTATCAAGTACTAACAGGAGGAGTACTCATACGTGCAGAAATAGACGGAGAGATTTGGCCAAAACCTATCAACTCCGACGCAGTCAAGAGATACTATGTTTAGGATTTTTTACATTTCTTCACTTGATGTAACTGAACAACACTTGACCTGATTCCCGTTTAAGAGGGGATACATAGGCACCCCTGTAGGTTCGGTCACATTTTAATAAAATATTCATTTTGCCATGGTCAGAAACTAGGGCAGATATTTGAGGGCCCTCAAAATTCTGAAGCGAGTCCAGTCAATTTCGTCATACGCAGAACAGTCAGAAAATTGCTTTCAAACTGGGGTAGAATTTTTAGTAGGACCCTCAAAATTCTAAAGCAAAAGGTCTTGAAGTCTCTAAAATATGTCACAATCACCGGTTCATCTAACTTACTTGATAACGCATATCACTATGTTTTAAAAGACAATTATATTTATCAATGGCATATTTTTCGAAAATTTTATTTATATGGCAGCCAGATGTTACCTAGGAAGGATCTAAAGACAGGAGCACATGCAAGGCATAAGACAAAAGCGCGAACCAACCTTCCCCCACAGAACTCACAATTTTTCTTTGAATGCAAGTACAATAAGACAACGATACTCACAGATACATCAAGACACTGCTTTCAAGACAACAAATTATCTAGCACGAACATCTTCAGCTAAGAAATACTTTACTTTTTCATTTGTCTCTTATTCTTTGCATGAGGCTAAGCATTGCCTCCCCAATTGCATAAGGCCAAGCACTGCCTTTCCCCGCATGAGACTAAGCATTGTGTCTTCTTCGCATAAGACTAAGTGTTGTCTCCTCCTTGCATGAGGCTACGCATTGCCTCCCAAATTGCATATGGCTAAGCACTACATTTTCCCTACATGAGACAAAGCATTGTCTCCTCTTCGCATGAGACTAAGCATCGTCTCCTCTTTGCATGAAACTGAGCATGAGGCTAAGCATTTCCTCACTAATTGCATAAGGTTGTGCACTACCTTTCCTCGCATGAGACTAAGCATTTTCTCCTCTTCGCATTAGACTAAGTATTGTTTCCTCCTTGCATGAGGATAAGCATATATTGCCTCCCTAATTGCATAAGGTTAAGAACTGCCTTTCCCCGCATGAAACTAAGCTTTGTCTCCTATTCACATGTGACTAATCATTGTCTCCTCCTTGCATGAGGCTAAGCACTGTCTTTCCCCGCATGAGACTAAGCATTGTCTCCTCTTCGCACGAGACTAAGCATTGTCTCCTCCTTGAATGAGGCTAAGTATTGCCTCCCTAATTGCATGGCTAAGCACTGCCTTTCCCAGCATGAGACTAAGCATTGTCTCCTCCTCCAGCATAAGGCTAAGCATTGCCTTCCTAATTGCATAAGGCTAAGTACTGCCTTTCCTTGCATCAAGACTAAGCATTGTCTCCTCTTCCCACATGAGGCTAAGCATTGCCTCCCTAATTGCATAAAGCTAAGCACTGCCGTTCCTTGCATCGAGACTAAGCATTGTCTCCTCTTCCTACATGAGGCTAAGCATTGCCTCCCTAAATGCATAAGGCTAAGTACTACCTTTCCTTGCATTGAGACTAAGCATTGTCTCCTCTTCCGGCATGAGGCTAAGCACTGCCTCCCTTATTTTCATGAGACTAAGCACTATCTCCTCTTCTTACATGAGGCTAAGCACTGCCTTTTCCTACATAAGGCCAAATGCTATCTCCATTACGCTATTCAAGACTTAGCACTATCCTCTACTCAGTTGGGTCTAAACACTCCCCTAATCTTATACAAGACTAAGCTTTATCTTATTTCGCAGAGGACCAAGCATCATTGTATACGGTAATAATCATAGGGTCCAATTTTTGGTCATTATGACGCTTTGTAAGCATGTCTGCAAAGGCTCAAGACAAGGGCTGAGGTTTAAACCCGAGGGGTTATCAACATAGGACCTCAGGGCAGTGAGATGGGTAGTTATGATGGAAAAGCGGGAAGTTCCCAAGGCACATGACTAAGACTGACTAAGTCTATTAGGCTAGTACGAGCCCGTATCGTGGGATTAAATGGTTGTACCTGCCAAGTATCTTTGTAATAAATGCATTAGTACTATGTTGGGATTCCCCCTCATATAAAAAGGGGACCATTATCATTTAGTAAGAAATACATACAACATTGAATACCAGAACATTCTCTGCTCTCTAACTTTAACACATTCTCCCTTGATTCTATTATTTACATTTATTGCTTACATTTATTGTATTCTATTAATTGTTCTTCATTTATTGCTCATTATTGATCATATAGAGCCCTCATCAAAGTTCTCAAAATTGTTAGTCCTTCATCGATTTTCCGTAGCTTAGTATCAAGCTCGACCTCGAGTCCCCGTACAACCTGGCTCGAGGCCCCGATTCTCAGCCACTCGGATTGCTTAAACATCCTGCTTTTAAGTTCTTATCTTATTTCCTAGTCTCATACTTAGCATCTATTGCCTAAAAACTAGCATAAAAAAAGATCACATATTTTTAGAACCACAAAATCAAATCTAATTGTAATTACCATTTCAAGGTAAACAGTTTGGCGCCCATCGTGGGGCTAAAAATAATAGAGATTTCTTTCTTACTGGTTACTACATAATGCAAGTTATCATTCACACTTTTTCTTGTCCAAGAATCTTTGATAAGTCAAAATGTCTAACTCAGTGAATGCATTTGAAAACAAAGGTCTTGAGGACCATGGAGAGAATGGTGTAGTTGTTCCAGGTATCGGTGTACCACTGCAAAGCCCTGAGGATTCACTAGAGCCAATCCCCGCAGATGTGGTCTCACACGATGCCCAACACATCGATATAAGCTCCCACACTAACAGGAGCATATGCCAACGAGACCAACAAGAAGCTCAGAAAATCCCAACTCGAGAGGAACAAGAGGTTGGCCTTCACGTTATTTTTGAGATATTATAGGCACAACAACTAGCGATTGCTCAACTACAAAGCCACCAAAAAACTCCGAGCATTGTAGCTCTAGAAACGGCTCCTCTAGAAGAACAGGTAGCAGAAAGTTCTAGCAACAACGGGTCAGCAGCTGACCCCGCTATTATGAAGATTCTCGAGGACCTCACAAAGAGGATTGAGTCAGGCAAAAAGATGATAGAAGCCAATGACAAAAAGGTGGAGACCTACAATTCAAGGGTCGATTAGATTCCGGGCGTACCCCTGATCCTGAAAGGTGTTGATTCAAAGAATTTCGTGCAAAAGCCATTCCCACAGAATGCCGCTCCAAAACCCATCCCGAAGAAATTCAAAATGCCCAATCTTGTGAAGTACAACGGAACCTCAAACCTCAACGAACATGTCACTGCCTACACTTGTGCAGTGAAGGGCAACAACCTGAGGGATGACGAGATTGAATTCGTCCTGCTCAAAAAGTTCAGAGAAACACTTTCAAAAAGGGCCATAATGTGGTATCACAACCTCGCTCCAAATTCGATAGACTCATTTGCCATGGTGGCAGATTCTTTCATAAAGGAACATGTCGGTGCCATCAAAGTGGCCTCAAACACTGGGGAGCGTCCCCCCGGAAGATCACCTTCTCGAAGAAGTCAAGATGAGCCAAAAAGGGTCTCGACAGGAAAATGATGTATCGGGCCAAACGGTCGAATCAACCGTGTCCGCATAGAATAATTAAGCCCTTGACGGCAAAAACATGTGTACTTGTACCAAGTAATCAAAGGAGTATATTTTACCACCAAAATGCTTTGCGCTTCAAAGAAGTATGCTACTTTTACGAGAAATGGCTCCAAAGCCAAATAACCTCCCGAACATTTGGGGACTGGCATCATCTCCCGAACACTTGGGGACTGCCATCAAAAACTTAAAGTCATATGACCTCTAGGTCGGAAACTTCGAACTCATAATCCCTTAACGAGGCACCATCAAGTTTACAAAGAATGGATCCAGATCCAATACACTTTCGACGTCTTGGGGACTGTCGTCGACTATAATCCCATCGAGCTATCAGAAACTCAAGGCTGTAAGACCCCAAGCAGGCAACCTCGAGTCCGGAAGCCCTCCATGCAGAAATACTAGAAAATGTAAGACCTTCATGAGGCATTATCAACAATATAAGACCTCCATGAGGCAACACCAAAACTGTAAGGCCTCAAGCAAGGCATGAACCATACCTGTACCAAGAAACCTATCAGTAAGACCTCAAGCAAGGCATGAACCATACTTGTACCAAGTAACTTATCTATAAGACCTCAAGTAAGGCATGTTAAAATTTTCAAGACCTTGCAAAAGGCATAATCCCGATCATAAAGTTAAGGCTATATATCCGAAATTATAAGACCCCTAAAAAGGCATACCCTCGATATAGATGTCAAAACTACTTCACTCGGGGACTAAAAGGCTCCAGCCAAATATAATGACTACGGTCACAAGGCTGTACCATCCAAACTAACGTGACTCACGGATGCCCGACCGTCGCTCTAAAGTCACAAGCCTTCAATTAAAAAAACTTTGAAAAGAACCGGCTAATCACGCTACCCTCAGTATAAGCAAAAGAGCTTCGATAATATCAGCTCCAAACAATAGGCTTTGAAACAATTCATCCATCGAGCGAAACCTCTCGAGGTGCTCATTTATCGCTACATAACGGCTCACAATCGAGGTTCTTATCGAACTATCAAAGAGTCGGACGAACACAAAAACTTCAAAAAGTCTTTAGCGAGGGAAAATAAAGCCTACATATGAGGTCGCACCGACCCAATGCGTGAGAGCCACTATCGCCTGCTTAAAATTAAAGGTCGTACCGACCCAATGCGTAAGAGCCAGTGTCGCCAGCTTAAAATTAAAGGTTGTACCGAACCAATGCGTAAGAGCCACTATCGTCATCTTTTAATTAAAGGTCATACCGACCCAATGCATAAGATCCATTGTCACCAGCTTAAAATTAAAGGTCATACCGACCAAACAAGAAAGAGCCTAAGAGCCATTTTAAAAATCAAAAACTTGAGGGTCAATGAGCTCGAGTTGAAATTTGACTCGAAGATTAAGCCCGAAATAGTTAATTAAAAGCGCCTAAGGGCAAATACGTAAGAGCCTACGATCCATCCCAACAAGCCTCAGGGCCAATTTGCAAACCTAGGGGATTTACAAACCTAAGGGTTTTTACTTCAAAGTTCAATTAATCTGGCCAATCATCAATGAACATATAAATTCAAAACAAAGAAAGACATACTCAAGCAAATGAAAATTCACGAAAGGAGAAAAGCGAAAGTTTTCTTTATATATGCATATATGAAACAATGCAAGGCTACATTCACAAAAGTTCTCTAAGGACACTGTACAAAGAATCAAAAAGAAAAAAGCCTAGTCTATTTTCCCCTCGGGGACTCCGGCCCCATCGGCCTCTTCTCCATTAACTTCGACACCTGACACAAGGAATTTGGCGTTGTATTCATCCGCTTTGGCCCGCGCTATCTCTTCCGAGAGATTGAAGCCCCTAGCATGAATCTCTTCGAGGGTTTCCCTTCGGGATTTGCTCTGGGCACACTCATTGCTTCTGCTCTCCCGATCTGAAGCCCCTCTCAGCTTAGCTCAAGCATCGGTTGCAACTTTTAAATAGACGGTCATTTTCTTGTCGGCCTTAATCCGAACATCTCCAGCTTCTGCCCGGGCATCCATGACCTTGGCCTTCATCTCCAAAAGATCGAACTCGAGCCTTGCAATCCTGCTCATTTGAACTGAGCTGTTTTCACGAGCATTACAGAGTTGTACCTCAAGGGCAGAAACCTTGGGCAAAGCATTCTTTTTGGTTGCATATAGGCATCTATCTGAGCCTTTATCCCGTTACATTCATACTTGTCCTGGCCAACCTAGCCCCAAAGGCATTCTTGATCATCAGTCTTGCTCTGCAACTGAAGTACCACAATATTAATCTCTAAAGATAGAAGAATAAGCATGCATTCCCTCGGAGCAAAGGTTACCTGTTTCTCAAGGTGGCTTTCGTAGTTCAGGCTCCGATTTGCCTCGTACCACAGGTATACCAACTCATCTCCCCTTTTGACATAAAGAAGCCTGAGGGATTTCTCCCCCTCCAAGGCTTTTCGTAACCTGGCTTCGCGGCGAATTAGGTCGAACTTAAGCTTGTCGAAGGCCTACGAAAAAGGAGCTCAATAAGGAAATTAAAGTGCAAAACTGAAAAACCAATTGGCCAAACTCACTATCGAAAATAGCAGTTGAGCCTCCTAAAACGTCTAACGCACACCTACCGGCCTGGTCTCATCGGCCCCAGCGAAACCGCTACCAATAGGAATTTGATCGTTCGACACCTCGCTTGAATTAGGCGATCCCTGATCTCGAATACCCCTCGAAGTACATTCGAAAGGGAAAGAAGACGACTGTCGAAAATCCTTGTCCCTCGAAGTACATTCGACGGGAAGAGAAGATGGCGGCAAAGGAGGAGTTATTTTCCTAAGGCCAAAAGCCTCGGGTGCTGCAAGCTCAGCCAAGACATCTCCTCTGGGCCTCCGGTCAGGTCTTGTCTCGCTATGAGCACCTTCTTCATACGAGGGTTCCTTCCATTTGCTATTATTCCTCGGTTCCGAAGCCGACGATTATTAATCCTCCCCGAGGTGGCATGGTCTCATCTTAGAAAATTCCCCAATTCATGTGATGGCAGAGTTAGTACACAAAAAAGAAAGTACCTTTTAAATAAAGCAAACCACCCAGCACGTACCGTGGTGTTTTGCCTCCCATCTACCCTTGGACAGATTTCGCCACTTGCGCTCATTGTAGGTCGAGCGGGATGCCAGTTTTCAAGCCCAATCTGTCAGGTCAGGGACCTCGTATGGCATCCATGGGACTGCTGCAAAAAAGAAAGGGAAAACATCTTTTCAGAATCCGTCTCCACCATGAGTAGAAATGATAAAAACACATGTGTACCATTTACGTCTGACATTCCATTCCTCAAAAAATGGTAGGAACTCCACGGGGATAATATCGGCAGTCCTTACTCGGACGAATTGACTCTTCCACCCTCTATCCCCATCTTCTTCTTCATCGACAACAAAAGGCCTAGTGGATCAACATCGCAAAGTTATAAAGCCTCGATAATAAAAGGGCCGATACAACCTAATGAGATGGCTAAGGGTGAAATCAAGCCCGACTTCCTCCGCGAAGAACCTCATCATTAATACTACCCTCTAGAATGACGGGTGAACCTATGCTAGGGTATCCCGATATCTTCGACAGAAGTCGAACAAAACTCTATCAAGAGGGCCCAACGTGATAGGGTATGTGTATACGTTCAGAAACCCCTCCACATGAGCCATGATGCTCTCTTCCAGGGAAGGTACCTGGAACACCACCTTTTCTCCCCATCCGCAGTCTCTCCTCACTACCTCGAGGTGTTCCTCTCATATTGATGAAATAAACCTCGATGCATACTCCCAATGGCCCTGAACATTGGGAGGCCTCGCTAATGTAAAGTCCCTCTTCGAGATAAAGCCTCTCGGGGTTGGTCCACCAGACACCGGCGATGCACCACCAACCGAGCAGGATGCGGAGCCGGAACTCTCCTCTTATGGGTGAACAAGTTTGGGCATGGCGGTCATAACTGTGGTGGAGCAAGAGAAGTGGAATTAGGACTTAGGCGAAAGCTTCGAATAAAAGTGGTGAAAGAGCTAAAGCAAAGAAGAAAAACTCTATGAAAGGGGATAACTGCTCAAAATAGCGGAATCCTCAGAAGAGAAGGAAACAAACTCATATATAGAGCAAGCGGTGATTGTCCACCTACCCTAAAGGCTAATTAATTCTAACTAGGCCACTATCACTTTCGGGGAGATGTACCGGCGGGATCACCTCGGTCATTTCATGACCATGTCATACGATTAACGTCGTCATACGATATTTGAGGGATCAAAGACCCCCACATCAACCTATCCTCGGGATGGTACCTGATCTCGAGGATCTCTGCTACTATGACTATAGGCTCCAAGAAGCCATCAATATCGATCAATCCATCGAGATGGGGCCCGATCTCGAGGATCCTTATCAAATTAAATATAAGCTCTGAGGATTTGTCGACACCAATTTATCCTCGAGATGGTGCTCGATCTCGAGGACCTTTGATACTACAGAATGGGCTCCAAAAGTGGTGTCAACCTAGCACCGAGATGGTGCCCGATCTAGAGGATCTCCATTACTATTACTATGAGCTCTAAGGAGCTATTCATATAAACTTAACCTCGAGGTGGTACCATATCTTGAGGATCTCTGCTATTACAAGTACGGGTCATTCACCCTATTCTTTGGCCCTCGGGCTGCCTGAGCCCAAGCCAGTTCTCACTCTAGAATTACTAATAGAGCCTCAGGGCTATTTTCCCCTTCACATCAAGTTAGACGCTCTCTCGGCTACTTTAGTCCAGGGGCCATCCGAGTCCAAGCATATCCTCATCCGGGGTCTATCTATAACGCCTTAGGGCTAACTTCACTCTAAGTTCAAATCAAGTTTTTTAGGCTGCCCAAGCTCGAGCAAACTCTCACTCGGGGACTGCCTGTGAAAGTCTAAGGGCTATCTTTATTCTTAGATGATCTAGCAAATTCTCCCTCGAGGACTATCAACGGGGCCTAAATGGCTAAATTTCGTTCTAAAATTTGAAGCCTCACTCTCACTCAATTCGAAGTTAGGGGTCCGGTGGCCTAATTTTGTATCAAGTCAATACGGACTCAGTCCAAGGAACAGCAAAGGATTTCAGGGAATATTATATTAATCAACCTAGAATCGAAGGAATATCTATGCTCGGGTCCGATATTTGGACCGATCGGTAAAGTCATATGCACAGATTCTTTACAAACTCAAACAAAGGGAAATCTAGGACAAATCAAAGACAAATTGAAGAAATATTTTTGTATTAATAAACGATGGTTACAAAAACCCACGAGGGGTCCTTACACAGAAACAAAAAAGCAAAAAATAACAGCTACAAGTCTAATCTATTCTCAGAGGTACATCCCCGGAAGCAATATCTGTGAGAACCATTTCCTCGGGGACCCCATTTCGATCTTCCAAACAACGTCTTCAAGAACCTCCTCCAAAGCAGAAAAAGATGAAGAAGCAAAAAAAGATGAAGAAGTAAGAATTCAAGTTTGCTTCTTATCATTTTCATTCTAAGAAATGCGGGGACTATCTGTACACGGCAAAAATCAGAGGGTCCAATTTTTGGTCATCATGACGCTTCGTAAGCACGTCTCCAAAGGCTCGAGACAAGGGCCGAGGTTCAACCCTGAGGGGTTATCAACATTGGACCTCGGGGAAATGCAGATGAGCAGTTATGATGGAAAAGCGGGAAGTTCCCAAGGCACATAAATAAGAATGCCAAGTCTATTAGGCTAGTACGAGCCTGTACCGTGGCATTAAATGGATGTACCTACCAAGTATCTTTGTAAAAAATGCATTAGTACTATGTTGGGATTCTCCCTCATATAAAAAAGGGACTCTTATCATTTTGTAAGAAATACATACAACATTCAATACAAGAATATTCTCTGCTCTCTAACTTAAACACATTCTCCCTTGATTCTATTATTTACATTTATTGCTTACATTTATTGTGTTCTATTAATTGTTATTCATTTATTGCTCATTATTGATCATAAAGAGCCCTCATCAAAGCTATCAAAATTGTTAGTCCTTCATCGGTTGTCCATAGCTTAGTATCGAGCTCGACCTCGAGGCCCCGATTCTCTGCCACTCGGTTTGCTTAATCATCCTGCTTTCAAGTTCTTATCTTATTTTCTAGTCTCATACTTAGCATCCATTGTCTAACAACTAGCATAAAACAGATCACGTATTTAGAACCACAAAATCAAATGTAATTGTAATTACCATTTTCAAGGTAAACAATCATATTATTGCATTTCATGGGCTTTAGTACTGCCATTCTATCCAAAGGCGTCATAGTCTGACGGTATCATCCTTGTAGCCGGAAGACATCATTCCATGGCCTGAGGATTTCTCAATGTTGCACATCATTATTCAAAATCGTCATGGTTCAAAGGCACAATTCTCATAGCCCGAGGACATCATTTCATGGCCTAGAATCCTTTATCTCCCGATTCATGGCCCAGGACATCATCCTCATCGTCCAAAGACAACCTTCATGGTCCAAAGGGAATTTGCATCATGTTTAAATTCTCATAATAATCCATATATATTTGCATGCATCGTATTTTAAATTTTGTAGGTAATCCAGGAAGTAACCGTTCTTCAAACGGGAGCAATCTTCGCTCCTGTTTCTATTCACAACATTCACATCCTGCAATTGTTTCAAACGTAACCGACCATCAGTAATTACCCACCTTTTACTCTATGACCGTTCAGATATTTGTCCTATGATATATTCATAACGTCTCAAATTCACATTCATGACTGTGCATAAATTCATCCGATATTATCCTTCCCAAAAGAGCATTTTCCAAACGTACGACTGTTCCTACAACAACTCCATCGATTTCATTCATAGTTGGATCCAGAAATACACATGGCCTGATTCCCGTAACACTAGGGATATGTAGAAAACTCAGGAACCAGGGTTCGCCCCTATTTTTTCAAAATTACATCCCCCCACTCAATTCGACCAAAATTGGTCATCATTTCTTTACCTGACAACTCTTTCAATCATTTCCGGGTAAAGAGGGGCAGCAGTTGATACCCAATTTTGCCCTTATATTTTGTAAAATATATATATACTTTCAAAATATCATTTTTTACATCATTATTTAGTTTACAAACCTATACAAGCATTTTCCATAATATTTAGAGCTTTAAATTATTTTTTGCATTTAAATTATATAAAATTTAGTAACTATCCCTTTAAATTATTTTGTGATGACTTAGCTACTTAAAATTATTATTTTGCACCTATAACATATGTTTCAAATATTTATTTCATTTCATATAATTGCATTAGCATTTGTCACACCTCCCATTTCCGCCCCCGCGAGGGGTGAAGGGAGTTCTTTCCAATTAAAGGACAATCGAAACGGGATTTATTTATTTATTTCAGAGTCGCCACTTGGGAGATTTAGGGTGTCCCAAGTCACCAATTTTAATCTCGAATCGAGGAAAAGAATGACTCTGTATTACAGTCCGCGAACCAGAAACCCGGATAAGGAATTATGTTAACCCGGGAGAAGGTATTACGCATTTCCAAATTCCGTGGTTTTAGCACGGTCGCTCAATTGTCATATTTGGCTCATTTGTCTGATTTTTAAACAATTAAGAACTTATATGCAAATTTAACTTTTAACACCGCTTTTATCATTATTTATTTTATACAAAATTGCAACGTCGTGAAAACGCATCTCGAACCACGCCACAACCAGTGCACACGTGATTTTTTGACGGATTTTTGACTTCGTCAAGATCGTGATTTGGGTTACATAAATGTACACCCGTATTTAAGAAAATAACCTTATTAAATATGCGCCAAAATACTACGCGTTTATGAATACCCTTTAATGACTACATCTTTATTATTACTAAGTTTGTCCATAATTATGAAGTCAATCTCTACATACTTAAAAATAACATATTAATTACTAATTCAAAACAAATATTAATGGAAAGTAATATTACTAAAATGATAATTACGAACAACATGGAATTTCCCAAAAAGTAAAAAAAACTAACTATCCCATAGTTGGATTAAAACATATTGTTAGTATGACTTAAGATTATTGAAATTAATTATTTACAAATACTGAAAATTAAAAAAAAACTTGATTACTAAACCATATTTCTAGAAGTTAAACAATTTAAACTTAACTAACTTTATTTTAATTCACATCATGTCCTAATACTTGATTCGCAAACTAATTCATGTTTTAACTAAAATTAACTACATGATTCCGATTAACTTAATGTTGACAAAAAAAACCTTATGAATAATGAATTAATCAATTTTTGCCAAACTGATTCAATAACGCCATTTTTTATGTTATTTCTTTTATTTTAATTATTAAACAGTTTTAATTAGTAATCCGTCTTGAATATATTTCCTAATAATCCGGTTAAGGCGTTATTTAATATATCTCTATAACATGTCTAATTATGTCAAATGACAGCGATTGACAGAATAATAATACATGAATAATCTAAATACAATACAAAAAAATTAAAACTAAATTAAAAATTTAACATTCCGTTCTTCATTTCAGCTTACAAAATGCCAAAATTACAGTTGTGTACCTGGTATTGCCAATATAAGAAGAAGAAAGTCAGCCACGCAGTAATAACAAAACAGCACAACAACAAAAGTCCAATAGCAGTAACAACCCAGGAACAGAGTTTGCAAACCGATGGAGTATTAAACTCAAAACAAAAACTTCAAGCTTTGATCAAAAACAATTAATTCTGATTTCAAACAATGAAAGAAAGCAAAAGATATTTTTTTAGTTTTTTTTTTGAAAGTTTAAATATATTTTTTTCGGAATTTTCTCTTTCTTAAATGTTCAGCCCTTTTTTTTCTCTCTTATTTTCTTTCTGTTCAGATTCGTTCTTTTTCTTCTGTATTCTCTCGTATCTGTCTATTCTGATTTCAAGACTTCTTATAACCCATCCCATAAATCTTTCAATTAATTAAAATCAATACTTTTTCTCTACCCAACCCATTATCTTCTCACTCCTCCCCATTACATTAAATAAACATATCACACCACCCCATTATATTTTGTCCCCCATGCCTAACATAAAATAATACAAGATTCCCCCCACTAAATTTTGTCTTGTCCCCTCTTTATATTAAACAACTATATCACAACCCACCCCATTTCATTTTGTCCCTCATGCTTCATATAAACAATTACAAAATGTACAATTCCTAAACTACCCCTCCAACCCTATTGCAAATTACTATTTTACTCCCGAAAGTACTATAAATTACCAAACTACCCATCAGCTATAACACATCAATTAATCAAACTTAACCAAAATATAGACAATATGATTAATTTCTAACAATGTTCAAACAACAAATTTCATGAACATGATTTCTTCAACATTTCAACAACAAATCACATGAACATGATTTCTTCAACATTTCAACAACTAAAATTTGATTGAACAATATTTTAACAAGAAACAATCCTATTTTCGGATTCAACAACAACAACAAACAAGTATATTTAGATTTCTAAATTCAATAATATTGAACTTAAAATCAACTACTCTAACAACATTACAACAAACAATTCCTATATTAAACTTAAACAAGATTATGAGACAAATTCAAGAAATAATCATAAATGATAAACAAGAAATCAAACTATACAAAATTCGGATTCAAGATCATCCAAACAAAGTATGAACATGAATGAATCTATTTTAACACAACAAACATGACGGATTAAAACGATTAAATCAATATATTTCCTTTAACACAACTAAATTCTTTTTAGACAAATAACAAGATCGACGAATAAACAATTATGAACTTAAGCTTGAACTTAACAATATTAACAATTTCTAACAATACATAAACACATGAAACAAATTGAAGAAATAGTTAATTAAATTTCAATTTGAATCTAACAAACATCAAACTAACAAATATTCACTTAAACAATAATACAAACATGAAATGAATATGAAAACAACTAATTAAACTTCTATTTTGAAATCTGAAAATTAATTTAACAAAGCACATGAATATGAACAAAACCAAAAATCAAATATCTAACCATAGACATGAACAAAACAAACATTCGCCGATTTTAGATTCGAAAAATATCAAAACAAAATACGGACAAAAAAAACTCAAAAAAAAAATCTACTAACCGAATCGTGCAACATACATACGGACTGTTTCGATGACCCTCGACCAAAGCTCGACCACACGACGACGAACGAACTTAAGAAGCCAACTGAAGCCGCGCCGAAGCAGCAACAGCAGTTGTCGCGGCAGAAGTGAAGGAACAAGGCAACTGGGGAAGAAGACGATGGCGGACAACAGTAGCTCGGAGGTGACGCAGAAACTGTGCACGCGTGGGGCTGCTGGAGGTCGACGACGTGACGACGGAACGGAGCAGCAGCTCGGAGCAGATGAAGCTCGGAGAAGATGAAGCTCGCAGAACAGGAGCAGCTGGTCGACGACGAACTCGACGGAACGGAGCAGCAGCTCGGAGCAGATGAAGCTCGGAGAAGATGAAGCTCGCAGAACAGGAGCAGCTGGTCGACGACGTCCATGGCGGAACGGGCTGGTCGCGATGGGGTTGTTTGGACGTGACTGAGTTTGGACAACCATGGATGTTGATGGCGAAGCTCAGAGACGACGGGGATGAAGCGGGCAGCGGTGGGTTTCCTAGTTCTTTGGTTGAGGGTTTTCTGGCGATGCAACGGGGAGGTCGATGTTAATGGTGGTGACGTTGTGTCGAAGGAGACGAAGATGCTGGAGCTTAGCCATGGCAGCCATGGATGTGTGTTTTAGAGTTTGGAGAAGAAAGAAGCAAAAGTGGGGGGGGGGATGACTTAGGTCATTTTTAGGGTTTCTTCTTCTTTTTTTTTGTTTTATTTTGTTTGTAAAATAATGGGGGTGTTGGTTATGGAATGGGTCGACCCAGTTCGAAATGGACTAGGTTGTAGGGAAGATTGGGCCATTTTTTGGGCCTATGGCTTGAAATCGAAGAAGAGGCCCAATTCCGACTTTCTTTATATTTTCGCTCTCTTTCTTCTTTTATTTCTCTAAAACTAAATTATAAAAATACTTAAACTATTATTAAGAATTAAATTAAGTTATAAAAGCGCAAATTAACTCCCAATAACAATTAACGCACAATTAAGTAATAATTAAGCATAAAATTGTATATTTGGACATTAAATGCTAAAAATGCAAACGATGCCTATTTTTGTAATTTTAATTTTTGTAAAACAAATTTAATTACTAACAATTGTAGAATTAAATCCTACATGCAAAATGCGACATATTTTTGTATTTTTTATTAATTTAGCAAATAAACACGCACAGACAAATACAAATAATTATTCAAAATATCACAAAATTGCACACCAAAGAAAAATCATTTTATTTTTGAATTTTTTGGGAGTAATTCTCATATAGGGCAAAAATCACGTGCTTACAGCTGCCCCTCTTTGCCCGAAGACACGAAGGGTTTTCGTGCAAAGATAAAGCGAGCGATTTTTGCCTATCCGAGTACTCCGTGTGAAGCATTTTTTTGAAAAAGATTTAACCGAACCTTTGCTTCAAAGGTTTCCTACACATCCTGGGCTAAACAGGAATCAGGTCAATGTAGTTCGGGAAATTTTGGTAGCTGGGACTACCGTTGGACTGCAATGTTACTGTTGTTGCATGCTATTACTATTGCTTACCGATCTCCTTGTTACACCATGCTTAAAAAGAAAACAAGAAGCTAGGCTAGACTGCAATTTTTCTGTTGTCTTGCTTTCTTGTCTGCTTGCATTTCTTACGGTGCTTTTCTTCTTTTGACGCATGTACTTGAGTTTGTACTGCAACCTCTTGTTGCAACCTTCTGTTTCCCGGTGCCGGGGAATTTTATTGTTTCCTGCTGGGGATTCCTATTGTAACCCTCATGTTTTATTGTCCTCTGACTTGATCTTGAAATGTATGCCTCTGTTTTATGGGTGGGCTCCCAACTTCAATACTTGAAATTAAAGACTGAAATTTATGCCTCTGTTATCTGGGCGGGCTCCCAACTTCAATGCTTGAAATGTAAAGACTGAAATGTATGTCTCTGTTATCTGGGCGGGCTCCCAACTTCAATGTTTGAAATGTAAAGACTGAAAGTATGCCTCTGTTCTATGGGCGGGCTCCCAACTTCAACAACTGAAATGTAAAGACTGAAATGTATGTCTCTGTTCTATGGGCGGGCTCCCAACTTCAACAACTGAAATGTAAAGACTGAAATGTATGCTCTGTTATCTGGGCGGGCTCCCCACTTCAACGCTTGAAATGTAAAGACTGAAATGTATGCCTCTGTTATCTGGGCGGGCTCCCCACTTCAACGCTTGAAATGTAAAGACTGAAATATATGCCTCTGTTATCTGGGCGGGCTACCAACTTCAACGCTTGAAATATAAAGACTGAAATGTATGCCTCTGTTATCTGGGCGGGCTCCCAACTTCAACGCTTGAAATATAAAAACTGAAATGTATGCCTCTGTTATCTGGGTGGGCTCCCAACTTCAACGCCTGAAATATAAAGACTGAAATGTATTCCTCTGTTATATGGGCGGGCTCCCAACTTTAACACTCGAAATGAAAAGACTGAAATGTATGCCTCTGTTCTATGGGCGGGCTCCCAACTTCAACACTTGAAATGAAAAGACTGAAATGTATGCCTCTGTTCTATGGGCGGGCTCCCAACTTCAACACTTGAAACGTAAAGACTGAAATGTATGCCTCTGTTCTATGGGCGGGCTCCCAACTTCAACAACAACCTTAAAAATAAACGTCATTCCTCTCTTCAGGCGGGCTCCTGACTTTAACCAATAAATCACCATTCTGTTATTCAGGGGGGCTCCTGACTTCAACCAATACTTGAACTGTGTGTCTCCGTTCTTCAGGCGGACGCCTGATTGCTAATACTCCAACTGCTCTTCCTTGTTTTCCAGGTGGACGCCTGATTGCTGGGGATAATACTACTGGGGAAGTCTCCTTTCTTCCCCTCCTTCAAATTCAAAATTTTTTTTCTTTTTGTTTGTTTTTTTTTTCAACACTGCTAGGGATAAAAGTGTTATCTTCTCGGGATAACGTTGTTGAGGATAACGCTGCTGGGGAATTTTATCCCTTCAAGTCGATGCTTCATTCTTCTAGAAGCTACTGGGGATGATAATGGCTTTTTGCTTTTCTGAGCACAAGTGTCATCCCTTTATTCTGTCTGCTGGGGAATACTTCCTCCATTTAAACTTATTATGTTGGGGCAACACTGGTTCAAACACCACTTCCCTTGAGACTGGTGCTATCTTTATTCTTCCTCGAATGGGTACCTGACTTCCAGAAAATTTTCCAAATGAAAGGAAAATTTTCTGCCCCAGTTTGACAGTCTCCCTTATGGCATGCATTTCTGTCATCAATGCCATTTCCTTTACCTGTTTCAAATCAAACAAAATTTGTTAGTTTAAAACGTGGTGGTTGGTTGTGATACTCCTACTGGGATGGCTTTTCCTTTTCTCCTTCCTTGCTCTGCGCTCCACAACTTGTTGGGGATGATATTATTTGCTGGGGATAATCCCTTTCTGCTGGGGATATCCCTCTTCTTTTGTGGCATAGCTCGGAAACTGGCATTTCCCCGACCTTTTAGTCTAGTATGAATTTCCCCAAATCATGCTCACTGCTCTCCTTGCTTTGTTCAACGGGCCTTGGCCTTGAGGTTTATAACCTTTGATTTCGGCAAGGGTATCCCTCTTGACACTTGTCAATCCTTTTGTCAATTCCCTTTTGCTGGGGATATCTTTTTTTGACACTGGCCTCGCGTTTGTTCCTCGCTGACTATACCACTTGGATGTACTAGTCAGATCTTATCTTGCATAATTGGAAAGCTGATGGCATATTTTGAAGTCAATTCACACTTGTTCTGACCAGACAGACTCTATTAGGGAGTTTTTCTATGAAAGGAAAAAGATAAAAAGGGAACAGAATAAAAGACAAATGAAAAAGATGACTCTGTAACAAAAGAAACTATAAATAAAAACCTATCAAACGCAAACACCGACTCTAATGGTCATGGCATGCATTTGTGGCCTATCTTCCGTCGACAATCGTCTTTCAAGACCTTCAATTGGCAATTCCCCATCTGATTCTCAATCTTATTCGACTTGTAGTGCCCGAAGGGTTTTCACTATCAAGTCTCTCTCATTTTGGTTTTTCTCTCAGCTTTCATCGCCTTATGGTGTCCGTGAAGATTTTCACCGATAAGACTCTCTCATTTGTATCACTTTCCAGCTGGGGATTTGGAGTGTTGCCGGTATGACTCTCTCTGCTGGAGATTAGAGTCCTTTCTGCTGTGGAACAGAATGTTATGTTCGCCGGTAAGACTCTCATTTGTCTGACTTGGCATCTTTTGCAGACTGGTCAGAAGGTCTTTCTTTGGACCGTAATGTGGGTTTTTGGACAGGCTAGAAAGAAAGGGTATTAAAGGCTCAAAAATAAATCAAATTTGGGGTTCAAAATTACAACCTTCGAAATCATATATGTTTACAACAAGCGCAACCCTTGCCCCAGTTTCTTGCTTGGGGATTATTTATTATTATATTTTTTTATTACACCATGTACATTGTGACCATTGTGGCCATTATGCACCCTATGATCGAGCCGTGAAGCGCCTACGTATCATCTTTGAGGAATCAGATCAAACGTAGTTCCCAATTCCTCTGTTTTCATTTGACTTTCTTTTGTTTTTTTATTGTTATCATTTTTCTCTTCTTTTTTTCGTTTTTTTTATTGATTTTTTTTTCTTTACCTTCCAGGCTCGTATCTCCTAATCGTTGCTATTGATTCCGAACGAGGGGTATGAAAGAAAATAAATAAGGCTCAAAGGGGGGTAACGAAGGATAAAGTATTTAGATAGTAGAACAAAATGCCTTCGTCATTCCAGTATTCAAAACATGCCAAATGCAAACAACACAATTGATCATAGATTTATAGTCTCTTCCGATGGTGCTGGACTTGACAATTATGTTAAACACTTGCTTTTTCATTTGTCATTTCTAAAGCACCGTTGGGCGACACTCTCACTCTTATGAACGATCCTCATGCCAATTTGGCGAATCTTGTATTTAACGATTTTCTTTATGTTTTACTTGCCCCAGCTTCACATGACTCGGGCTTCAAATAATCTCAAACCGTTCTTATTTCCTTTAAATGTTCTAATTGCCTTTCCGGGGTTTTATGATTAACTTTAAAGACTAGGCCCAAACTGTGTGCGCATGTCATGTTACTAGAATCGGCGCTGAACAAAATGATAAAAGGATCAAACAAAAAGATGAATGGAAATAAAAAGGACCGGATTTTGCATTAGATTACCGGTGAAATGGTTTGAATGACAAGACAAATAAAACAAACCAGAATAAAATTTTAAACAAACTGGACAAAACTTAAACAGACCGCTATGACGAAATGAAAAGATAAGAAGGTTTGACACAAGACAATATCCGGATTACAACCCTAAGGATAATCCAGACAACAGAAATGACAACAAAATACGCCACCACAAGCTTCTCTCTTGCTAACCAAGGAACAGAGCGTCCTCCTACTTTATCAAAATTGGCATCTTAGCCACTGAGCTTCGCATCAGTATTGTCCAGACCATTGCCAACTTCAATATCATCAACTTTAGTCAACAAGTCCCAATAGGATTCGAGTGCTTCTGTTATCAGGCCTGATCCCCACAAAGTGTGCTTTTGGGTCTTGTATTTCCGGCTTACCACAAACCAACCACCTTAACTTTCTTTGTGATTCAAAACAAAATAGGTTAGAATGGACTCAGTCGGTCCTCATTATTAACAACATCTTTTCCTCTCTTTTTTTCATTTTCTTTTTTCATTTTTTTTTCGATTTTCTTTTCTTTTTTTTTTTCGATTTTTTTCTCATTTTTTGTTGTGGTCGAATCTTATGGAGATTGCCTACGTATCATGACCCCGCATGAATCAGACCGAGCGTAGTTCGTGACCAATAAAAGATAAACAATAATAAACATTTTTTTCTTATCAATTTTCATAATAAAACAAACTGAGTTTCAAAGATTTAAAGATGACCTACAAACTCGAAAATCAAACAACCCCTATATTCTAATCAAGAGATTTATAAACTCAAAAACAAAAGGCTAGCTTCCTTTCTCCGTTTGACAAATGCAACCAAACGGTTATTTTTGTCAACGTGGCCCCTTCCCAATTTCTCATGAATTTTGAGGCCGGGGAGGATTATTTTATGACACTTTACAAACTTGTCCATTCTTTTACGAAAATAACCTTTCAACAACTGAAAGATACTCTAAGGCTATTTCGGCAAGAACGGTTTAAGACACTGCCGAAGTTGTCTCGGCTTATTTTGACTAAAAATCCAAACGGTATTCACCTGACCGCTGAACTCTTTTTTTTTCAAATTACAATGAAAACGTGGTGTTGCAAACACGGCCCTTCAGCGCCTCGGGGACGAAGATTTTTAAGGCTGTGTGGGTCAACTAGACCAAAAATCCTAAACATGACCCGAAGGTGGCTATTTATGCAAAGTCAACCTTCCGGCGTCCCTTTCGGGAATATTCGGCTATTTATGACAAAACAGCATCACCTGACTTATTTAAGACTCTTTTTATCATTTTTTCAAATTAGAAAACTCAATATTGCAAGCACGGCCTTTCAACGTCTCGGGGACGAAGATTTTTAAGGCTGTGTGGGTCAACTGGACCAAATCTTAAAAAATGACCCAAAGGTGGCTGTTTATGCAAAGTCAGCCTTCCGGCGTCTCTTTCGGGAACATTCGGCTATTTATGACAAAACAACATCACCCGGCTTCTTTATGACAAAATTAAAATTTTGACATGTTTTTTTTTATTATTATTATTTATTTGTTTTTGGCTATTTTTAGCAAAAGGTGGGGTTGGACCCGATGAGGGTTGCCTACGTATCTCACATCCGGTGAGAATCAAACCCGCGTATTTCGGGCAAATTAACCGAACTATTTTATAACATGAATCTTTTCCATTTTTATTTTTTCCTGGCAAGACAATCTATTTTCCTTTTCTATTTTTGAAAAAGACAAAATAACGATTTCTTTCCATTTTCAACAAACAATAAAACAATCTATTTTTCCAAAAAATAAAAGACACTCTTTTTTCTATATTTTTTAGTAAAACAAAATAAAATATTTTCCTATTTGTTTTCCAGAGTTTCGCCAGTAATTGGTCATTGATTTTTTCTAAAATAATCAATTAACTCCCTAACTGATATATTCTTTTTCCCCCTTTTTTTTCTTTTTTTTTCTTCAATTTTCCAACATTCCTGAGATTCAGAAACCGGTCAACATGCAAGTTCAAAACAAATATATGTACAGAGCAAGTAGGATGCATCAGAATGGTCTTTTCATCTCAGGTTGCTAGTCCTAGATGGACTCAACCCCTGTGTTGAGTCCCGTAAGTCAAATGCAACGTGATGCAAATAAGCGTTCCTACTAGGGATCCGGCATGAAGTCACGTTATTCTATATTCAAAACCTGGGTCAGTGTACTAGACTGTGTACCCGAGCGGACAACTCGAGTCGAGGAGGGGGCAACTTACCGGGAACCAAAAGGCCATCCGGCTTCGTAACTTGTCCGACCTCTTTCTTATTTCAGGGTATAACACTAACAGAATAGGGAGTCTCAACTAGTAAGCACATCCCCGGAGGTGAAGAGAGAAGGGTTCGGCACAATTTATATATACAGTCAAATAATATCAAAGCGGTAAAAGCAGCATTTAGCACATTAGGCTCAAACATGTAAAAATCAGATAAAGCCAAATATAACAATTTATCTAAGCTCGAATTTCTAACCCTGAACCAGTGGTTCTGGATAAAACTCCCCAGCAGAGTCGCCAGAGCTGTCACACCTCCCATTTCCTCCCCCGCGAGGGGTGAAGGGAGTTCTTTCCAATTAAAGGACAATCGAAACGGGATTTATTTATTTATTTCAGAGTCGCCACTTGGGAGATTTAGGGTGTCCCAAGTCACCAATTTTAATCCCGAATCGAGGAAAAGAATGACTCTGTATTACAGTCCGCGAACCAGAAATCCGGATAAGGAATTCTGTTAACCCGGGAGAAGGTATTAGGCATTCCCGAATTCCGTGGTTTTAGCACGGTCGCTCAATTGTCATATTTGGCTCATTTGTCTGATTTTTAAACAATTAAGAACTTATATGCAAATTTAACTTTTAAAACCGCTTTTATCATTATTTATTTTATACAAAATTGCAACGTCGTGAAAACGCATCTCGAACCACGCCACAACCAGTGCACACGTGATTTTTTGACGCATTTTGACTTCGTCAAGATCGTGATTTGGGTTACATAAATGTACACCCGTATTTAAGAAAATAACCTTATTAAATATGCGCCAAAATACTACGCGTTTATGAATACCCTTTAATGACTACATCTTCATTATTACTAAGTTTGTCCATAATTATGAAGTCAATCTCTACATACTTAAAAATAACATATTAATTACTAATTCAAAACAAATATTAATGGAAAGTAATAGTACTAAAATGATAATTACGAACAACATGGAATTTCACAAAAAGTAAAAAAAACTAATTATCCCATAGTTGGATTAAAACATATTGTTAGTATGACTTAAGCTTATTGAAATTAATTATTTACAAATACTAAAAATTAAAAAAAACTTGATTACTAAACCATATTTCTAGAAGTTAAACAATTTAAACTTAACTAACTTTGTTTTAATTCACATCATGTCCTAATACTTGATTCGCAAACTAATTCATGTTTTAACTGAAATTAACTACATGATTCTGATTAACTTAATGTTGACAAAAAAAAACCATATGAATAATGAATTAATCAATTTTTGCCAAACTAATTCAATAACGCCATTTTTACGTTATTTCTTTTATTTTGATTATTAAACAGTTTTAATTAGTAATCCGTCTTGAATATATTTCCTAATAATCCGGTTAAGGCGTTATTTAATATATCGCTATAACATGTCTAATTATGCCAAATGACAGTGATTGACAGAATAATAATACATGAATAATCTAAATACAATACAAAAAAAATTAAAACTAAATTAAAAATTTAACATTCCGTTCTTCATTTCAGCTTACAAAATGCCAAAATTACAGTTGTGTACCTGGTATTGCCAATATAAGAAGAAGAAAGTCAGCCACGCAGTAATAACAAAACAGCACAGCAACAAAAGTCCAATAGCAGTAACAACCCAGGAACAGAGTTTGCAAACCGGTGGAGTATTAAACTCAAAACAAAAGCTTCAAGCTTTGATCAAAAACAATTAATTCTGATTTCAAACAATGAAAGAAAGCAAAAGATTTTTTTTTAGTTTTTTTTTGAAAGTTTAAATATATTTTTTTTCGGAATTTTCTCTCTCTTAAGTGTTCAGCCCTCTTTTTTTTCTCTCTTATTTTCTTTCTGTTCAGATTCGTTCTTTTTCTTTTGTATTCTCTGGTATCTGTCTATTCTGATTTCAAGACTTCTTATAACCCATCCCATAAATCTTTCAATTAATTAAAATCAATACTTTTTCTCTACCCAACCCATTATCTTCCCACTCCTCCCCATTACATTAAATAAACATATCACACCACCCCATTATATTTTGTCCCCCATAACATAAAATAATACAAGATTCCCCCCACTAAATTTTGTCTTGTCCCCTCTTTATATTAAACAACTATATCACAACCCACCCCATTTCATTTTGTCCCCCATGCTTCATATAAACAATTACAAAATGTACAATTCCTAAACTACCCCTCCGACCCTATTGCAAATTACTATTTTACCCCCGAAAGTACTATAAATTACCAAACTACCCATCAGCTATAACACATCAATTAATCAAACTTAACCAAAATATAGACAATATGATTAATTTCTAACAATGTTCAAACAACAAATTTCATGAACATGATTTCTTCAACATTTCAACAACAAATCACATGAACATGAATTGAACAACAAAGAACAACTAAAATTTGATTGAACAATATTTTAGCAACAAACAATCCTATTTTCGGATTCAACAACAACAACAAACAAGTATATTTAGATTTCTAAATTCAATAATATTGAACTTAAAATCAACTACTCTAACAACATTACAACAAACAATTCCTATATTAAACTTAAACAAGATTATGAGACAAATTCAAGAAATAATCATAAATGATAAACAAGAAATCAAACTATACAAAATTCGGATTCAAGATCATCCAAACAAAGTATGAACATGAATGAATCTATTTTAACACAACAAACATGACGGATTAAAACGATTAAATCAATATATTTCCTTTAACACAACTAAATTCTTTTTAGACAAATAACAAGATCGACGAATAAACAATTATGAACTTAAGCTTGAACTTAACAATATTAACAATTTCTAACAATACATAAACACATGAAACAAATTGAAGAAATAGTTAATTAAATTTCAATTTGAATCTAACAAACATCAAACTAACAAATATTCACTTAAACAATAATACAAACATGAAATGAATATGAAAACAACTAATTAAATTTCTATTTTGAAATCTGAAAATTAATTTAACAAAGCACATGAACATGAACAAAACCAAAAATCAAATATCTAACCATAGACATGAACAAAACAAACATTCACCGATTTTAGATTCGAAAAATATCAAAACAAAATACGGACAAAATAAAACTCAAAAAAAAAAGATCTACTAACCGAATCGTACAACATACATACGGACTGTTTCGACGACCCTCGACCAAAGCTCGACCACACGACGACGAACGAACTTAAGAAGCCAACTGAAGCCGCGCCGAAGCAGCAGCAGCAGTTGTCGCGGCAGAAGTGAAGGAACAAGGCAGCTGGGGAAGAAGACGATGGCGGACAACAGTAGCTCGGAGGTGACGCAGAAACTGTGCACGCGTGGGGCTGCTGGAGGTCGACGACGTGACGACGGAATGGAGCAGCAGCTCGGAGCAGATGAAGCTCGGAGAAGATGAAGCTCGCAGAACAGGAGCAGCTGGTCGACGACGAACTCGACGGAACGGAGCAGCAGCTCGGAGCAGATGAAGCTCGGAGAAGATGAAGCTCGCAGAACAGGAGCAGCTGGTCGACGGCGTCCATGGCGTAACGGGCTGGTCGGACGGGGTTGTTTGGACGTGACTGAGTTTGGACAACCATGGATGTTGATGGCGAAGCTCAGAGACGACGGGGATAAAGCAGGCAGTGGTGGGTTTCCTAGTTATTTGGTTGAGGGTTTTCCGGCGATGCAACGGGGAGGTCGATGTGGATGGTGGTGACGTTGTGTCGAAGGAGACGAAGCTGCTGGAGCTTAGCCATGGCAGCCATGGATGTGTGTTTTAGAGTTTGGAGAAGAAAGAAGCAAAAGTGGGGGGGGGGAGATGACTTAGGTCATTTTTAGGGTTTTTTTCTTCTTTTTGTTTTTGTTTTATTTTGTTTGTAAAATAATAGGGGTGTTGGGTTATGGACTGGGTCGACCCAGTTCGAAATGGACTGGGTTGTAGGGAAGATTGGGCCATTTTTTGGGCCTATGGCTTGAAATCGAAGAAGAGGCCCAATTCCGATTTTCTTTATATTTTCGCTCTCTTTATTCTTTTATTTCTCTAAAACTAAATTATAAAAATACTTAAACCATTATTAAGAATTAAATTAAGTTATAAAAGCGCAAATTAACTCCCAATAACAATTAACGCACAATTAAGTAATAATTAAGCATAAAATTGTATATTTGGACATTAAATGCTAAAAATGCAAACGATGCCTATTTTTGTAATTTTAATTTTTGTAAAACAAATTTAATTACTAACAATTGTAGAATTAAATCCTACATGCAAAATGCGACATATTTTTGTATTTTTTATTAATTTAGCAAATAAACACGCACAGACAAATACAAATAATTATTCAAAATATCACAAAATTGCACACCAAAGAAAAATCATTTTATTTTTTAATTTTTTGGGAGTAATTCTCATATAGAGAAAAAATCACGTGCTTACAACATTTTTAAGCTATTTATCTAATTTTGCAATAATGGTCTATATTCGTACATAAAGGCTCTTTTTTTATGAGAAAGATAATATTGCATTAAATATAAGTAGAGTGACTACAAAGAGGATGATGCGTATGCATCTGTACTATAGTTGTTTGATAGATGTCTATTACAAATACTACTACTATATATGCTATTATAATTAACCATTACAGCGTTGCCATTGGAAGCAGCCATACTTAGATCATTGTAATGGATTTCAAAAGTGTTCTGATCCACATCCTCCGGTTGTTCCTACAGTGTATATGTTGTCTTCCTAATACGAGTTTCTCCAGCCTGGTCCCTTTGCAAAAAAAGTGCTGACAAAATACGGTGGTGCTACAAAAATAAATGGTTTATCAGTAGAGGCCATGTTGCATCCTGCTTTAGCTAAAACATCAGCCACCTCATTCTCCTCTCTGTAGGTATGTCAATGGTAGCACTATGTAATTGGTTTAGGAGGTACCTGCAGTCAGCTAGTATGTTAGTATAAACGATGTTATCATTTTGTGACATTTTTAGTTCCTCTAAAGCATCGATGTTTATTTCGAGTGGAACCAAGTTGTATGTATTCACCAATTCCCTTGGAATAGGTCCTTTAGTTCTGCTTGGATGGTGTTGGCATTGTCCAAATTGCCTGCAAACCCTATAATCCAGTATCCATTTGAGGTACGTATGGCTCCCCCTATACCTGCTTTTTGAGTTAACGTTGAAGTTGCCCCGTCCGTATTTAATTTATAGTAATTTGGTTTAGGGGGTATCCATTTAATAAGTTGCATTATATGTGTGTGACATATTTGACATTCGTCATCTAATGTTATTCCTATGTGATGTAGGCATTTTTTGTTGGTAATCTGTCATGCATTATAAGCCAAAGAAACTTTTAGTTTGGGTGGTATTGGAATCTTCCCAATCCAATTGTAAGGAGTTGTGTGTTCTTGTAAGTTTATCTCCTCTTGTAATAATTGTGAATACCTAGATTTGATAGTGAATTTTTCATTATTCGATAATCCCCAATAGATAGTGTCCACTTTATTTGTGTAGATAGGTAACATTGATCCTATTGAGTTTATTTTTAAGAGAATTTGTAAGATAAACGGTATTTCTGCCCATTTCCAATTGTTTTGATCTCTATAAGTTGTAATATTACGCATAGTATGATCTAAAGGTATATGACCGTATAGTAAGGATCTAAGTGTTGTGTTTGGAGCAATCCATGCCTCCATCCAGAAGTTTAATTTTGAATTTGTACCTACTTTCCATTGAATTCCATATTGGCATTTTTCCCATCCTGAAATAATATTGTGCCAAATATGAGAGGAGTTTTCTATTACACATTTGTTCTTATATATCTGAATAAGAGTGTGTGCTCATAGTTGTGTAGGCGAATGAAATACCCTCCATGATAATCCTGCCAGTAATGCCTTATTTTTTAAATCCAGACTCTGTATACCTAGACCTCCTAAATTTTTGGGCATGGTAACTCTTTTCCAATTTACTAAGGGAATCTTTCTTTTTTGTTGTGTAGTTCTCATAGGAAATTGCACATATATTGCTCCATTTTATGAATAATATTTTTAGGGATTGCAATGTATTGCATTATATGATTTAGTAAAGTAGAGAGTGTTGATTTAATGAGGGCAATTCTTCCTTGGAGTGATAGGAAGTTTGTTTTCCATCCTGCAAGTCTAGCCTTGAAGTTTTCTAATAAAAATTGAAAATCTAACTTCTTAGATCTTTGTTGAGACATGGGTAAACCTATGTATTTTCCAAACTGCTTTCCTTCATGCATACTAAAGCAAGATTGTATATTTCATTTTGCTTCAGTGTTACAATTATTTGAGAAAAAGTTTCTTAATTTTTAAAAATTAATAGTTTGCCCGAATAATTTGGTAAAAGTATTAAGAGTGTCAATTATGGTGTTGCAGCTATTATCATTTACTTTAGACAAAAGGATGATGTCGTCTGCGATAAAAAGAAGTGATAGTTGAGGGTCATTTTGTGAAATTTGTATGATTTTCCATAATAGGTATTCTAATGATTGAAATATGTTCCTTGAGAGGCATTCTAAGTACATGATAAATATGTAAGGAGATAGGGGATCTCCTTAACGGATACCCCTAGATGGTTTAAAGAAGTTAGTACGTGATCCATTTATCAATATAGATATGGAAGACGTTGTAATGCAAGACATGATCAGTGAAATGATCTTGTGGGGTATATTGAAATAGTGGAATGATTTTTTATGAAGGACCATTCAATCTTATCAAAAGCTTTTTCCAAATCTAACTTGAGCAGCATTTGACCCATTCTTCCTTTTTTCGTTTTTTGAAATGGTTAAGAATTTCCTGTATGATGATTGCATTGTCTGAAGCTCGTTTTCCCTATTGGAAGATTGATTGTGTTGGTCCAATTATTAGTTGTAGGAAAGGCTTCAGTCTATTTACAATAATTTTAGTCATTAGTTTGTAGATCGTGTTGCAAAGACTTATAGGATGATATTGAGTGATTGCTACGGTATTGTTTACCTTAGGAATTAGGCACAAATAAGTGTTATTAATGTCTTCTGGAATTTTTACTTGATTGAAAGAATTATAACAACAATTAATAATTGAGTGACTCACTTCGTCCCAATATTTTTGGAAGAAATATGGATAGAGTCAATCGGGCCCTGGTGCCTTAAAAGGTTTGAATGAGAATAGTGCTTTTTTATTTCCATCAACCTTAATGGTTGTGTCAATTGTTGTTGATCCACATATGTTAAAGAATTAATCATTGTCGATTGGTCCTTTATTTGATTAGAAACTGTGTGTTGTGTTTTGAATAGAGTAGTGTAGTATGGATAAATTTGGTCATGAATTTCTATTGGATCATAAGTCCAATTCCCTACAATATATTTTAAGCAATTTATACGATTATGTCTATGTCTCTGTACGGTTGACATGTGAAAAAAATTAGTGTTAGCATCGCCATCGTTTAGCGATTGAATTCTGGACTTCAATTTCCAAAAATCTTCCTCTTGCCTTAGTAGAGCATTGAATTCATGATTTAATTATATCTCTAGTCTTTCTAAGAAATTGCTAGTAGGATAGTGCATGGATTGTTGAATTTCATTAATCCTAGCTAGGATTTTCCTTTTTTTAACGAAAATGTTTCCAAAAGTGTGCTTATTCCAATAATTTACGTTATGTTGAAAATTAGTCATAGCTTCAACTATTGAAGGATAATTTTGCCATGACTGTTGAATTACATTTATGAGTGAAGGGTCTGTTGTCCATATTTTTTCAAATCGAAAAATATTATTTCTAGGTATTTTATTGGGTTCAAGTGTAACTGGAAGAGGGCAATGGTCTAAGTATGTACGGGGAAGGTGTTGCACTACTGTTTCAGGAAATATTTGAAGTCAATCGTAATTTGCTAGGAGTTTGTCCAACATTTCTAGTATAGTATGTCCATTCCTTCTTTTATTTGTGCATGTATACTTGCTACCCTAAAACTCTAAGTCAACTAGTTTACAATAGTTAATACATTATGCAATGGCATCCACCCTTGTGTTATTGATGAGGTTTCCACCAAATTTTTTATTTTCTCTAATTACCTCATTAAAGTCTCCTCCAACTAACCATGGACCCTTATATGAGTCATGGATGCATTTTAAGTTTTGCCATAGTATATTACGTAAAGAGGTTGAGTTATTTGCATAAATTGAAGAAAACAACCATTTAGTAGGGTTAAGCCATACCTGGACCATGCAGTGCACCTCCTGTGAAGTCATTGTAAGATCTTCCTGTCACGACCCTAACCCTGAACCCGGTCGTGATGGAGCCTCTCATGAAGACAAGGCCAGCCAGTCTAACACATTTCGTCCTTTTAAGAAGTTAAATAGCATAAGAACAGTTCAAACATAATTTAATAGCACAATTAGCGAAAATAGAGATATCAAAGTGGAATTTCAAACCTGACACAACCCTAATCGGGGTGTCACAAGTCATGAGCAACTAAGGATCCTGATACGAGTCTACTAAATACAATATCTGGTACAACTGTTTGAAGAACTTAGAAATAATAAGATAAGGGAGACATGGGGGCCGCGGACGCCAACAACTACCTCGTAGTCTCCGAAACACCGCCTGGACTGGAAGGATCAGCACTCAGGAGCAGGACTTGCTACGCCTGAATTTGCACACACGTGCAGGGAGTAAAGTGAGTACTCCAACTCAGTGAGTAATAAATATAAATAATGTCTAAAAGTAAAAAAACACGTAAAACACAAGGCATTCTATATCGAAGCAGTAAAAATCACTTAAAACTAGTAGACAGTGAAGAATCAAGTAAAATCCCTTTTTAACAAGTAAAACAAGTAATTGACAGGTAAGTAAACAAATAGAAGTTCGTCCCTCGAGCACAATATCAACAAAACCGCCCCTCGGAAAACATCTCAGAACAGTACCAGCCCCTCGGGCAATCATATGGAACAATACCAACCCTTGGGCTCAAATAGAACAATATCAGCCCCGCGGGCTCAAATCTCAGAACAGTGCTAGTCTCTCGGGCTCAATCTCACATGACAATAGGTACCCGCGCTCACTGGGGGTGTACAGACTCTGGGAGGGGCCCCTTATGTCCCAAGCGCAATATCAAGCCATCTCATGGAATCAAACTAGGCACTCTGCCTCATAACAATCAAGCCACCTCGTTGCGTATATATCTCAGGCCCTCGGCCTCATAAACAACATCAACAAGCCACCTCGTGGCGTACATATCTCAGGCCCTCATCCTCAAATCAGTATCAGTGTTTCCTCACAACTAGGCCCTCGGCCTTACTCAGTCAAAAATACTCACAAGCCCCTCGGGCATTAGTAAAACAGTATTTCTCAGCCCCAAAACATCATTTAAAATATCATTTACGTCTCAAAACGGAGTAAAAAGGGCTGAGTAGTAAAACAGTGGAAATTAACATGACTGAGTTCAATTAGTAAATCAAAATAGTGAGGAAATAGTAATAAAAATCCCCGAAGGGTTCAAATAGTTGGCATGAAGCCCAAATATGGCAACCAGCCAAAATCATGATGATAACAAATAAGTAAGTCAAATACGCGATAAAATCATCAATCGAGACGAACCAAGACACAATCCCAAATAGTACACAACCTCACGCTCGTCATCAAGCGTGTGCCTCACCTCAATATAGCACTATGATGTGCAATCCGGGGTTTCAAACCCTCAAAGTATCATTTACAATCATTACTCACCTCAAAGAATCGGCCTCCACGCCCGTCGAATCTATCCAAAATTAGAACAAACATGTCACAATATGCTAAGGGCACAAAGCCCAAGCGAAAAAAATCAAATTGCCACAAAATTCCAGAAATTGGTCTAACCCGACCCCCGGGCCCACATCTTGGAATTTTCAAAATTTACAAAACTAGAATCCTTATACTCTCACGAGTTTAACCATACAAAAATTATCTAATTCCGATACAATTTGGTCCTTCAAATCATCATTTTACATTTTTGAAAGATTTCACAATTTTCTTCCCAAATTCCATCCCAAATCACAAATTAAATGATGAATTCAATGATAGATTCATGTACTCTAGCCAAATCTGAGTTAGAATCACTTACCCCAATGAATTTCTTGAAAAACCTTTGAATATTCGCCAAAATCCAAGCTCTCTAAGTCAAAATATCAAACAAAACCCAAAACCTCGTATTTATAGAGTACCCCACATATTTCCACCTCCCGAAGCTTACCAAACCATCGGAACTAACTTCCGAGCCTTCTAACACATAAGTCAACATCCGGATGACTTTTCCAACTTAAGCCTTCTTAAAAGAGACTAAGTGTCTCAAACTTCACCAAACTCATTCCTGACTCGATCCGACCAACTCGATACCACAAAAACACGGATAACAATGCATAAAGAAGCTAAAATGGGGCAACAGAGCGGTAACTCACAAGACGACTGGATGGGTTGTGACACCCTCCCCAACTTAAAAAAAACATTCGTCCTCAAACGAGTCAAGAAACATACCTGAAGCCTCGAATAGGTGAGGATATCTGTTCCGCATCTTCTGCTCAGTCTCACAGGTAGCCTCATCCACGGGCCGACCTCTCCACTGCACTTTCACTGAAGCTATATCCTTTGACCTCAACTTCCGAACCTGACGACCCAAAATAGCTACTGGCTCCACATCGTAGGTCAGATCATCATCTAACTTAATCATGATGAAGTCCAAAACATGAGACGGATCCCCAATATACTTCCGGAGCATAGGAACATGAAATACCGGATGCATACTCGACAAGATGGGTGGGAAAGCAAGCTCATAAGCCACCTCCCCAATCCTACAAAGCACCTCAAAAGTCCCAATGAACCGAGGACTCAATTTCCCTTTCTTCCTAAATCTCATAACACCCTTCATGGCTGAAACCTTCAATAGAACCTTCTAGCAAACCATGTAGGACACATCTCGAACCTTCCTATAAGCATAACTCTTTTGCCTCGACTGTACTGTACGAAGCCTCTCCTGAATCACCTTCACCTTCTCCAAAGCATCATGTACCAAATTAGTCCCCAATAGCTTGACCTCACCGGGCTCGAACCAACCAACTGGAGATCTGCACCGCCTCCCATACAAAGCCTCATATAGAGCTATCTAAATACTCGACTGGTAGCTGTTGTTATAAGCAAACTTTGCAAGCGGTAGAACTCATCCCATGACCCTCCAAAATCAATAACACAAGCACGCAACATGTCCTCCAATATCTGAATAGTACGCTCGGACTGCAAGTAAGACCAAGCTCATGAGCTTATTATCCTAGGTCGGAACAAGTTGATAGGACCCCCTTTTTTACGTCCCCATGTTCCCCCCGTGTGGTGACATGGGGGCAAAAAAAGGAAAGAGAGGGATGGGGTTTCCGTCTGAGGATGAAAAGCTGTGCTCAACTCAACTTGAGTACCCAACTCTCTCTACACGGCTCTCCAAAACTGCGAAGTAAACTGAGTACCTCTATTTGAAATGATGGAAACCGGAACGACATGCAAACGAACAACCTCCTGGATATAAATCCCTGCCAACCGCTCGGAAGAATAGGTATTACATACAGGAATGAAGTGCGCAGACTTGGTCAGCCGATCCACAATTACCCAAATAGCATCGAACTTCCTCAAAGTCCGTGGAAGTCCAACAATAAAGTCCATAGTGATTCTCTCCCACTTCCACTCAGGAATATCCATCTGTTGTAGCAAGCCACCCGGTCTCTGATGCTCAAATTTCACCTGCTGATAATTGAGACACCGAGCTAGAAATCCCACAATATCTTTCTTCATTCTTCTCCACCAATAGTGCTGCCTCAAATCTTGATACATCTTCGCGGTACCCGGATGAATGGAATACCGCGAGCTATGGGCCTCCTCTAGAATCAACTCCTGAAGCCCATCCACATTGGGCATGCAAATTCGGCCCTACATACTCAACACCCCATCATTGTCGATGGTCATATCTCTGGCATCATCATGCTGAACTCTGTCCTTAAGGACTAGCAAATGTGGATCATAATACTGGCGCTCTCTGATGCGATCATATAATGAAGACCGAGAGACCACACACGCCAATACCCAACTGGGCTTCGAAGTATCTAATCTCACAAACCGATTGGCCAAGGGCTGAACATCAACTGCTAGAGGTCTCTCCCTAACTGGAATACATGCCAAACTCCCCATACTTACTGCCTTTCCGCTCAAAGCATCGACTACCACATTGGCCTTTCCTGGATGGTACAATATAGTGATATCATAATCCTTAAGCAACTCCAACCATCTCCGCTGCCTCAAATTAAGATCCTTTTGCTTGAACAAATGCGGAAGACTGTGATGATCAGTGAACACCTCACAAGATATGCCATACAGGTAATGCCTCCAAATCTTCAATGTGTGAACTATGGCAGCCAACTCCAAATCATGAACGGGGTAGTTCTTCTCATGGGGCTTCAACTGACGAGAAGCATAAGCTATAAATCTACCATCCTACATCAACACACAACCAAACCCAACTCTCGAAGCATCACAATACACGGTATATGAACCTGAAGCTATGGAAAAACCAACACTGGAGTTGTGGTCAAAGTTGTCTTGAGCTTCTGAAAGCTCTCCTAACACTCGTCCGACCATACAAATGTAGCACCCTTCTAAGTCAACTTGGTCAAGGGAAATGCGATAGATGAGAATCCCTAAACAAGCTGGCGATAATAGCCTGCCAAACCAAGAAAACTGCGAATCTATGTGGCTGAGGACAGTCTGGGCCAACTCTAAACCGCCTTTATCTTCTTCGGATCAACCTGAATACCCTCACTGGACACCATGTGCCCCAAGAAACCCACTAAACTGAGCCAAAACTCACACTTGGAAAATTTTGCATAAATCTTCTCCTCCCTCAATCTCTGCAATACAACTCTCAAATGCTCTAAGTGCTCCTCCTGACTACGCGAATACACTAGAATATCATTAATGAAGACTATGACGAATGAATCGAGATACGACCGGAACATATTGTTCATCAAATGCATGAATGCTGCTGGGGCATTGGTCAACCCAAAAGACATCACCAAAAACTCATAGTGACCATATCGGGTCCTAAAAGCCATCTTAAGAATATCCGAGTCCCTGATCTTCAACTGGTGATAACCTCAACGGAGATCAATCTTGGAGAACACCCTATCTTCCTGAAGTTGGTCAAATTAATCATCAATGCGAGGCAAAGGATAATTGTTCTTAATTGTTACCTTATTCAATTGCCTATAATCAATGCACATTCTCTTTGTGCTATCCTTCTTCTTCACAAATAGAACCGGCGCACCCCAAGGTGACACACTAGGCTGAATGAACCCTTTATCTAGGAGATCCTGAAGTTGCTCCTTCAATTCCGTCAACTCCGATGGTGCCATACGATACGAAGGAATAGAAATGGGCTGAGTGCCCGGCACCAGGTCAATACCAATATCAATATCCCTGTCTTGTGGCATACCCGGCAGGTCTGTAGGAAACACATCGGGAAAATCCCTCACAACTCGAACAGAATCAATACTGGGAGTCTCAGCTTCAACATCCCTCACAAATGATAGGTATGAAAGACAACCCTTCCCAACCATACGTTGGACTCTAAAGAAAGATATCACTCTACTAGGAACATAATCAGTCACACCACGCCACTTGATCCGCGACACACCTGGCATAGCCAATGTGACTATCTTAGCATGACAGTCCAGAATACCACGACATGGAGATAACCAATCCATGCCCAAACTGACATCAAAATCCACCATGCTTAATAGTAATAGATCCACTCGGGTCTCCAGATCCCCAATAGTCACCACACATGACCAGTACACACGGTCTACAATAACAGTATCGCCCACTGGGGTACATGAATAGGTAAAGCAAGAAACTCACGGGGCATACCCAAATAACGAGCAAAATATGATAACACATAAGAAAAGGTGGAACCAGGATCAAATAATACAGAGGCATCTCTGTGGTAGACTGAAACAATACATGTGACAACAGCATCTGAAGCAATAACATCGGGTCTGCCTGGAACTGCATAGAAATGAGCCTGGCCACCGCCTGATCGACCTCCCCCTCTAAAGCGACCCCTGGCTGCCTAACCTCCACCCCTAGCTAGCTGGGCGGGTGGTGAAGTAATTAGAGCAGAAGTCGAGGGTTGACCCCTCTGCTGAGACGAACTAGCAACCCGACGAGGACACTGCCTCCATATATGGACCATCTCGCCACACTCATAACAACTCTTAGGTGCTGGAGAAGGGGACTGAAGGGAACCCCTCGCACTGGAGTGACTAGCAGATGCACTCGACATAGAATAGCCCTAAGCTGATGGGGCACGAGATGAACTCTGAGATGCGAGGGCACTGAGTGATGACTGGCCCTGCTGAGATCCATGATAACCATGACCTGAAGATGCCCCATGATGACCGGAGTGGGCTGACTGAGCAGGCCTGAAAGAACAGCCTCTACCATGCTAAAACTGGCCCCTCGAAGGAGCACCACTATAACTGCCCGATCCTCGAGGCCTCTTGGCCTCCCTCTCCTCTCGCTCCTGATGGTGAACCGTCTCAATCTCAAGGGCAATATCAACCACCTCCTCGAACGTAGCACCCATCACACACTCTCTCTGGTCATAATAATACGGAGATGATAAGTAAGGTCATTAACAAATCTCCTGATCCTCTCATGATCTGTCGGAACCATCCATACGGCATGAAAAGCCAACTCAGAAAACCTCGACTCATACTGTGACACAGTCATATCCTCCTGTCGCAACCACTCAAACTGCCTACGCAACTCCTCTCTGCGGGACTGCGGCACATACTTCTCCAAGAAGATAATGGAGAACTCCTGCCAAGTGAGGGGTGCTGCTCCCACAGGCCTACGCCTCTCATACACCTCCCACCAAGTGAAGGCATCCCAAGAAAATTAAAAGGTAGTAAATGCCACACCACTAGACTCATGAATCCCTACTGTACGGAGAATCCGCTGGCACTTATCCAAGAAACCCTAGGCATCAACGCCCTCTGATCCACTGAACGTCAGAGGCTAGAGTCTACCAAACCTCCCAAGACGACGCTGCTCATCATCCGGCATAGCTGACACAACATACTCCTAAGCTGGTGCAACCGACTGGGTTGGAGGTACCCCCAACGTCTAAAGTCCCTGCACTACCTGCTCAGGTGTGCGAGCAGCAGGGGTCTGATTGCCTCCCCCGGCCTGTGAAGTAACTGCTGCTGTGGTGGCTGAGAGGCCAGTGCAAACTGATGAGATCTATGCCAAGGCCTCCTATAGACCCGGGATCATGATGGGCATAGTTGGTACCTGAACAGGTGCTGCTGGAGCCTGATCCTGAGCTGGGGCAGCTGCTGGATCAATAGGTGTTGCCCTTGCCGCTCTACCTCTGCCATGGCCACGACTATGTCTGCGCCCTCTGGTGGCCTCAGCTGGTGGAATTGGTGGTAGCCCACCTCGTCCAGTAGCTCGCATCCTCACCATCTATGAGAGAATGGAATGACAGAAGTTTAGTACTCGAACCAACAAGTTCACATGGCCAGAATTTCAAGAATATGATGTTTTTCCTAAAGGTTCTGCAACCTCTCGAGGATAAATACAGACGTCTTCGTACCGATCCGCGAGACTCTACTAAACCTGCTCATGACTCGTGAGACCTATATAACTTAGGCTTTGATACCAACTAGTCACGACCCTAACCTTGAACCCGGTCATGATGGCGCCTCTCATGAAGACAAGGCCAGCCAGTCTAACACATTTCGTCATTTTAACCAGTTAAATAGCATAAGAACAGTTCAAACATAATTTAATAGCACAATTGGCGGAAATAAAGATAACAAAGTAGAATTTCCAACTCGACACAACCCTAATCGAGGTGTCACAAGTCATAAGAAACTAAGGATCCTAATACGTGTCTACTAAATACAATATCTGGTACAACTATTTGAAGAACTTAGAAATAATAAGATAAGGGAGACACGGGGGCTGCGGATGACAACAGCTACCTCGTAGTCTCCGAAACACCGCCTGGACTAGAAGGATCAGCACTCAGGAGCAGGACCTGCTATGCCTGAATCTGCACACACGGTGTAAGGAGTAAAGTGAGTACTCCAACTCAGTGAGTAATAAATATAAATAATGGCTGAAAGTATGAAAACACATAAAATACAAGGCATTCTATACTCGAAGCAGTTAAAATCACTTAAAACCAGTAGACAGTGAAGAATCGAGCAAAATCCTTTTTTAACAAATAAAACAAGTAATTGACAGGTAAGTAAACAAATAGAAGTTTGCCCCTCGGGCACAATATCAACAAATCTGCACCTCGAGCAACATCTCGAAATAGTACCAGCCCCTCGGGCAATCACATGGAACAATACCAGCCCCTCGGGCTCAAATAGAACAATACCAGCCCCGCGGGCTCAAATCTCAGAACAGTGCCAGCCCCGCGGGCTCAATATCACATCACAATGGGTACCCGTGCTCACTAAGGGTGTACAGACTCCGGGAGGGGACCCTTACGGCCCAAGCGCAATATCAAGCCATTTCGTGGCATCAAATCTAGGCCCTCGGCCTCATAACAGTCAAGCTACCTCGTGGCGTATATATCTCAGGCCCTCGGCCTCATAAACAACATCAACAAGCCACCTTGTGGCGTACATATCTCAGGTCCTCGGCCTCAAATCAGTATCAGTGTTTCCTCACAACTAGGCTCTCGGCCTTACTCAGTCAAAAATACTCACAAGCCCCTCGGGCATTAGTAAAACAGTATTTCTCGACCCCAAAACATCATTTAAAATATATTTACATCTCAAAACGGAGTAAAAAGGGCTGAGTAGTAAAACAGTGGAAAATAACAAGACTGAGTTCAATTAGTAAATCAAAACAGTGAGGAAATAGTAATAAAAATCCCCGAAGGGTTCAAATAGTTGGCACGAAGCCCAAATATGACAATCAACCCAAATCATGATGATAACAAATAAGTTCCAGTCAAATACGCGGTAAAATCATCAATCGGGACAGACCAAGTAACAATCCACAATAGTACACGACCCCACGCTCGTTATCGAGCGTGTGTCTCACCTCAATATAGCACTACGATGTGCAATCCGGGGTTTCAAACCCTCAGAGCATCATTTACAATCATTACTCACCTCGCTAAATCTCTAATTCGCGACGCCTTTGCCCCTTGAATCGGCCTCCATGTGCGTCGAATCTATCCATAATCAGAATGAATACATCACAATATGCTAAGGGCACAAAGCCCAAGCAAAAACAATCGAATTACCACAAAATTCCAGAAATTGGTCTAACCCGACCCCCGGGCCCACATCTCGAAAATTGACAAAATTCAAATAATTAGAATTCTTATACTCTCACGAGTCTAACCATACAAATATTATCCAATTCCGATACAATTTGGTCCTTTAAATAATCATTTTACTTTTTTGAAAGATTTCACAATTTTCTTCCCAAATTCCATCCCAAATCACGAATTAAATGATGAATTCAATGATATATTCATGTACTCTAGCCAAATCTGAGTTAGATTCACTTACCCTAATGAATTTCTTGAAAAACCTTCGAAAAATCGCCAAAATCCGAGCTCTCTAGGTCAAAATATCAAATAAAACCCAAAACCTTGTATTTATAGAGTACCCCACAGATTTCCACCTCCCGAAGCTAATCGAACCATCAGAACTCACTTCCGAGCCTTCTAACACATAAGTCAATATCCAGTTGACTTTTCCAACTTAAGCCTTCTTAAAAGAGACTAAGTGTCTCAAACTTCACCAAACTCATTTCGGACTCGATCCGACCAACCCAATACCACAAAAACATGGATAACGAAGCATAAAGAAACTGAAATAGGGGCAACGGAGCGGTAACTCATGAGACGACTGGCTGGGTCGTCACATCCTCCCCAACTTAAAAAACGTTCGTCCTCGAACGAGTCAACAAACATACCTGAAGCCTCGAATAGGTGAGGATATCTGCTTCATCTCCTGCTCGGTCTCCCAGGTAGCCTCCTCCACGGGCCGACCTCTCCACTGCACTTTCACTGAAGCTATATCCTTTGACCTCAACTTCCGAACCTGTCGACCCAAAATAGCTACTAGCTCCACATCATAGGTCAGATCATCATCTAACTGAACCGTGCTGAAGTCGAAAACATGAGACGGATCCCCAATATACCTCCAGAGCATAGAAACATGAAATACCGGATGCACACTCGACAAGCTGGGTGGCAAAGCAAGCTCATAAGCCACCTCCCCAATCCTCCAAAGCACCTCAAAAGGCCCAATGAACCGAGGACTCAATTTCCCTTTTTTCCCAAATCTCATAACACCCTTCATGGGTGAAACCTTCAACAGAACCTTCTAGCCAACCATGTAGGACACATCTCGAACCTTCCTATCAGCATAACTCGTTTGCCTTGACTGCACTGTATGAAGCCTCTCCTGAATCACCTTCACCTTCTCCTAATAATCCTATACCAAATTAGTCCTCAATAGCTTGGCCTCACCGGGTTCGAACCAACCAACTGGAGATCTGCACTGCCTCCCATACAAAGCCTCATATGGAGCCATCTGAATACTCGACTGGTAGCTGTTGTTATAAGCAAACTCTGCAATCGGTAGGAACTCATACCATGACCCTCCAAAATCAATAACACAAGCACGCAACATGTCCTCCAATATCTGAATAGTACGCTCGGATTGCCCGTCCGTCTGAGGATGAAAAGTTGTGCTCAACTCAACTTGAGTACCCAACTCTCTATGCACGGCTCTCCAAAACTGCGAAGTAAACTGAGTACCTCTATCTGAAATGTTGGAAACCGGAATACCATGCAAATGAACAATCTCCCGGATATAAATCCCTACCAACCGCTCTGAAGAATAGGTAGTACACACAGGAATGAAGTGCACGGACCTGGTCAGGCGATCCACAATTACCCAAATAGCATCAAACTTCCTCAAAGTCCATTGAAGTCCAACAACAAAGTCCATAGTGATTCTCTCCCACTTCCACTCAGGAATATCCATCTATTGTAGCAAGCCACCCGATATCTTATGCTCATATTTCACCAGCTAACAATTGAGACACCGAGCTACAAATCCCATAATATCTTTCTTCATTCTTCTCCACCAATAGTGCTGCCTCAAATCCTGATACATCTTCGCGGCACTCGGCTGAATGGAATACTGCGAGCTATGGTCCTCCTCCAGAATCAACTCCCGAAGCTCACACACATTGGGCACGCAAATCTGGCATTACATCCTCAAAACCCCATCATCGCCGATGGTGACATATCTGGCATAATCATGCTAAACTCTGTCCTTAAGGACTAGCAAATGTGGATCACCATACTGGCGCTCTCTGATGCGGTCATATAATGAAGACCGAGAAACCACACACGCCAATACTCGACTGGGCTCCGAAATATCTAATCTCACAAACTGATTGGTCGAGGCCTGAACATCAACTGCTAGAGGTCTCTCCCTAACTGGAATACATGCCAAACTCCCCATACTCACTGCCTTTCCGCTCAAAGCATCGGCTACCACAGTGGCCTTTCCCGGATGGTACAATATAGTGATATCATAATCCTTAAGAAACTCCAACCATCTCCTATGCCTCAAATTAAGATCCTCTTGCTTGAACAAATTCTGAAGACTGCGATGATCAGTGAACACCTCACAAGATACGCCATACAGGTACTGCCTCCAAATCTTCAATGCGTGAACTATGGCAGCCAACTCCAAATCATGAACAGGGTAGTTCTTCTCATGGGGCTTCAACTGACGAGAAGCATAAGCTATAACTCTACCCTCCTTCATCAACACACAACCAATCCCAACTCTCGAAGAATCACAATACACGGTATATGAACCTGAAGTTGAATGGCAAAACCAACACTGGAGCTGTGGTCAAGCTGTCTTGAGCTTTTGTAAGCTCTCCTAACACTCGTCCGACCATAAAAATGTAGCACCCTTCTGAGTCAACTTGGTCAAGGGCAATGCGTTAGATGAGAATCCCTAAACAAACTGGCGATAATAGCCTGCCAAACCAAGAAAACTGCAAATCTTTGTGGCTGAGGATAGTCTGGGCCAACTCTGAACCGCCTATATCTTTTTCGGATCAACCTGAATACCCTCGCTGGACACCACGTGCCCCAAGAAAGCCACTAAACTGAGCCAAAACTCACACTTGGAAAATTTTGCATAAAGCTTCTCCTCCCTCAATCTCTGCAATACAACTTTCAAATGCTCTGCATGCTCCTCCTGACTACGCGAATATACCAGAATATCATCAATGAAGACTATGATGAATGAATCAAGATACGGCCGGAACACGTTGTTCATCAAATGCATGAACGCTGCTGGGGCATTGGTCAGCCCAAACGACATCACCAAAAACTCATAGTGACCATATCGGGTCCTGAAAGCTATCTTAAGGATATCCGAGTCCCTGATCTTCAATTGGTGATAACCTGAACGGAGATCAATCTTGGAGAACACCCTTGCTCCCTAAAGCTGGTCAAATAAATCATCAATGCAAGGCAAAGGATACTTGTTCTTAATTGTAACCTTATTCAATTGCCTATAAACAATGCACATTCTCATTGTTCCATCCTTCTTCTTCACAAACAGAACCAGCGCACCCCAAGGTGACACACTAGGCCAAATGAACCCCTTATCTAGGAGCTCCTGAAGGTGCTCCTTCAATTCCTTCAACTCCGATAGTTCCATACAATACGGCGGAATAGAAATGGGCTGAGTGCCCGGCACCAGGTCAATACCAAAATCAATATCCCTGTCCGGTGGCATACCCAGCAGGTCTGCAGGAAACACATTGGGAAAATCCCTCACAACTGGAACAGAATCAATATTTGGAGTCTCAGCTCCAACATCCCTAAAAAATGCTAGTTATGAAAGACAACCCTTCCCAATAATACGTTGGGCTCTTAAGAAAGATATCACTCTAATAGGAACATAATCAATCACACCACGCCACTCGATCCGCTGCACACCTGTCATAGCCAATATGACTGTCTTAGCATGACAGTCCAGAATAGCTCGACACGGAGATAACCAATCCATGCCCAAAATGACATCAAAATCCACTATGCTCAATAGTAATAGATCCACTCGGGTCTCCAGACCCCCAATAGTAACCACACATGACCAGTACACACGGTCTACAACAACAATATCACCCACTGAGGTAGATACATGAATAGGTAAAGCATGAAACACACGGGGCGTACCCAAATAACGAGCAAACTATGATGACACATAATAAAAGGTGGAACCAGGATCAAATAATATAGAGGCATCTCTGTGGAAGACTGAAACAATACATGTGATAACAGCATCTAAAGCAATAGCATCGAGTCTGCCTGGGAGTGCATAGAAACAAACCTGGCCACCGCCTGATTGACCTCCCACTCTAGGACGACCCCTTCCTGCCTGACCTCCACCCCTAGCTATATGGGTGGGTGGTGAAGTAACTGGAGCAGAAGTCGAGGGCTGACCCCTCTGCTGAGACAAACTAGCAACCCGACGAGGACACTGCCTCCACATATGGCCCATCTCGCCACACTCATAATAATTCCCAGGTGCTGGAGAAGGACTGAAGGGAACCTCTCGCACTGGAGTGACTAGTAGATGCACTCGGCATAGAAGAGCCCTGAGGTGATGGGGCACAAGATGAACTCTAAACTGGGAGGGCGCTGAGTGATGACTGGCCCTACTAAGATCCATGATAACCATGACCTGAAGATGCCCCACGATGACCGGAGCGGGCTGGCTGAGCATTCCTGAAAGAACGACCTCTACCATGCTGAAATTGGCCCCTCGAAGGAGCACCACTATAACTGCGCGATCCTCGAGGCCTCTTGGCCCTCTCCTCTCGCTCCTAACGGCGAACCATCTCAATCTCAAGGGCAATATCAACCACCTCCTCGAATGTAGCACTCATCACTCTCTATCTGGTCATAAGAATACGGAGATGATAAGTACGGCCATCAACAAATCTCCTGATCCTCTCACGATCTGTCAGAATTATCTAGACGGCATGATGAGCCAACTCAGAAAACCTCAAGTCATACAGTGACATAGTCATATCCCTATGTCGCAACCACTCAAACTACCTACGCAATCCCTCTCTGCGGGACTACGGCATATAATTATCCCGGAAGAGAACGGAGAACTCCTGCCAAGTGAGGGGTGCTGCTCCCACAGGACTACGCCTCTCATACACCTCCCACCAAGTGAATACATCCCCAAAAAACTGAAAGGTAGTAAATGCCACACCACTAGACTCGAGAAGCCCTACTGTACGAAGCATCTGCTGGCACTTATCCAAGAAACCCTAGGCATCCTCTCCCTTTGCTCCGCTGAATGTCGGAGGCTGGAGTTTGCCAAACCTCTTAAGATGACACTACTCATCATCTGGCATAGCTGGCACAACAAGCTCCTAAGCTGGTGCAACTGGCTGGGTTGGAGGTGCCCCCAGCGTCTGAAGTCCATACACTACCTGCTCAGGTGTGCGAGCAGCGAGTGTCTGATTGCCTCCCCCGGCCTGTGAAGTAGTTGCTGCCTTGGTGGCTGAAACTGCCTGAACCAGGCCAGTGCAAACTGATAAGATCTGTGCCAAGGCCTCCTGTAGACTCGGGATCACGATGGGCACAACTAGTGCCTGAAC